>NC_082719.1:28848919-29160072 GCF_030144855.1 Hypanus sabinus | reverse complement strand
AAATTTCTTGGCGTTCACCTGGCGGAGAATCTCACCTGGTCCCTCAGCACCAGCTCCATAACAAAGAAAGCCCAGCAGCGTCTCTACTTTTTGCGAAGGCTGAGGAAAGTCCATCTCCCACCCCCCATCCTCATCATATTCTGCAGAAGTTGTATTGAGAGTATCCTGAGCAGCTGCATTACTGCCTGGTTTGGAAATTGCACCATCTTGGATCGCAAGACCCTGCAGCGAATAGTGAGGTCAGCTGAGAAGATCATCAGGGTCTCTCTTCCCGCCATTATGGGCATTTACACTACACACTGCATCCGCAAAGCAAACAGCATCATGAAGGACCCCACGCACCTCTCATACAAACTCTTCTCCTTCCTGCCATCTGGGAAAAGGCACCGAAGCATTCAGGCTCTTTACGACCAGACTATGTAACAATTTCTTCCCCCAAGCTATGAGATCCCTCAATATCCAAAGCCTGGACTGATACCTTACTGCCCTATTGTCTTGTTTATTATTTATTGTAATGCCTGCACTGTTTTGTGCACTTTATGCAGTCCTGGGTAGGTCTGTAGTCCAGTGTAGTTTTTGTTGTGTGTTTTTTTTAATGTAGTTCAGTCTAGTTTTTGTACTGTTTCATGTAACACCATGGTCCTGAAGAAATACTGTCTCATTTTTACTATGTACTGTACCAGCAGTTATGGTCAAAATGACGAATGAAGTGTCTTGACTTAACTTGAGATTCACTTTCTTGCAGGCACCCACAGGAAAATAAACAAATACAATAGAACCCATGAAAAGCCATACATTACAAAGGCAGAGTCCTTGAAAGTGAGTCCACAGGCTGTGTAGTTAGTTCAGTGCTGAGGAGAGTGAAGCCATCCATACCATTCCAAGAGGCTAATGACAACAGCTATTTCTAAATCTGGTGGAGTCGACCCAAGACTCCCCCACCTCCCACCCAGTGGTAGATTAGTGAGAAGAGAGAGGGAAGGGTCAAACACAGGCATGTGGACGGGCTCAGGGAGGGGGAACGCTGGTTCGTTTTCCACTTTTGGGCCTTGATGCTTTTGACTGGCTTGAAGTCCACCTCAGTGACCTATCTTCCTTTGATGGCTGTACCTGCATTCATGAGAGTTACATTCACCAAATATTTTAGGAGCTAGTTGATTTACGCAGTTGAAAAGTTAATTCCTTAAAGGGAAATTACAGGCTGTGGATTGGAGCAATGGTAAATCAGAGGTAGATGTAGTAGAGTATCTGATAGTTTTATGAGTTGCCCACAGAACATCACCATACATCCCCAGTGCCATTTTGAAACCGCTGTCTATGAAGCAAACTACAAAAGTGCCTTTAAAAAAAAATTAAAAAGATCAAGGTTTAGGAAGTGAACTTCTCAGCTTAAAAATCTTAGCAATAAAGCTACAATCATCATTAGTGAACAAATAAAATTGAAGATAATTTAGGGCCAGAAATGATCTCTTTTAACAGAAACAGGAAATGTTTTTATTTCAGATTTCCCACATCTGCTTCTTTTTAATTTTCATTTTAAAGTTTATTTTATTCAATTAAACTTTGCTATATTTGATATTATTTTAAATATCCTACACCACACATTCCTTCATTGATCATGTTGGCTCCTGGTTTCTCCCATGCCTTAACTTTACAACTTGCATTCAAAGTCACTCAAGGCATTCCATTTCTATGTATACATTGAGAGTGTATACACAGAAATGCAATACGATAGATTTCAGTGTATACATTGAGAGTGTATACACGGAAATGCAATATGAAAGAAACCCAAAGGCTTATGTTCTTTTGAATACAGCTGGATATATATTGCCAGAGAACCGCCTCTTCCTATGTCACTCCTATTCACACTAGACTGCCAATGACCAGTCAGCTTAGTTGCTCAGTATGCTCACTTATTCGTGTCCCCTTTCTTTCAGTCCTCCTCTGATCACAAAACCATTTTCACCTTCCATCTTTGCAGACTTGTGCTCCATCTAACAATTCTGTAGCTTCTTTTGCTATTGTACATTCCTTTACCTCATAAAACCATGCCATTGAAGCTCAATGTAAGATCCTTTCAGTCAGATCCCTTTGCCCACGCAACACACTATACAGCACTTCTTATCACAGTGGGTAAGCAATGTGTCCTATCAGAGGTCACAAATCACTTGCTGAAACAAAACTTCAGAGTTGCCCAAGGATCTATCCTTGGATATCACCTCAGAGAAAGTCTACATGCTGCATCTTGGTAATAGCTTCGGGAAATTTCGCCCACCTTCAGACTCCAGCATAAATCCCACACTAGAGCAGTTGACTTTCCCGAAAAGCAACATGAAATTCAATCAGAATTGCACACAATCTTGAAATTAGATCTCATCAAAATAAGTTACAATGTCAACAAGCATTCCTTTACTTTTGCACTCCAATTTCTTTGCCTCTTAATTGCTTGCTTAAGGATTTGGCTGTTGAGGGTATGATGGACAGTGTGGGTCAAGTTAAAATAAGGAATGATGAAAAAGGAATTGGATGGTCTTAATAATGTCAGTGACTTCTGGTTTGGAGGATATTAAAGAGATCTGGAGGGCACAGGAACATGGAGGAAATGAAAACAATCATGTGAATTTTTAAACTCAGCCATAGCTCAACTGGGAATTAACTCAACAAGTACAGTGATACAGTTTTGGGATTCCACATTACTTCAGATGATTTTCAAATGACTTACCTACATCATCATGGGGACCACCTAATTCCATCTCCTAAAGCAACCCAACTGCAAGCATAAGACCAGAAGACAAAGGAGTAGAAGTCAGCCATTCGGCCCATTGAGTCTGCTCCGCCATTTTATCATGAGCTGATCCATTCTCCCATTTAGTCTCACTCCCGCACCTTCTCACCATAACCTTTGATGCCCTGGCTGCTCAGATACCTATCAATCTCTGCCTTAAATACACCCAATGACTTGGCCTCCACTGCTGCCCGTGGCAACAAATTCCATAGATTCACCGCCCTCCGGCTAAAGAAATTTCTCCACATCTCTGTTCTGAATGGGCACCCTTCAATCCTTAACTCATGCCCTCTCGTACTAGACTCCCCCGCCATGGGAAACAACTTTGCCACATCCACTCTATCCATGCCTTTTAACATTTGAAATGTTTCTATGAGGTGTCCCCCCCTCATTCTTCTAAACTCTAATAAGTACAGTCCAAGAGCAGTCAAACGTTCCTCATATGTTAACCCTCTCATTCCTGGAATCATTCTAGTGAATCTTCTCTGAACCCTCTCCAACGTCAGCACATCCTTTCTTAAATAAGGAGCCCAAAGCTGCACACAGTGATTTCTTACCAGTGCCTTATAGAGCCTCAACATCACATCCCTGCTCTTATATTCTATTCCTCTAGAAATGAATGCCAACATTGCATTCGCCTTCTTCACCACCATCTCAACCTGGAGGTTAACCTTAAAGGTATCCTGCACTAGGACTCCCAAGTCCCGTTGCATCTCAGAACTTTGAATTCTCTCCCCACTTAAATAATAGTTTGCCCGATTATTTCTTCTACCAAAGTGCATGACCATACACTTTCTGACATTGTAATTCATTTGCCACTTCTTTGCCCATTCTCCCAATCTATCCAAGTCTCTCTGCAGACTCTCTGTTTCCTCAGCACTACCAGCCCCTCCACCTATCTTTGTATCATCAGCAAACTTAGCCACAAAGCCATCTATTCCATAATCCAAATCGTTGATATAACCAGTTTGACCATATCCAGAACGGATCTACTCCAATGCACTCATAACTCTGCTATGTCGTTCTATCCTCGTAAGTTTGATATTGTTCAAAACCCTGTGACCAAAGTGCTACATCATCACTATTCAATTCTATATCCCAGTGCTGTCTGAGGGAAATCTGTATGTTCTCTCTGTGACTGGGGGTTTCTCAAGGACGTACCAGCTTCACCAGCTGTTCTCTGCTCCAATTCCATCTACAAGTTCACAGATGACACCGCCATAATGAGCTGTATCTCAGATAATGAAAAGTCAAAGTACAGAAGTACAGAAAGGACATAGAGAGTCTAGCAGCATGGTACCATAGCATTAATCATTCAATCTCTGTCAACAAAACAGAAGAGCTGGTCATTGGCTTCAGCAAGGGGACTGGTGCAGACGTAAATAAATTTTGTATCTTCCCTTTGACCCTCACCAATTTTTATTGATGCTCCACAGAAAACATTGAATGCACTAAGGCTCAGTATGGCAACTGAACAAGGAACTCCAGAAATTTGTGGACACAGCTCAGCTTATCACAGAGACCTATGGACTCTGTCTGCCCTTCTCACTCTCCCAGAGGAGCAGCCAATAAATTAAAGACCCCTCCCACACCAAGTTTTCTCTTCACCCCTCTCCCATCTGGCAGAAGACTGAAGACGTATATCCAGGCTCAAATAAAGCTTCTTCCTTGCTGTTACATGACTATTGAATGGTCCCATAGTACGATAATAAGATAATAAGTATAATAAGATGGATCCCTGAACTCATAATCTTCCACGTTATTGCCTGAATTTTCTGTGTAACACATTATTTTGCATTCAGTTATTGTTTTTCCCTTGTACCAGTGTCATCAAGTGAACTACATGGATGGCATGCAAAATAAAGTTCTTCACTGTAGCTCAGTACATGTGGCAATATTAAGCCAATTTACTCTCTGGGGTATTGAAGAATGAGGGGGATCTCATTAAGTCGTATAACAATCTACAATTGTAGTTGTTGAAAGGCTAATTCATCCACTTGGATATCTGGAAATTACAAGGGCTATAGTTCAGGAAAAGGGATTTGTCATTAGGGACTCATAGGTGGCTGGCAAATTGTGAGGACACAAAGAGTATGCAAACAAAAATGGACGTTAAGTCTATGGGCTATTGGTTGGTAGATGAAATTAATGTAGTAAAACTGATGGTTATCCACATTGGAAGGAGAGATGAAAAAGCAATTTATTGGTTCAACAGAATGACACATTACAAAAAATTGTGGTACAAAGAGATTTGTAGATCCATCTACTTAAAACATCAAAAGATGCCATGCAGATATAGCAAGTGATTAGGAAGATCACGAGAAAGTTGGCCTTTATTGCAAGAGGTATGGAGTAAATAAATAAGAAAAGATTTCATGAAATTTTCCAGGGCACTACTGATACCTGGAGTACTGATCACAGTTTTGGCCTCCAGATTTAAGGGAGGATATATTTGTCTTGGAAACAAGTGCAGGCAGAAATAGAATCAGAATCAGATACTGCCCATCCACTGCCACCAGCTTCATAGTTTCCGTACCCAGCACCTCCCGTTTCTACATCCTAACCAAGATCCACAAACACGCTTGTCCAGGTAGACCCATTGTTTCAGCTTGTTCCTGCCCCACTGAACTCATATCTGCAAACCTTGACTGTTTTATTTCCCCTGGTTCAGGCCTTTACAACCTACATCCGTGACACTTCACACGCCCTGGATCTTTTCAATTATTTCAAGTACCCTGGCCCCCATCATCTTATTTTCGCTATGGATGTTCAGTCCTTATACAATTCCATCCCCCTCAAAACTCCACCATTTCTTTCTGGACACCAAACCCCAGCAGTTCCCCTCTAACACCACTCTCCTCCAACTTCTCTTGAACCTTAATAATTTCTCCTTTGTCTCCTCCCACTTCCTTCAAACAAAAAGGTGTAGCCATAGGTATTTGTATGGTTCCAGCTATGCCTGTCTTTTTGTCAGCTACATGGAACAGTCTATGTTTCAAGCCTACACTGGCGACCGTCCTCCACTTTTCCTGCATTACATTGACAAGTGCATTGGCATTACTTCCTGCACCCATGCCAAGCCCATCGACTTCATCAACTTTGCCTCCAACGTCCACCCTGCCCTCCATTTCCAACACCTCCCTCCACTTTCTTGGTCTCACTGGCTCTATCTCTGGGGACAGCTTCTCTACTGATGTTTATTATAAAATGAACATTCACAGCTACCTGGGCTATACCTCTTCCCACTCTGTTTCTTGTAAAAACACTGTCCCCTTCTCTTAATTCCTCCATCAATACCACATATGCTCTCAAGATGAAGCTTTTCATTCTAGAATGAAAGAGATGTCCTCCTTTTTCAAAGAAAGGGGCTTCCTTTCCTCCACTATCAACATTGCCCTCAACTGCAACTCTACCATTTCACGCACATATGCTCTTACCCCATCCTTCCGTCACCCTGCCAGGATAGGGTTCCTCTTGTCCTCACCTACCACCTCACCAGCCTTTCCATTCAGAACATAATGCTCCAGAACTTCCGCCATCTCCAACAGGTTTCCACCACCAACCACATCTTTCCCTATCCCCCTCCCAGCACTTTCTGCTTTCTGCAGGGATCGCTTCCTACGCGACTCCCTTGTCCATTGTCCCTCCCCACTAATCTCCCTCCTGGCACTTACCCTTGCAAGCAGAACAAGTGCTACACCTGCCCCTACACCTCTTCCCTCACTACCATTCATGGCTCCAAACAGTCCTTGTAGTTGAGGCAACACTTCACCTGTGAGTCTATTAGAGTCACATACTGCGTTCGGTGCTCCTGGTGTGGCCACTTGAGACCCGACGTACAATGGGAGACCATTTTGCCGAGCACCTACGCTCCTTCCGCCAGAAGAAGCAGGATCTCCCAGTGGCGACCCATTTTAATTCCAATTCCCATTCGCATTCCCATTCCAATATCCTCTACTGTCGCCATGAGGCCACACCCAGGTTGAAGGAACAACACCTTCTATTCCATCTGGGTAGCCCCCAACCTGATGGCATGAGCATCGATTTCTTGAACTTCTCATAATGCCCCCCACCACTTCACATATTCCCCATCCCTTTATCCCTCTCTCACCTTATCTCCTTGCCTCCTCATCACCTCCTTCTGGTGCTCCTCCCACTTTTCTTTTCTGCATGGCTTTCTGTTCCCTCTATCGGACTCCCCTTTTTCCAGCTCTGTATCTCTTTCACCAATTTCCAAGCTCTTTACTTCATCCAACGCCCCTCCCGGTTTCACCTATCAGCTTGTGTTTCTTTCTCCCCTCCCTCAACTTTTAGTTCCACTCCTCACCTTTTTTCCCTCCAGTCCTGTCATAGGGACTCGGCCCAAAAGGTTGACTGTACTCTTTTTCCGTAGATGCTGCCTGGTCTGCTGAGTTCCTCCAGCATTTTGTGTGTGTTGCTTGGATTCCCAGCATCTGCAGATTTTCTCTTGTTTGTGATCAGAATCAGAATCAGGTGTGAAAATTGTTACTTAGCCGCAGCAGTTCAATGCAATAGGTGACAATATAGAAAGAAATAAGTAAATCAATTGTAATAGATGTGTGTGTGTGTGTGTGTGCGTGTGTGTGTGTGTGTGTGAGTGTGTGTGTATATATATGTATATTGAATTGATAAAAAGTTATGCAAAATAGAAAAAAATCTATTAAAAAAGTGAAGTGGTGTTCATGGATTCAATGCAATTTAGAGATAGTATGGCAGAGGGGAAAAAACTGTTCCTGAATCAGCCTTTTGGCCTCTCTACCTCCTTCCTCCTGGTAACAATGAGAAGAGGACATATACTGGGTGATGGGGGTCCTTATTAATGAACGTTGACTTTCTGAGGCACCACTCCTTGAAGATGTCTTGGGTACTAAAGAGGCTAGTACCCAAGATGGAGCTGACTAACTTTATGGCCAACTGGAGTCTCTTTCGGTCCTGTGCAGCAGCACCCCCCCCCACCCCCCCGCCGCCTCCATACAAGACAGTGATGCAGCCTGTCAGAATGCTCTCCATGATTCATGTACAGAGGGTTTTGAGTGTTTTAGTTGACTAACAAAATTTCTTCAAATTCCCAATATAACCACTGTCTTGCCTTCTTTATAGCTGCACCGTTATGTTGGGACCAAGTTGAGTAGAGGTCCTCTTGGGATGAAGACATTGTTGTAGGAAGGAAGACTGAGATTGTTAGGACTACGCCAACTGGAGTACAGTATATAAAAATGAGAGGTGATCTTACAAAAACTCATCAGAGTGATGAACAGAGTGATTGTTGAAAGGATGTCAACATGAAAGGAGGGGACAATAAAGGGTTGTCCATTTCAAACAGAAATGAGGAGGAATTTGTTCTCGCAGAGTTGTAAATCTTCAGAACTCTCTCCTAGAGAGCTGTGCAGTCCGAGCCATTGAGTTTGTTCAGGGTGGAAACTGACAGACATTTGAATTACTGGGGGGGGTTGGGGGGGAGAGAGAGAGAGAGAGAGAGAGAGAGAGAGAGAGAGAGAGAGAGAGAGAGAGAGAGAGAGACAACATGGGTCAAAATGGAGTCAGCCACTAACTTATGAGAAAGGAACTCCAGTTTGTGAGGTCGATTGGCCTACTCCTCCTCCTGTTTCTTCTATTTTATAAGAAAATATGAGAACAGCATGTTGTGAATCTGCAACTGCATATGCCCAATTCAGAAAGACTTAGAAATTCACTGTAAGTGGTTCTTTATCAGCCCACAGAAACTTCCCCACACAGAGGAATTCTGTACTGGGTTTTAAGTAGTTATGACCTTTTTTCTCTTTTGGTCAGATATATGTGAGTGGACAATAATCTTGAAGATCCAGTGAAATACCTAGTGAGAGGAGGCAGATTTTTCATGATTTGCAGAGTTTCATTGAACAGTTCACAAATGTCACCAGGTTGACAAGAACAATTTCTTAAATACCTCTGTAACAACAGGAAAGAGTAAAGAAATATTGCTGAAGTTGCTATGTACAGTGTTGTAATGAATGCATAAAAAATGAAAGTGTTTAGGATATTGGAATTCTTTATTCAGTTACTATATAGACATCAAATTTTTTAGAAAAGATAAAACATTTACATAGGGATGTAGTGATTTGAAGTAGTCATTTATCTCTTCCAGTTATTGATCAACAATATAAAGGGTTGAACCTCTCCTTTAACAACACGGTGATCTGCAGGCATAGAAATCCAGATAAAGCAGAGAATACTTATCCAAGTGGCATTTGAAATTATAAAAATTGAAATGTAACTTAATAATACAATGGATATTCATGGCCACAGTGATGTCTGTTAGATAACACACGCAACATGCTGCAGGAACTCTGTGTTACTCTGGATTTCCAGCATCTACAGAAACTCTTGTGTTTATGAAAATCATTAGGTGGTATTTGCTGAATTTTTAATTGTTGAAAATGCAGAATGCTACCTCACAGAACGGATAGGACTGATGAATCACAGAGATTGTTGGAGCATTGCTGTTAATGCTTCGTCAATATTGCCTTTTTTTAGATAATGTATTGTAAGTGCAGAGTAGCAGCAGACAAATAGGTCAGCCGGCAATAACGACTTGAATCAATAGCAATCATTGTTACTGTCTACCATCCCCATTACTGATTGACCTATTTTATACAGCCTGCTTCTTTACATGAATCGTTTTAACTTGTCAACACACAACATCAATATAAAGTCAGTCTCTTTCAACAGCTTTCAGCTAGTCACTGCTATGACTATTTTGTTGTGGGTATTTGCAATGATCAGTGTCCAAAGGTCAAATCTTGATAAATATGTACGGAAGCCACCAATTCTAAAAAGGTTGTATTTCAATAAAAGAAAACAGAATAGGGAAATACTATTCTGATTGTTGTGTGCAGTGACAATGTGAAAGCATTCAAAAAGGAAACGTATACCTTCATTAGACCAATCCTTCAGTCAGTTTGTATAATAATTTCAGTACTTTACATCAAGGGAATTACTGTTGGTATCTAAATCAAGTCAGAAACTCAAAGGAGTTTTAGATGCACAATTAAATATGCATGAGTTACTTCCATGTAAACTTTCAGTCGGAGGCTGTTAACTTCTTTACGAAACACTGGTTCTGTTTAATACAATTTCCACCCAAAAAAATGTCTCCAAAGGAATATTGCATCATTATTTTGATGGTCAATGTACACATAGGTTTGCCATAAGGGTAAGTTTGAAATTATATTTATTTTCAAGCTATATGCCAGCTTTAATTAAATGTCTTACAAGAACATAACGTACACCTACCTCAAGTTAGAACTTTTGAAAAATAAAAGCCAAAAGTTAGAATTCACTGAGCATACAAGAGAAAGATACTTAAAAAATATAAATTGTAACATTTATTAAATATTATGATATGCTAATTAAAGAAAATGTGGAAGTATGGATTATTAATTTTATCTGGTAACCTGGGGTAGTAAAATATTGAATATCTACTCAGATATGAAATTAAAATTCAATTCTGACCAAATTTCAATCGGCATAAACCTGAATTCTTCTAACGTTTCCTTCCATATTTAAATTAGCAAGTGACATAAATATAATTTCAAACTTACCCTTATGGTAAACTTAAGTAAATCAACCTGACCTTAAGTAGATATATTAGTTTTGAACAAATTCAGCATGACACAGCTCTAGCCAACACAAATTCAATTATGTTATAAGAACATATTACCAATTTGAATTGATCTAAACTTGACACATAAAATCCAATTCTATCCTGTTCTCATCAGACAGTCCGGCTCTAGAGGAATTTTGTTTTAATTCTTTAAGGCAAACATGGCAAGTATTATTTTTGTGTAAGAACTGGCATCTTGTAGAGGGAAGCTGTTCTATTATTTCAGTCTGGTATTACAACTTCACCAGAATAAGCTGCTCTAATACTATTTGCTTTTATCTTTAGCTTTTCAATAATGATTATAACCATAGGCATTATTCGCTGATTAACTTTTAGTCACCTGCCTGATCTCCCCTTCAGTGGTGTAGCCACAGATTTTGTTTGATGATATCTATATGAAGCACTTCCATTTCATTATCCCATAAACTGCAGAGTGCAGGTGATACATGCAAGTGTACCTAAATGAAGTAAGCTATTCCCCTTTAAATTCCAGTGGAAATATGCAAATCATATTCAATTCCAAAACAAAGGACAACCTACTCATCACAGTGTAACAAGCTGATAATCAATGCTGCACTTACTCCAACCTAAGTGTATCTCTCATTCTCTTTGGATAGGACTATGTCTGCATTTCTATCATAGAATGGAATTAAAATCACTGTGCTAGTCTCTCATGTACCTGGTAGAAATCAAGTGGCATGTTCCTCAATACAGCTGGCTTCAATCACATTGGAAAGCCCAGCAAAGTGTAAGAACTTCCCCGAATTAATGCTATCACATTACAAGCCCATAACGAACCTGTCCACAGAACTGATGATAAAAGCTTTCACAGCCAATTCATGTATGACCGCTGGTTTTTCTGGATGTCAAAACTGTAAAAAGCTAGGATTATTTGTGAATGTCTCAGATACTTAAAATAATTCAAATGCAATCAAAAACTATTAAAAGTTATCAAAGGACTAAAACACACAAAAGATCAGATTAGTTGATAATATTTAAATACACTGACTCTTTTAAAATTGTAAGTTATATAAAATGTTCTTGCCTATTTTCCTGGTTGTCTTTACTCCATGGTGAAGTGTCACAGTTTCTCAAAAAAATGCAAGCTATAATTTCTAGTAGTGTCATTTTTTTTTGCAGTTTAGTTAGAAGGTGGGTGGGCATGATGTGATTCTATATGTGTCAGACACTTGAATGAACGGTGGCTCTCCCACTATGACAAAAGAAAACAACCTGTTCAACTGTGCTTTTGAATTTTACATCTCCAACAAAACCTGTAATCACTAGACTACATTGACTTATGATCCTGGACTTAGGCACATCAGATCAGTCAAATTTTAGGTCAGTGTGGAATCTGATGAAAGTATCTGAATCTCAGAACTGGCCTGCCACAATAAAGCAAGTGGAATGAGATATTATGACTTCACTATAATCACCTCTTCTGGTAATCAGATTTATTGCAGTGCTATATTTCTGGGAAATCAGAACAGAATTTTGGAGTTAATTCCCCTCTTTATATGAGTTACAGCTTCCTTAAAGTAAATTCAGGGTTTCAATTAAGGATGATCCCTTCTGGAAATGATTCTCCTGACTATGACAGGTTTTTGAACAGTGTAGTGTTTGCATAGAGGAACCCAACTATAGCACACTTAGAGAACAGGAAAAGCAGGAAAGTATTTGAGGATAAAATTCTGAGAAATGGTGCATGCGAATTTGATGATGAACTTTAACCTAATAAAACACAGGTAACGACATGCCATCAGAGTGTCATGTTATAGTGTAGAAATGAAACTTAGATTTGGTGCTTCCAAAAGAAATATGGAGGGAAACCATAATGGAGAATGACCCTTGACGAAGTGACCCACTCATTATTTGTGTAGCACAGCAAATGCAGAATTGATTTTATCACTTTATTGTTCTTAATTTAACAGCACCAAATATACAAACTGCGCATTTGAAGTCATCAATCATTCATCCTAATGTTAAACCTTCTAAGAGTTCAAAGATTATGGCACAAAGTTATGTGACCTATTAGAAGGTACTGTTGTATACAATGGTGCTGTTGTTTTGCATACTATTTAATTAACTGTGGATCCCAAATTAATTTCCTGCCCTTAAGATTTTGCAGATTAACTAGAGTGGCTAAATCCAAACTACAGTGTGAAGATGTTTTGTGTTGGTTGAAAACTCAGACATTGTACACAGTTCTTAATTGCATTATTAATTACAATTTATATTCATAAAATTTAATTTCAATACAGTAAATTGTTATGCAAAAATAACATTAACATATTTGTCAGACATTCCTTTGCCTTACCCTAGACATACTCCATTGCAGCAATTATGCAGAAGAATTTCAATTAAACATTGCCTAGAAGTGATCAGGCTTCTTTTATCATGCATTCTATGATAAATAGAATGGAAATCTTAAATATGCAAAGAAAAAGTATTACATCTCTAAATTCTACACACCCTATGTGCTGCGCAGAAACTCACTGAAAGGCAACAATTACAATAAGAGTTATCCAACAACTAGCAAATAATGAGTACTTAAAAAGTAAACACACTTTCTCCGTAGTTGCTGCTGGGTGTGCTGAGTAATCCCGGAATGTTCTTTATCCTTTCAGAAGACCATCATTTTGCTCCTAAAGTACATTTCCCTTTGCATTGACATATTGTGGCTTTTCACCTTTATAAATGATTTCTAGTAACAATTAAAAAGTCAATTATAGCCCATAAAAAAAACAAAGGCATATATCACTGAAAGAAATGAAGAGCACCAACTGAAGACAGCTAGAATGAAGACAGGAATGACTCAGATGTTCATGTCAATCTTTCTGGTGTTGAATCTGTTTGTCAAAAGAATTCATATTTATTTATTCTTTACAGATAAAAAAATGTATCTCTTATATGTAGCAAAAAGTGACAATAGATGGAGTTCAGATTTCTCTTATACTATAATTGGAGATAAGTATGTCTAAAATTGAGCAGAAATAGAACATGTGTAACTGCTCAAACTGTGTGATACACAACATCGGATAATTTCACAGTTAGTGAGTAGATTTTCCTGGTACAGCATACCAGTTGACTCATTCCATTAAAAATTCCTCCTATGTAATTCCTGCATTCACTGAATATAATGCATAGCAACTATACACTTAATGGGCATGCCTTTTAGCATCCATATTTTATTTAAGGATTCAGAAATTGGGAGGGAATCCATTTTAGTTTGTTTTAAATAATGTCAGTAGTCTCAGAGCTCTATGAGATGATAACAATCCATTCTAAATTTATTTTTCATCTTTTGATAATGGCTTGGGGGGTGCACTTCCAGTGCAGTTGAAATTATAAAAATCTATATCAGATTCAATTGGCAGATATTCTATTGTCATTTGATTAAATTTCGGGAGTGTGAATATCTGAATGTGGTGTGCTTTGAGTTGTTAGAGGAAGACAAGTATAAATCCCTAAGAAGAATTCACAGAGATTTTGTATTGAACATCAAGCAAGTTCTATAATTGACAGTGATTCACAATGTCAATCTCAAATTTCAACATTCAAAGTACATACATGTCATTATGGACTACCCTGAGGCTCTTTCTTGCAGGAATTCACAGTATAACAGACAAATATAATAGAATCAATGGGAAACCACAGACCAGCAAAGACTGATAAGCAAAACAATGTGCAAAAGAAGATAAAGTGTGCAAATACAAATAAAAAACAATAAAAATAAATTCATAAATAATACCGAGAACATGAGTGTAAAGTTCTTGAAAATGAGTCAATAGGTTGTGTTCAGTGATCAGTTCAGTGCTGAAGCGAGTGAAGTTATCCACACTGGCTCAGGAGCCTGCTGGCTGAAGGATAATAACTGTTCCTGGACCCTGTGGTGAGGGTCCTAAGGCTCCTCCTGTACCTCCTTCCCAATGGCAGCACCAAGAAGAGAGCATGGCCTAAATGGTTGACTGGATTAGAAATTGACTAAAATTTGTATTCCTTAACCTCCATAAAGGAGATATGCTAGAAAACAAAATAAATTACTAAATGTATTGATCAAGAAGGCAAGTAAAATGAAATTTCAGACTGGAGCTCAACCAGTCTTGTTTCACAAATTTAATGACTGAATTTTACTTTCATTTATAATTTTGAGTCCTAAAGTGGAAGACAGAAGCAGGACATGACAAAGAACATACGGGCACTATGGTGTCCATGCTATTTTTATTCATTCATGGAGTGCGGCCAGCTTGTTACTTAATTTTCTATTACTTGTTGTTAAGGTATAATCACAGTATACTAGATACATTGCTCCTGAATTTTAAGACAGTGACAGTGATTTTCAATAGAAAAATTTTGAAAGAATTTTTCATGACTGAGACAAACCAATTTCCTTTTTATTATTTGGACAGGGTATTAACTAATGTGAGGGCGAGTGTGAGTAGATTGCCTTGAGTTACAGACATTCATGATTTAATACAGGGGTTCCCTACCTTTCCTCTGCCATGGGTCCATGGACTCCAAGTTGGAAACCACTGATCTAATTGAATGCAGGTAGACTGAATATTGTCAGTGGACAACTTACTCAAAAAAAGTTCTTTAGAATAATATCCTATTTTAAAAAAGGTATGTTCTTTGTTAAGTGAATGCCCTGTCTAACTAACTGGATTGAACGTTTTTGCGGAGTTAGATAGGAAGATTAATGTTTGATTTGTGCTAGGCATCCATCCAACAGGGCAGATAAATGAGAAAGTGGAAGTCCAATGTCCAAGGATGACATTCCAAAGTTCTTTACAAAATCAATCACATAAAGTTGCAGCGATTGAAAGGCTGTATGCAGAGGTTTCCACAGGGTACACTAATAGATACATGGCTTTGCAGAGTATGGATTAGTGAGTTGAACATGCTTTGCAGTGTTGACACAATGCTACAATTGTCAATGGGGTTTCTAGTGGAAAGGAGAACTGTGAAAAAACATCAATAGGTTAGTCAGGTGGAGAAAAGGAAATGCGAATGGAGTTCAGTCTACAGTACTGTACAATGCTTCTTTGGGGATAACTTGGGAAGAGACAAATTAGAATGAGGAATAAGCTCCTCCATTATTCAATAAGATTAAAGCTCATGTGATTGTAACTTCAACTCAGAATTTCTACCTATCCCCAGTGCATTTCATTCCATTGCTTCTCAAAGATCCATTTCACTCTGCCTTAAGTCCATGCCTCTTCCAGCCTTCGAGGAAAGAATTCCAAAGACTCATACTGCTCCGAATGAAAACTGCACCATCTATGTCTTAAATGGGCAAAATCAGTGAGAACTGGTTTCAGATCCACCATGCCAAGACCCCACAGATAGTTAATAAGAAAGGAATATGGGACCAATATTATGAAACTGTGAAGTGTGCAAAAATGGAGGCAACTTGGAACATCACGTATCCCTGAAAATAAATGATATTATGGTTCACAAGACATACAGAATAATGCTTTAATGGCTAATGGATAGAATTTAAGGACAGAAAGATCATCCTAAATCACTCTAAAATATTAAGTAACCTGCAGCTCAAGTTTACAGTTCTGTTTGTCACCATTGAAACCATGAGGTGCCACACAACAAGATGGTAGATATCATCATGGATCCCCACCATCTGGATCTTGTCGCTGTTATCAGGCAGGAGGTACAGAGGCATAAACCCCCCCCCCCCCCTCTGGTTCTTGCACAACCCTAACCTGCCCATGTTTTACCCCTGTACTACCTCAATTCATTGATGTGAGGAAATGATTTGTATGGATGGCATGCAAAACAAAGTTTTTCATTGTATGTCAGTAAATGTGACAATAATAAGCAAATTTACCGATTTACCCTAATCAACAATCCTGTGCAGACGTTTTCATGTACTACAATATACTTGTCTCTGTGTTTTTTTTCTTTGTACTAATGTCATGTTTTACACAGTCATTTTTCTTCACTGTCTTGCATAATTTATGTTTAGTGTGCTATATAAATCTCTGCATATGTGATACTACTGCAAGCAAGTTCTTTTTCCTTGTACCTGTGTCTCACAGTACTTGAGCAAATGATAATATGATCAATTTGATACATTACAGGAGGATAAAAAAAACTACTGCAGAAAATGCAGAACATATTTTAATAGGAAGACACAAAAAATTGCAGATGCTGGAATCTGGAGCAAAAAGTGACTTGCTGGAAGAACTCAGTGGATCAAGCAGCATCTGTGGAGAAAATTAGACAGTCAAAGTTTCGCTTTGAGACTCAGCATCTGGATTTTAGATGAAATTTATGAAAGTTAGAAAGTACTAGTAATGAGCCAACCAGTCAGGCTGGGGTAACTTTCTTTGAAATTAAGGAGGCAATGGAGATTTACTGGACTTAGAGCATTATATTAGGACAGTTCTGTATCTGATTAATAAGAAGAACATATCTTGTTCTCTTGGAACTCCAGTTGTTCAAAGTCAGACAAAGTCAAGCTTATTATCATATGTATGTGTAAGTTCATGCGCAATGAAAAACTTCGCATTAGAAATACAACATTTGCAAGAAAAAAATTGACTATACATGTAGAGTTAAGCTAGTGGTTAAAAGCTTCAGTGTGGACCTAGGAACATTTTTCACCCAGGGTGTATTAGGAATCTTAAACTCAAAACTTGGATGAGTGATAGAAGTACCTATAGAGATAGATCCTCATCTCAAAACATGTAGCAAATCAATTCCCAATAGCAAAGCAAGTGCTGGAATGTGATGTTTGCTTAATTAGCTCTTTTTAATGATGGAATAAAAGTTGTATGTATCCTTCTATGACAGAAATCTATGATTGGGAACAACTTCCAATCGCATTCGCATTTCTGACTGGTCCATGAACCCATGAACATTATCTTACCATTCCTCTTGGTGGTCCACGAACACCATCTTACCATTCTTCTTTTACACTATTTACTCATTTGCAGTTCCTATAAAATGCATTCACCCCCCCCCCCCTTGGAAGTTTTCATGTTTTCTTGTTTTACAACATTGAATCACAGTGGATTTAATTTGGCTTTTTTGGCACTGATCAGCAGAAAAAGACTTTTGTGTCAAATTGAAAACAGATCTCTACAAAGTTAACTAAATTAATTACAAATATAAAACACAAAATAATTGATTGTATAAGTATCTACCCCCTTTAATATAAAATGACCAAATCATCACTGGTGCAGCCAATTGGTTTTGGAAGTCACATAATTAGTTAAATGGAGATCACCAGTGTGCAGTCAAGGTGTTTCAATTGATTGTAGTAAAAATGCACCCAGTGAGTCAGTGTCCTGGCAAAAACTCCACCATGAAGACAAAAGAAAACTCCAAGCAACTCTGTGAAAAGGTTACTGAAAAGCACATATCAGAACATTTCCAAGTTGCTGAATATCCATTGGAGTACAGATAGGTCAATCATCAAGAAAAGGGAAGATTATGGCACAGCTGTAAATCTGCCTGGAGCAGGATGTCCTCAAAAACTTAGTGAGTGTGCAAGAAGGGGAATAGTGAGGGAGGCCACCAAGAAACCTATGACAACTCTGGATGAGTTTCAAGTATTAGTGGCTGAGATGGGAGAGACTACACATACAACTGTTGCTCAGGTGCTTCACCAGTTGGGAGAGTGGCAAAGAGAATGCCGCTGTTGGAAAAAAAAACTCACATGAAATCTCAGCTGGAGTTTGCCAGAAGGCATGTGGGAGACTCTGAAGTCAGCTGGAAGAAGGGTCTGTAGTCTGATGAAACCAATATTGAGCTTTTTGCCCATCAAACTAAATGCTATGTTTAGCGAAACCCAAACACTGCTCGTCATCAAAACCACACCATCCCTATAGTGAAGCATGGTGGTTGCTGCATCATGTTGTGGGGATGCTTCACTGCAGCAGGTCCTTGGAGGCTTTTAAAGGTAGAGGATAAATTAAATGCAGCAAAATACAGGGGAATCCAGGAAGAAAACCTGATACAGTCTGCAAGAGAATGCAACTTGGGAAAGGATTTCTTTTTCAGCAAGACAATGGCCCCAAGCATAAAGCCAAAGCTACACAGGAATGGCTTTAAAGCATCAAAGATAATGTACTGGAGTGGCCAATTCAGAGTCCAGACCTCATCCAATTGAGAACTTGAGGCTGGACTTGAAAAGGGCTGTTCACTCACAATCCACATGCAATCTGACAGAGCTTGAGGAAAAATTACAGTGTCCAGATGAGCAAAGCTGACAGAGACCCAAACACATAGACTCAAGGTTGTCATGGCTGCCAAAGATGCATCTACTAAATACTGACTTGAAGGGGATGAATAATTATGCAATCAATTATTTTCTGTTTTATATTTGTAAATAATTTAGGTCACTTTGTAAAGATTATTTTCACGTTGACATGAAAGAATCTTTTAATCAGTGTCAACAAAGCTAAATTAAATCCATTGTGATTCAATGTTGTTAAACAATAAAACATGAAAACTTTTGGGGGGGGTGAACACTTTTTATAGGCATTGATTTTTTTTGAAAATTGTACTAATTTGTCTGACCTGCACTGTACTGCTGCCACAAACAACACATTTCATGACTTGTGTTTGTCAGTGATAATAAAAATAACTCAGATTCTGATGACGGAACACATTCTTGAGGCTGACGGCCCATTTCCTCTTCACCTATAAGCCACATTAGCTCCCTCTGCCATACATTATCCAATCTGTCCATGTCTCTATAAACACTAGCAATCACTACACAACTTCCTGTGCTGGGTTTTGCTTGACCCAGCTCACCTCCTGGGTTTACTTCCAAATGCTGCTTCTCCACCTACACTAACTACTTGTAGCTGCTGAGATCAAAACAAACATGATGCTTGTCATCCTTTGAACAACAACTAGGTGCCAGAGCTCGAAAAGCAGCGATGATGGAGGTAATAGCCTTTTGACAACTAAGACCGTCAGATAGCTTTTCAACAGTTACGAAAAGTCTCTTATCAATGTAACATTTAGAAACTGTTGAAATAAATTTAGAAAATGTTGAAATTAGTACAGTAATTTAAAATATTAATATGAACATTCATTATGATTAAAAGAACAAATCACTTACCATAATTTATCTTTTCTTTCTACATCAGTACTCCTTCACTCCCATCCCCCGTCCTCCCGTTCAAATGAACACAAATTTGCCAGCAAATGTTGGCATCAAACCAAGGACCCAAATATCTCCAGGATATTCCTGAACCAGACAGTTCAATGTCTAGAACTAGACATTGCTTTATGTGCAACTTCACAAAATGCTGGAGGAATTCAACATGGTTTATGTGTCTGGGTTTTTTGGTGCAGTACCACAGTAGACTGAGATACAGAGCTAGCTTTATGACAAAGTCAGTCTGCATTGGAATGCACAGTTGTGAAAATTAGAAATATGCAGGCCCGTACAAAGCATTTGATTATTGGTTCTCCATGCAGTCACTGGCTAACCATTCGCAGCACCCAGATTATTGCACCTCCTCCATAGTTAATATTAGAGGCTTTCTGATCCTTGAATACACAAAGGATGAGATCTTTAGCAAAACTCCAATTGCAACAATTCAAATTCGGTTGTAGAAAATATACTAACTAGAAAGCTAGTCCAACAGGATAAGCCAACAACTAACATGTATGAAATGTTTGACTCATATAACTGATGATGCAGAGGTCCTTCCTGCGTATTACTGCGTTAGTGTACCATGCAGTAAGCCCATGTCCATTTCAATTTTACAAAATCCTCATCCCATAGGCACTGAGCCTTTCTTTAAATGACATATTCAGGCTTTTTAGCAGTTCCTACCCATGGAAGGGATCAGCCCAATGAAGCCATCTTAGTACATGGATTAGAAAAAAAATGGCTGCATTATGAATTATTTCTAGAGCCTTGTCTTCAGTCACAGGATCTTCTGGAGATATGACATTTGAGCTGAGAATAGTGAAAATCCTCTCATTGTAGTCTGTTATAATATTGCTTTCGACTTTGCTTTATGTGCATGGGTCATTTGCTGCAGCACCATAATAGGCTGAGATGCAGCTAGAGCTTGACGACAAAGTCAGTCGGCGTTGTGCCCGCAAAAGCTTTCTGCAATGTAAGCTTCATTCCACCTGTCCGTCATCAGTGACACACAATCCCTAGCTGTTTCATTGCCTGACAGGGCACTACACTTAGAAATTGCCTGTGGAATCTGTGCCTGTTTTTCTCAGAATCTATTTCTGAGTGAAAGCAAATTAGAACATCATTAGTAAAACCAAGTCCAATCTACTGGACCAGATGTTATTAACCCCTAAAGGTCAAGATTAGTCAGTTAATTAAGTGTCCAGTATTATTAGGACACCCATTTCCCAGCAGTCAATGCCACTTCATTGTTGCCAACCTTCACAGAATCTTAGAGCTTGACTTTTAATATTTTGCTTACTTTTACAAAAAGATTCTGCTTTATGATGTCAAAAACATAATTTTTTGAAAACTCTTTTTAATTTTATACAAGAGAATCTCTGAGAAGTTGAAGAAAGATGTTGGAGTCCTGTTTGCTTTTCGTGTTCCAGCCAGCATAACCTTGCAGTTCACAGTTAATCAGTTTCCAAATCAGAATCACCCATGGATATAGAAGACAAGGGAATCAGAAATTCTTGTCGGGAGTGCCTTAAAGAAAAACGGAGGCTCAAATTACCTGCAAGTATAATGAAAATGGGCTGCAGTCTGCATTAAATTATTGTGATGAGCAGGAAATGTCAGACTTGAAGGCCATTGAAGATAATGTGCATTAATAAATGTACTAAGCCATTCCTTTTCTGCATAATTTGTGTCTGTAATCACTGATTTCATCAGGTTAATGTTATTAATGTCAAGAACCACAGCATTTGCAGGTTTAATAATATATTACTTTCTGCATTAAAAATGAATATATGATTGAAACAGTTTTCGTTCATATACTGGGTAACATCTGGAGAGATGGAGGTGCATCATTATATGATGTCGAAAGGTTAACAGTGAAGATTATCTCTTTGGGGCCAATTAATCATCAGTGATAGAATATATCTGGTACATTCCTATATGAGTTTCTTGGTTCCTGTGATAGCTTTCTCATGCCATTAATATAACAAAACAATACAGTAAATAAGAACACCCAATATTTTTCACAGGGCTGTCAGATGAGAAACTTTCTTACTATTAGGAAAACACCATCGATGTATTACCTGTGCAGTCTCCAGTTAATAGCATCTCCAGCAAAGCAAGCACTCTGACCTGCATCTAATAGAAGGAGGCATTATCAGAATTGCGATCAAATTATACCCTAACTGAAAATTTAAATCTAAAGCTCTTAAGTGATAGGGATTGATCAAATTAAGCAAAATGATCTATTCCATATGCGATGTATCCTTGATTGCCGTGGGTGGTAAGGGCATAAATAGCGGAGCTTTTGCTACGTTGCTCAGTCCTGCCTGACCCTGAGAACCTGAGAAAGGCGGCAAATGACCAGGGTTTGGATTTGTACCATATCACCACATTCAAGAAGGGATACACCAGTAGAACTACCAGCTACCCAGTCTGAATGTTGAGGAGTGTAAACTTGTGCAGCTCATAATCTGGAAGAACATGTGACAGCCATCATAAAGACAAGTTAAAGACAAGCATGATTGAGTTATTCAGTGAAATATTGGAGAGCTGGATCATGGATTATTAACAAAATTTAAATCAGTGAGTCTCCTCTAGGTATGATTGTTGACAAAAAGCCGAGAATTGTAATGAAAGGTTGCCAACGTACACCTGTGCTTCCCAACGAAAAGTAAAGGAGGCATCATTTCAAAGTTGAGTGGGATATGTACTTAAACTTTAAATTTAAAAAAACAAACATTTTATTTTAAGGCCAAAAGGAAGGCCATGCAGGATAATTGTTTTGAGTTTTCATGAATGGTCTTACCACTAAATTATAATGGCAAAGTTATCAAATGTTTTTTGTCAGCTATGTGGAACACTATGTTTCAAGCCTACACTTGTATCGCTCCCCAACTTTTCAAGTCAAGTCAAGTCACTTTTATTGTCATTTTGACCGTAACTGCTGGTACAGTACATGGTAAAAATGAGACAATGTTTTTCCAGGACCATGGTGTTACATGACACATTACAAAAACTGGACTGAACAACGTAAAAAACAACACAGAAAAAAACTTCATTAGACTACAGACCTACCCAGGATTGCATAAAGTGCACAAAACAGTGCAGGCATTACAATAAATAATAAACTGGACAATAAATTGGCAGTAAGGTGTCAGTCCAGGCTCTGGGTATTGAAGATTCTGATAGCTTGAGGGAAGAAAATGTAACATACTCTGGTCATGAGAGCCTGAATGCTTCGGCGCCTTTTCACAGATGGCAGGAGGGAGAAGAGATTGTATGAGGGGTGCGTGGGGTCCTTCATAATGCTGTTTGCTTTGCGGATGCAGCGTGTAGTGTAAATGTCCATAATGGCGGGAAGGGAGACCCTGATGATCTTCTCAGCTGACCTCACTATCCGCTGCAGGGTCTTGTGATCCGAGATGGTGTAATTTCCGAACCAGGCAGTGATGCAGTTGCTCAGGACACTCTCAATACAACCCCTGTAGAGTCTGATGAGGATGGGGGGTGGGAGATGGACTTTCCTCAGCCTTCGTGGAAGTAGAGATGCTGCTGGGCTTTCTTTGCTATGGAGCTGGTGTTGAGGGACCAGGTGAGATTCTCCGCCAGGTGAACGCCAAGAAATTTGGTGCTGTTAACGATCTCTACCGAGGAGCCGTCGATGGTCACTCCGTGCCCTCCTGAAGTCAACAACCATCTCTTTTGTTTTGTTCACATTCAGAGAGAGGTTGTGTACACTGGAATTTAGAAGGATGAGAGGGGATCTGATTGAAACATGTAAGATTATTAAGGGTTTGGACACACTGGAGGCAGGAAGCATGTTCCCGCTGATGGGTGAGTCCAGAACTAGAGGCCACAGTTTAAGAATAAGGGGTAGGCCATTTAGAACAGAGATGCAGAAAAACTTTTTCACCCAGAGAGTGGTGGATATGTGGAATGCTCTGCTCCAGAAGGCAGTTGAGGCCAAGTCTCTGGATGCATTCAAGAGAGTGTTAGATAGAGCTGTTATAGATAGCGGGGTCAAGGGATATGGGGAGAGGGCAGGAACAGGGTACTGATCGTGTATGATCAGCCATGATCACAGTGAATGGCGGTGCTGGCTAGAAGGGCCGAATGGCCTACTCCTCCACCTACTGTGTATTGTCTATTGCATATTGTTAGCTCTGCACCAGTCCATTAGCCGCTGCACCTCCTCTCTGTAAGCTGACTCATCATTCTTGCTGATGAGACCCACCATGGTGGTGTCATTGGCGATGATATGGTTCGAGCTGTGAGTTGCAGCACAGTCATGGGTCAGCAGAGTGAACAGCAATGGACTGAGCACACCTGGGGAGCCCCCGTGCTCAGTGTGACGGTGTTGGAGATGCTGCTCCCGATCCGGACTGACTGAGGTCTTCCAGTCAGGAAGTCTAGGATCCAGTTGCAGGGGGAGGTGTTCAGGCCCAGTAGGCTCAGCTTTCCAGTCAGTTTCTGAGGGATGATTGTGTTGAATGCTGAACTGAAGTCTATGAACAGCATCCAAACGTATGTGTCTTTTTTGTCCAGGTGGGTGAGGGCCAGGCAGAGGGTGATGGCAATGGTGTCGTCTGTTGAGCGGTTGGGATGGTATGCAAACTGCAGGGGGTCCAGTGAGGGGGGCAGCAGGGTCCTGACGTGCCTCATGATGAGCCTCTTGAAATACTTCATGATGATGGATGTGAGTGCAATGGGACGGTAGTCATTTAGGCAGAACATTGAAGACCTATTCTTCACAGGGACGATGGTGAAGCACATTGGAATGATGGCACTGCTCAGGGAGATGTTGAAGATGCCAGTGAGAACATCTGCTAGCTGGTCTGCACATCCTCTGAGCACTCTGCCAGGGATGCACAGGGTTCTTCTCACATCGGCCATGGTGAGACATAGCGCCTGGTCATTTGTAGGAGGGGTGGACTTCCTCGCCGCCACGTCATTTTCTGCCTCAAACAGGCATAGAAGTTATTCAGCGCATCTGGGAGGGAGGCTTCACTCACACAGTCAGGTGATGTTGTCCTGTAATTGGTGATGTCCTGGATGCCCTTCCACATGCACTGCATGTCATCGCTGTCCTGGAAGTAACTGTGGATTCTCTGGGCATGTGCACGCTTTGCCCCTCTGATGGCCCAGCACAGTTTGGCCCTTGTTGTTGTTTGGACTGACTTGTCGCCTTGTCTTAGGCGGAGTCATGGGACCTCAGCAGCGCACGTACCTCTGCGGTCATCCATGGCTTCTGGTTAGCACGTATAGAGATGGTCTTGGACAGAAAATATCATCAATGCACTTGCTGATGTAGCTGGTCACTGATGCTGTGTACTCCTCTAAGTTGGTAGAGTCAGCATTGGTTGCAGCCTCCCTGAACTCGTGCCAGTCAGTGTGCTCAAAGCAGTCTTGAAGAGCAGAGATGGCTCCTGCTGGCCAGGTTTTCACCTGCTTCTGAACTGGTCTGGAGCACCTGGTCAGCGGTCTGTATACTGGGATTAGCACAACAGAGATGTGTTCTGAGTATCTGAGGTGGGGGCAGGGCTCTGCCCGGTACGCGTCGGGAATGTTTCTGTAAACCAGGTCCAACGCGTTCTCCCCCCCGTTGCAAAGTCCACATACTGATAGAACTTGGGGAGCACTGACTTAAGGTTCGTGTGGTTAAAATCACCGGCGACAATAGGGGTGTGTGTTCTGCAGTTCGCTAATAGCCCCGTACAGTTCACAGAGAACCCCCTTAGCATTAGTGCTGGGGTAAACGTACACATCAAATATAAGGGCAGAGGTGAATTCCCGTGGCAAATAAAATGGTCTGCATCTAACAGCCACAAACTCCACTAGCGATGAGCAGTGTCTGGAAACCAGCACGGAGTTCTTACACCATTCCGTGTTGATGTGAACACACAAGCTACCACCACAAGTCTTACCGGAGAGAGCTGCATCCCTGTCTGCTTGAAACAAGGTGAGCCCATCTAACTGAATGGCAGCGTCCGAAATTCCCTCAGTGAGCCATGTTTCTATAAAAACATACGCACAGCAAACTCTGTACTCCCGCCGAGTATTCCATTGGAGTCAGATGTAATCCAATTTATTGTCCAGGGAGCAGACATTGGAGAGCAGAATGGACGGGAGAGCCGGCTGGCTAGGGTTTGCTTTTTGCCTAGCATGGACCCATGCCCATTTGCCTCACTTCCACTTCCTCGTACATCACTTAAGACGTCTCCATCTCCGGCTACCAGCATCAGGCGAGTCCGAGGATTGTCGGCCTGTTCCCCTCAGCAAGCTGAGGTCACGTAATTTACCCAACAGATCTTTGTGAAGATTTGTTTTTGGGCAATCTCTATATTGTAGTATTATCTGGCGATGGTAGATAGTCGTTCTGTTATCCATGTGCCCTAGTCAAAAATTGTGTTTCAAACTTAAATTAAAAAATTAAATGTAAGGGGTTTCTTCTTTTACGTTACTGCTAAGGCTACTAAAATGGCTTCTTTGTTATGTTAAAGGTAAAAATGCTTGTTTGTTATGTTAACTGGTGAGAGAGTGCTTTCTCTGGAAACTTGTTTGGGTTATAACTACTGATAACGAGAATTGTATTCATTTGTTAACCAATTAGGATAGATGTTATTCTTTCTTGTGGGTCTGTAAGCTAGTGTTGCATGGACTTTTGGGGAGACGGTGCGAGGGGGTTAGAGGGAGATGTTGTAAGCTGGGTGATGGAGCAGACCCCGAGCAGGGGTCCAAGGCCCAGGGTTTTGGCGAGAAGAGGAGAGGAGGACAGATTTGTGTGGAGCGTCTGGTCGACCACCGTTGTTGGTCCCAGGCGGCGGGTCAAGGAGGTCTGAGGGGGTCTGAGGTCTGAGTCTGGCAAGAAGACTTTGTTAATTGAGCTCCAACAGTTGTGCACAAAGTGGTTGGACTTTGATAAGTTTGGTGCCTTTTACTTTTCCTTTTATATTGTATCCCTATTAAGTACATAGTTCCAGTACAATCTATAAATTGTAATCATTAAATCGCATATGGTGTACTGCCTGTTATTTGGCGAGGTGGGGACATCACACAGCATCTACACAAGCTGATTACCCGATGGCTGCTCCCCCTAGATGGAAGTGAGCTGAGCGAACCTGAGGCTTACCAGGGGGTTACTTACATGAAGGTAACACCAGGTCTGAAAGGTCGCGGCTGCCGTGCTGCACCACCTCATGGGAATCGATGACTGCATTGGTGCAGTCCTGTACCCCCAGGGTGGAGCTTGTCAACTTCATCAAATTTGCCTCCAACTTCTATCCTGTCCTTAAATTAACCTGGTCCATTTCTGACACCTCCCTCCCCTTTCTCAATCTCTCTTTCTCTATCTCTGGAGACAGCTTATCTACTGATGCCTTTTATAAACTCAATAACTCTCACAGCTATCTAGACTTTACCTCTTCCCACCCTGTTACTTGTAAAAATGCCATCCCCTTCCCTCAATTCCTCCGTCTTCACCACATCTGCTCGCAGGATGAGGCTTGTCATTCCAGAGCTAAGGCAATGTCCTCCTTCTTCAAAGAAAGGGGCTTCCCTCCCCCTGTCATCAATGCTGCCCTCAACTACATCTCTTCTATTTCACATACTTCTGCCCTCATCCCATCTTCCCGCCATCCCACCAGGGATCGGGCTCCCGGGCATCCTCACCTACCACCCCACCAGCCTCCGAGTTCAGCACATAATTCTCCATAACTTCCACCAACAGGATCCCACCACCAAGTACATCTTTTCCTCCCCCCCACTTTCTTTTTCCACAGGGATCATTCCCTACGCAACTCTCTTGCCCAGTTGTCCCTCTCCACTGAGCTCCCTCCTGGCACTTATCCTTGCAAGCAGAACAAGTGCTACACCTGCCCCTACACCTCCTCCCTCACTCCCATTCAGGGTCCCAAACAGTCCTTCCAGGTGAGCGGACACTTCACCTGTGACTCTGTTGGGGTCAAATACCATTTCCGGTGCTCCTGGTGTGGTCTCCTGTATATCAGTGAGACCCAACGTAGATTGGGAGACCTCTTTGTCAAGCACCTATGCTCAATCCACCTGGAAAAGTGGGATCTGCCAGTGAACACCCATTTTAATTCCACTTCCCATTCCCATTCTGATATGTCTATCCATGGCCTCCTCTACTGTCGTGATGAGCCAACACCTTATATTCCATCTGGGTAATCTCCAACCTGACGGCATGAATATCAATTTCTCAAACTTCCGGTGATGCCCCCCCTCACCGCCTTCACCAGTCCCCATTCCCTTTTTTTCCTCTCTCACCTTATCTCCTTATCACCTCCCCCTTTTTGTTCTTCCATGGCTTTCAGTTCTGTCCTATCAGATTCCTGCTTCTCCAGCCCATTATCTCTTTCATCTACCAACATCCCGGCTTTTTACTTCACCCCTCCCCACCTCCCAGTTTCATCTATCACTTGTGTACCTTCTTCCTCTCGCCCACCCCCCACCTCCTTCTTACTCTGATTCCTCATCTATTTTTCTCCAGTCCCGATGAAGGTTCTCGGCCTGAAACATCGACTGTGCTCTTTTGCATAGATGCTGTCTGGCCTGTTGAGTTCCTTCAGCATTTTGTTGCTTGGATTACCAGCATCTGCAAATTTCTTCTTGTTCAAAATTTGTCAATTCTGATCTGCTTTTCCTATTAAAAATGAAATTGCACAGATTATTTACCTATATTGAATATCATTGAAATGCCACTACTTTTGCAATTTCCTTCCACCAAGTTATTGACCCTACTGCCACAAAAGGAGTTTTCTTGCTGGCAGTTCCAATAGGGACCTGATCATCAAGATTGTATGGAAGACCTGCAGTTGCCCAAGCTGCAAGTCTCCCCTCTCCACACCACTGATGCTGTCCAAGGGAAGGGCATCAGGGCCCATACGACTTGGCACCAGTGTTGTCGCAGAGCAGTAAGTGCCTTGCTCAAGAACACAACACATTGCTTCAGCTAAGGCTCGAACAAGCGACCTTCAGATCACTAGACCAATGTCTTATCCACTTGGCCACGTGCCACACACCATCCATCCATGATGAGGAGCTGCAGTCATGAAGAATGGATTTCAGAAACTTAGAGAACTAGCATGTACAGAGTAAAATAGATGGAAATTCATATCCTGGCAACCTGCAAGTAACAAAGATGCCCTGCCTGCAAAAATTAATGAGAAACATCAGATTGCAAAATCACTCCTCAGTCTCCAGTGAATAAACATGTGGGGTCACTCTGACTAGGCTATGTTCAGCCAGAAAAACCCAAGTACCCAGTTGGTACAGGATTACAGGTTTATAATATGGGAGAAGAATAATTTGCAGAAAATGGTGTGTTTCATCAATGTCTTGTAGTTTCTGAGCCAATACCCTATGTACAATTAATTATCAAAAGATCATTTCAGAGCTCTTAACAATCAATCATTCCTCAAAAGAAGCTACGTCAGTCTTTGAAACTATCTGACTGATCAACCTATCTGGGCAAAGTTTAGGCGTAACTAAATGCACCATTTTTTGCTTTAGTTTTCATTGTTAAGAGGATGTTGCTCAAGCAGTCTTTCCAGTAAAAGGGTTATTGATCTTACCAGGATTTATTCTTTCCAAAGTTCATTCAATTTCCCTTGCCCTGTAAGTTTGAGTGGAATGTTGGAACTGGCAATAATCTGTTGTTATATACAGTCTGCTATCTCCTTTGTTTGTGCTCCTGAACCAAGTTTGTGGGGACGAAGCCTGAGCTTGTATTTCATCTCTATAACAGGAGTCAGTTACCAGCCTTGAATACCTAGGTGCAACCCAATGCCATCGATCAGTGCTTAGGAAATGATCTGACACAAACAATAAGGTTCAAGGGAATAACCACTACTGAAAATAACTGTTCTATGAACTGCATAAAGTGGGAGTGAGGGCACTAAATACATACTCAGTTGTTCATTTGAAACAATTTGCTCTCCTTTGTTCTTTAATGACTGCTTATCATTTAATAATGACACGTCCAACAAACATTAAATTCTGCTCAATTTGTAATTAGTAGTGATGTTTCCATCATTTCTGTTTCTTATCATTTACATGCTGCCATATGAGAAAAATTCTCACTGAGAGCCAGAACTTGATTACGTTTTATAAGCAGGTTTTTCAGGCACTGCAGTCATTGAAAGTGATAAGCATATATCAGTTTCTTTATGATGTTTTTCAGTCCACAGTGACAGGAATACTTCATTTTCTAGGCAGTCATAACCATTATCACTGAACTGGATTGCACCTCAGTAAAAGCCCAGAATATGTGAGTTATGCTTGAATGCATTTTATATTCAGACAAATTAGAAGGAAGACTCCTCAATCACAGTGTGGAAACAGTCGATTATGAACAAATAAAAACAAAATTAGGTATTCCTTTGAGAATGGACACTTCTAGTCCAGCAGTTGTGAACACAATGGGATGAATTGGGCAAGAAGTAATCCAGGTTTAAAAGCAACTTTGAATTTGTGACTGAACAATGGCTAGTTGATGTTTACATGGGAGAGCAATGATAGATATGAAAAAAGCTATTCATCTCTGAGGCATTTCCATAATCATTATTGTTGTAGGCACAGGCAATAGCTCCTGAAAGTCACATCAGCTGTCTAGGCAGTGAAATAGGGACTGCAGCTGAACCACAGAAGAATATCTAAACACCTGAAAGAAACTGAGACTGCAGTGAAATTCAGACCACATCTGAATAGTCGTATACATAATGGACGGGTACTTTCACTTACAATACTGAAAATCATACAATAATCAACAATGATTGATTTCCAGCAATCAAATGTCTTCCTTTCGCAAGCTATAAAATCAAGCATTAGAATGGGAAATAATGTGGCATATTGTGTATGTGCTGAAGGGAAGCTTTGCACTTATTGTATAGGTGTGCTAATTCCTGAAGAGAGAAACTTACGGCAAAAACAGTTATCTATCGCTTTTAGTAGATATAAGAAGGACAGAATATGGAATGGCTTCATTGAGATAGTATCCAATTGCTCTAATCATAGAATGAAAAAAAAAGATAACTTCAGTATATTCAAAACAATGTATTAATTGGGGCACTACGATGAGTTTGCATATTGATAGATAGATCGCAGGAGCACTCTCTATGGAAAAAGGGAAGCAATTTGTTAGAGTCAACGAGTCATAGAGCACTATGTTGGGTTTGCTATTGGAGACAGACAGACTAGAAGGATGCACCAGTGATTGAATTTTGATTGGATTGAGGTATTCAGATTGAGGAATTATTTGTGAAAGTCACGGCAGAGAGCAGAGATCTGGAATTATCCACGTGATATGGCACACTGTCCCTGCCCAAAACGACCATTAGTCAGGTGAGTTTAAGAGACACCTAGGTGACTCCAGATCACAGCCACTGCTGGAATCACCATCTCCAGCTCCAAAATGGTTATCATGATGAAGGAGAGATCAACGATTACCATTTCACAACTGTCATTTGAGAAGGCAAGAGAAAATATAATTTTGAATGAGAGCATGGTTAAGTGGATAGTTGTCTCCATAGGGGTGGTTATGATAGCCAAGGTATGTGTAACTATGCCCATGGAATTTAACAAATGTGAGTCTGAAAAGGAATACAAAGCTTATGCTAAAGAATTCACTTATCAGTTAAAATCACAACCATCCTGAGAGAAGGAGGAGGAAGAGGAACCAAGTCAGGGAGGAGGAAGTTGAGCTATGTTTGCAAAAGGTTACAAACTAAAGAAATTTAGTACCATAATGAGGTCACATGATGGAGATTGGGAATGTGATATGCCTAGAAGTGTGTTTACAGAGAGAGCAGAAAATAACATAAGAGAATATACCTTTCAGAACTAAGTACGTATTAAAGGCATCCAATGAAAACTATGGATTTGCACTGCTGTCGTAAGAATGGCATGCGTACATTTCACTGTGGTAATCATTAAAGCTGACAAAGCTTTATAATGACAGAAAAATCTAAGGCAGAACTATTTATTACTGAGATATCTATGGAGATCTCCATAAACTGGAGATGCAAACCTCTGGAACTAAGCAATATGCAACCAGAAATATGATTTCCCAAAGAGAACAATAATCCATTTTGACCACATTACGTTCAAGGATTCACAGAAACATAGAAAACCTACAGCGCAATACAGGCCCTTTGGCCCACAAAGTTGTGCCGAACATGTCCCTACCTTAGAAATTACTAGGTTTACCTATAGCTCTCTATTTTACTAAGGTTCCATGTACCTATCTAAAAGCCTCTTAACAGACCCTATCATATCTGCTGATTCATGTGGACAATGATTGAACACTGGGAATAATCACAGTTCTCAACTGTGATCATTTTGGAAAACTGTTTTGGACAGTACAAGGTATATGGCTCATCAAAGTTTCAGGACAGTAGCTATTGTTATGAACCCCGTAACAAGGTTATTTACCAGCAAAGATAGAGATGTCCGTTGGAGATACTATTTTGTGGTGATACTATTTTTAACAGTATTTATTAGCAAAAATATACAAAAATAATATCAATGCAAATATGCAGAAAATATACTCGTCAATACTAAATCTGAAAGTGCGGGTATAATAATAATCAATAAGAAATAAGCTCTATCGTTGTCTAGGGGATAATGAATTGTCTGATGGAAATCTAAAGTTCATTTCAGTTCACACAGGCTGCCGTCGTTTGTTTGTCGCTGTGTTGCAATTGTTGGAGAGAGAGAGAGAGATAGAAGATTGGGAACAGTGACCGCTAAGTGTTTTGCCAACCTTCCTTGATGATTTCAATCCATCGGTGTCTCGTTGTTGTGGCCATTCAAGTATGACCTCTCCTTTAGCTAAACCGTTCTTCCGTGATGAGCCCGCCACCCAGGCAAGGGAGGACACACACGAGCTCTCACCGGCTTTTGCTATTAAACACTGTCACTGGATTTCTAGCGTTTCTCCTGGTGTGTCTGAGGGGTGTTTCCCCAGACCCTCCTTTTATCCTCACTCACGGGGTCTCAGATGTCAATCAGGTTGGGATGATGCAATTCCTCAACCAGACCACTCTGGTTGTCCCCTGAGGGGTTTCAATGAATAGTACAGTACTCAATACACAATTCCTTCTCCAAGAGACAATAGCAGTAATCAGTGGTTCCGTTCCACTTTGTTAGGAGACATTCCAAATCTTGTGTATTCTGCGGTGTCTATAACAACTGCCTTTGCTGTTATCCTGTGTCTCTCCCATTACTGACATGCTGTGTATCTCTCTCATTTCCTGGGTCTCAGACCTGAAATAATAGCGATCTTGGATTCTCAAAAAGGAGGGGGCGACTTTGCACCCTTCGGCCCATCAGAGTTGCTCCACATTCGTAACACCCCCTTCCTTCTAAGGATTTTTACCACAGGTAAAAATTAACTACTACAGGGACTTACAGAATTTCAGAATCTAACACAATACAAAAGGGTTTTTTTGTTCACTACAGAGTAATACAGTTATACATTCATTTCAGCATCTGAACAGTTAGCGATTACATTGTCATTTCCTTTAATATCTTAATATCTTGTACCTTAATAAATTCCTGTAGCATCAGACTCCAATTTAATAACCACCCATTTTTATTCCTTTTCTTCGGCAAAACAAAACTAAAGAGTTGTGATCTTAGCTTACGTGTATATTACAAAAGTTTTTTTACAAATACTAATCTTTATTTTACTTTCAAACTTAACAGTCAATCGTCCATGGTGTTGTCTTTATTATTTACATGCTTTGTCGAAATCCCTTAAAATTGGATCCTGTTATTTAAAGTGGCATCCCGTCAACCCTCGCCCCTTTTCCACTTAAATCCCATGTGGTTAGTTTGGGTACCAGTGTGGAATAGGCTTTTGCATGCTCCTTTCATAGGAGTTATTTTAGCAACAATGTTTTCCAAACTTAGCCCATTTTCTGAACTTCCACACAATTCTTTATTTTTAAGCAAGTCGTTAGTTTCATCTTCAGGACCCTTCATTCTATTAGTTTTCAGTTTAACATCTGCAAGTTGTTTACCTTTAAATTCCAAAACAAACTGAAATTGATTCATAGGTGCCTTGTTAACAAGCCATTGTTCCTTCAGCCTGGTTACTGCTTCTGAAACCAATCCAGACTTTAAATTTTCTTTATTCAATTTAGGAACTACACTTTTCCATTCTCCTTCAATAATAATATTCACATCACCAGCTCCCATCTCCTCACTAACTTTTAACATATCTTCTAACACAAACAACTGAGAATTCTCACTTCCCACTGGTACCAAGGTTAACCCCTTCTTCACTGAACCAAGTCCATCTGACCCAAAAGGACCGCATTCCTTTTCAACTAAATCAGTTTCATTACTAGGTTCAGTACCACGTGCATCCACATCTTGAATACACTCAAATGGGACATCTGCCTCTTCCAGGCTTTCAATACCCATCCCCTTTTCAAATTCTAAGTTCCCCTGATCCTCCCAGTTACTCTCTGGGCAACTCCCTTCCGGAGTAAACTCAACCCTGCGGGCAGAAACAACCTCATCTGCCAACCCAGCAGACTCCTTCAAGGTAATGGCATCCTTTTCATCTAGGACTGCCCTTATTTCATTATCGGGAACACCTTTAAAATTTTCAACTTCCTCAAACAGTTCTGTCAAGCCAGACAGATCATCCATGTCCAACCCTGGACCTCATCTGTTTCTCATTTTTACTCCGTGCCTCTATAAATTTCCTCCTGGCTAAGGGTAGGTCTACCTCCTCTCCCTTACTCTCTTTCACCTCCCTATTCTCTGTTTTACCACTCTCTAACCCCTCTTGGTACAGGGTCGGTAAAAACATCTCAGCCAAATCGATACTGGCCTGAATTAAACTGGTCTCTTTCTCAGCTGTCTTTCTCGACATGCTGCGAGTGATCGCGCATGCGGGATAAATTTTGGAATCTAGGGGCGGGTCCTCAACACTCACAGGCTTGCTCGTCAGCTTCTTTGCTGACCAAACCTCACCCCCGGCTAAATCGTTACCCAGAAGGACATCCACGTCAGTTCTCGGAAATTCTGATCGCACCCCTATTTCAACTGGTCCAGATAACAGTTCACAATTTATAATGATCCTATGCAAAGGTACAGCTTCTGTCCCTTTTCCTATGCCTCTCAAAGCTACCTCTCCCATTTCAGGACCAAAATCTAGTACCTTACTGAGAATCAATGACCGTTCAGCTCCAGTACCTCTCCAGTTCCTCACTGGAACTGGGGTTTCTCCCTTTTTCACAGCCACGGTCCCTTCTGAAATAAATTTCTCACGCCCCCTCTCGTATTTTATCTACCTGGGCCTTTCTCACCGATTTGCTGATGGACACAATACACCCTGTAGGGACTGCTGCGTTCCCTTTTCCTGTCTCCTTCCTCAGAGCAAAGCACTTAGATGCAATATGACCAACCTTTCCACAGTTAAAACAGGTCAAGCCAGGAACCCTCCTGCCAGTTTGCCTTTCTTCCTCCTTACTTTTACCACTAGCTCCCGGCTTATTTTCTACCTTAGCCAGCAGGCTTTCTCTACCGTCTCTACAGTCTTTCTGGTAACTCTTATTCGAGGAAAACTTTTTCTTGTGGGTTAGGGCGTATTCATCTGCGAACCTAGCAAATTCTGATATAGACTTATTCGACTTCTCATTCAAATACATCCGGATATCATCCGAAGCACAACCTTTAAATTCCTCAATCAGAATTAATTCTCTTAAATGCCGAAAACCTTCTTCCACCATTTCTGCTGCACATCAACGATCCAAGAGCACACCCTTCTCATAGGCAAACTCAGCATACGTCTGATTCCACACTTTCTTTAAATTTCTGAACTTTTGTCTATAGGCCTCAGGTACCAATTCGTAGGCCTGTTTTACTTCCTCGTAATTCTCATACTCCTCCTCCTCCACAGACAACACCGCATATGCTTGTTGTGCCTTCCCTTTTAACGCACTTTGTAACAACGCCACCCACTGCTCTTTGGGCCACTTCTGACTCACTGCCACCTTTTCAAAATGCAAGAAAAAACTATCAACATCCGTCTCCTCGAACGGAGGTACTAACCTAAACTCCCTACTAACACTAAACCGCTCCTCTCAGTCTGCCCCTTGAGCTCTTCACTCTTTCCTTAACTTCTCCATGTCCAGCTCATGTTTCCTCTGTTTCTCCTTCTCCTCATACTCCCTCTGCTTCTCAGCTCTTTCCATCTCCTTTTCAGCTGCTTCCAGCTGTTTTAATAATTTCATGCTCCCTCTGTTTTTCAGCTCTTTCCATCTCCTTTTCAGCTGCTTCCAGCTGTTTTAATAATTTCATGCTCCCTCTGTTTTTCAGCTCTTTCCTTCTCCTTTTCAGCTCTTTCCTTCTCCCTTTTCACCTCTAACTCCTTTAGCTGAAGCTCATATTCCCTATACCTCTGTTCCACGTCCAGCCTCAATTTATCCAACTCTAACTGAGCCGTCCCACTAGCTGGTACCTTTTCAGGGATATTTTCCAATACCTCAGCCGTTACACATTCTTCTCAATATAATACTGAGTTATGGTCCTCCGCACCGCCCACTTTTTCATTGACAACCTCGCCTCTGCGAGATTTAGTCCTTTCACAATATTTATCAAGTCCGACTTTGTGGCAGCCTCTAGAGCCTCCGGAGTTGGGTTTTTAATAAATTTGTCTATGTCCATCTTTGCTGGTTTCCCATCTGGTTACCTGCACAACCAAATCCAAGTTTGGACTTAAAAGCCCAATTTACTGGCCCTCCAATTTGGTATCAAATCTCGAGATGAGGCCCCAAGTTGTTACGAACCCCGTAACTGGGTTACTTACCAGCAAAGATAGAGATGTCCGTTGGAGTGTGGTGATACTATTTTTAACAGTATTAATTAGCAAAACTACACAAAAATAATATCAATGCAAATATACAGAAAATATACGTCGTCAATGCTAAACCTAAAAGTGCGGGTATAATAATAATCAATAAGGAATAAGCTCTATCGTTGTCTAGGGGATAATGAATTGTCTGATGGAAATCTAAAGTTCATTTCAGTTCACACAGGCTGCCGTCGTTTGTTTGTCGCTGTGTTGCAATTGTTGGAGAGAGAGAGAGAGAGAGAGAGAGAGAGAGTTAGAGAGAGAGAGAGAGAGAGAGAGAGAGAGAAGATTGGGAACAGTGACCGCTAAGTGTTTTGCCAACCTTCCTTGATGATTTCGATCCTTCGGTGTCTCGTTGTTGTGGCCATTCAAGTATGACCTCTCCTTTAGCTAAACCGTTCTTCCGTGATGAGCCCGCCACCCAGGCAAGGGAGGACACATACGAACTCTCATCGGTTTTTGCTATAAAACACTGTCACTGGATTTCTAGCATTTCTCCTGATGCGTTTGAGGGGTGTTTCCCAGTCCCTCCTTTTATCCTCACTCACGGGGTCTCAGATGTCAATCAGGTTGGGATGATGCAATTCCTCAACCAGACCACTCTGGTTGCCCCCTGAGGGGTTTCAATGAATAGTACAGTACTAAATACACAATTCCTTCTCCAAGAGACAATAGCAGTAATCAGTGGTTCCATTCCACTTTGTTAGGAGACATTCCAAATCTTGTGTATTCTGTGGTATCTATAACAACTGCCTTGATGTTATCCTGTGTCTCTCCCATTACTGACATGCTGTGTATCTCTCTCATTTCCTGGGGCTCAGACCCAAAATAATAACAATCTTGGATTCTCAAAAAGGAGGGGCCGACTTTGCACCCTTCGGCCCATCAGAGTTGCTCCACATTCGTAACACTATGCTTTTGCAAGAATCCACAGGCGATGTGGAAGAGACTTAAAATGCCAAAATAAGTTAACTTCAATCTTTGGATAACAACACTATGGGAAATGATACTGCTTGAGTGTTGGGAAAGAGAGTGAGTTTACAAGGCTTCTTTATTTACAGATGTTGAATGAGCTGAATCAAACTCACAGTTGGATCCTTTGAGGGAGGAAAGTTTTGTGTTATATATGGGATGCAAAAATCCTTACGAGTTTTAATACTTCAATCCAGTGATGATGACGGAAGGGTAATTTATTTCAAGTTAGTGTCGTGTGCAACTTGGAGGGGTGCTCAAGTAAAAATAAGAAGTGCCAGAAGTACTCAGCAGGTCGGGCGGAATCTGAGGAGAGAGTAAAACACAGTGAATGTGTCAGGTTATCAGATGTTTCATTTAAAGGACAAATATTTGACTATGTACAGACACTAGCGAAGTGGGAGTACCATAAAGAGATCAATTTTTGTTCACAGACACAAGAGATACTGCAGATGATGGACGTCTTGACCAACAGAAACAAAATGCTGAAGGAGCTCAGCAGGTCAGGCAGCATCTTGAGAGGGGAATTAAATAGTCAATGTTTATTTCCCTCCATAGATGCTGTCTGGCCTGCTGAGTATTTTGTAAGTGTTACACCATTTTTGCTCAGCATCTAGATGATGACCTGCCTGTTGATTCAGGTCATGAAAAGATTGCAATAAATGAAGCAGAAATATTTGCTTGGCCTCCTGACTTCCACCCATATGGTCACAACCTCAATCAATTTGCTCCTATTGCTGTGTCTGAGAGTTTTAGATGAAAATGAAGGATGGATGTTATTACCAACAGATTGTAAGTGATTTGTTTGGACAAAGGGAGAAGTGCTATTGTCATCCTTATGATGAGAAAGATACTGCTATCTTTGAAAATAAAAATAAAGCTCATTAGGATCAAGCATATCACATCATTCCTCACAGTTAATCATTATCCTGTGTGTCAAAAGCTTCAGATTAAAGAGCTCATTGTGCTGAATTATATGTCAATAATTTAGATGAGGAAGCCAAATAAACCATTTCTAAGACTGCTGATGAAACTGAGTACGATTATGAGTTGTGAGAACACGCTAAGAGGTTTCAAGATGATTTAGACAAGTGCAAGTACATGGCAGATGCAGTATAAAATGGATGAGTGTAACACTATCCACTTTGATGGGATGAGCACAAGGACAGACTTTTAATTAACCTGCAATTGATTGGGAAGTGTTAATGTACAATAGATTCAGGTGCCCTTGTATACCAGTAACTAAAACAAGTGTACAGATGCAGCAAACATTTGGCATGCTGGCCTTAATTGTATCTTAATGGCATCTTATTGCAACAGAGCCTTGCTGAGGCCACACTTGGAGAATTTTGCCTGTTTTTTTTTCATTGTGAATATTCTTGAAAAGTTTGCCAAACTGATTCCTCAGATACAGGGACTGTTATATGAGGAGATGTCAAATTGATTAGACCTAGAATTGAGAAATGACAGCAATGAAGCACACAAAATTCTTACAAGGGTCAACCGGCTGGATAAAAACATAGAAAACCTACAGCACAATACAGGCCCTTCAGCCCACAAAGCTGTGCCAAACACGTCCCTACCTTAGAAATTACTAGGCTTACCTATAGCCCTCTATTTTTCTAAGCTCCATGTACCTATCCAAAAGTCTCTTAAAAGACCCTATCGTATTCGTGTCCACCACCGTTACTGGCAGCCCATTCCACGCACTCACCACTCTCTGAGTAAAAAACTTAACCCTGATCCCAGCATCTTAAACTTTTGTCCTCTTGTGGCAGCCATTTCAGCCCTGAGAAAAAGCCTCTGACACACGATCACTGCCTCTCATCATCTTATATACCTCTATCAGTTCACCTCTCATCCTTCATCGCTCCAAGGAGAAAAGGCCGAGTTCACTCAACTGATTCTCATTATACATGCTCTCCAATCCAGGCAACATCCTTGTAAATCTCCTCTGCACCCTTTCTATGGCTTCTACATCCTTCCTGTAGTGAGGCGACCAGAACTGAGCACAGTACTCCAAGTGGGATCTGACCAGGGTGCTATATAACTGCAACATTACCTCTTGGCTCCTAAATTCAATCCCACGATTGATGAAGGCCAATACACCGTACACCTTCTTAACCACAGAGTCAACCTGCGCAGCTGTTTTGAGCGTCCTATGGACTCGGACCCCAAGATCCCTCTGTTCCTCCACACTGCCAAGAGTCTTACAATTAATGCTATATTCTGCCATCATACACAGACAGTTCCCTTGAGTGGAGAGTCTTGAGCTGGGAATCACAGTCTCAGCATGCAGGCTGTGACATTCTGAATTGAGGAAAGGAGAGGTTTCTTCATTTGACGGGTGGTTAACCAATGAAATTTGATCCCATTGAGGGCTGTTGAGATCATCACTGAATCTGTTTATAAAGGAGACTATATTGGATTAAAAAAACCCATGGAAGTTACAACTACTTTAGATTAGATTCCCAGACATAAAATACATTGTAGTACAGGGAGAGAGCAAGAATCTGCTATTGAGATAATCAGCCATGTTTGTACTGAATGATACAATAGCCTGTAAGAGCAAATTTCTAACTCCTACATTTCTATTTCTACATTTCTATGGTGCTTATTACTAATGAAGGTGATGGAATGGAAGAAGAGATGGACATAACACACACAAAAATAATGGAGAAATTCAGCAGCTCAGGCAGCATGTATGGAGGTAAATGAGCAGCCAGCATTTTGGACTGGGACCCTTCATCAAGACAGGACTATGGAAATATCAGGAAATGTTATTGACAGTTGTTTCCTTATGCTGGGACTGGTGAAGACACCTCTGTCAAGTGGGTGTTTCTTTCTAGTTTATAGTTGTGATATCAGACCCTGAGGAAGGACATTTGCCCATTCATTTGGTTACCTAAGTTGAGTTGCTAAGAACATGAGCATCAGATTAATGAGATGCAACATTAAGGTGGCCATGATTAGATCCCGAACTCCAGTGCTGTCCGTGTGCAGTTTGCACACCCTTCCTGTGGGTTTCCTCCCGGTGCTGCACTTCCCTCCTGTGTACCAAAGCTGTGCTGGTTGGGAGGTTAGTGGCCCTGTAAATTGCACACAAGTGGCAGAATAATTAATGATCAAGTCAGAGAGAAAAGGTCATCGGGAAATAAATGAGGAATGGCCAGATATTGATCCCAAAATTAGATAGGTATCTTTCAAGATTGTACATAGAGAAACTAATCATAAAAGTTAAAATCAAAGCACCAAATATTGTCCTACTTAACGGAGAAAAAACAAAATCTAGCTTTATTCATCCATAATACCTTGTACTCAATTTACTTCAAATTTTGCCTTTAACTATGACTAATTATTAACCTGTGTGAATTTAAATCAAAAATATTATAATAATCTTTTCCTTTATATGACAGCATTTGCTTATCTCGAATTCATAAGAACATTCATTTTCAAAAGCATAAGCATAAAGATTAATAATACAATTGGCAGCTACATTTGACAAGCTGATGTCTCTATTCACTGTAAGCAAATAATATGAGGATGAAATTTCAAGGTAATATCAAGTGGAAAAGACATTGGTTCAAGCCCCATTAAATTATTTAAGTACTTTGTGCGTTTAATATTATTTCAGTTGCAGGTTAATTATCACCATGTCACCTTTGACATTCTGCATCCTATCATTTTATCTTGCGATAATTAGTATTTTCTTCTTCCTCTTAAATTGGAACACAGCAGTATTAATCAGAGAAAAGGAAAATACAATAAAACAAAAAAACCTATTTCGTATTTTTGTATATCTCTCTCACACCTTTGTAGTTATGTTGTAGGTAGTGTACATTGAATGCTGAAGTTTTCTTGTTAATTTTTCAGTATTTTAGTATTTCTCATTTATGCCAAATTTAATTTCACATGATAATTTACTGTAGTATTATAATATTGTAGAATATTGAAAGATAACCTTCTAAGACCAATCTAATACATCGGTAGAGTTGTTCAGTTAGTCTCAATCTCTTGTCCTTACTCTTCAAATATCATCCATTAGTTGCTACACTGTCATGTATTTGCATTCTGTGCAGACACCACAGTTTATATAAAACATCAGTAAGCCACAGCTATAAATTTTAAAAAATCATCAATCTCTGCTTGACCTCAGGTGGGGGCTGTTTGTAATCCAATGGTGTCAATTCAAGCAAATAGGACCAATGGAACACAGCTTTGATTCTCATAACAAATGCACAAAAGATTCAATCTCAGTCCAGTCAAGGGTTAATCAAGACTGCATCACAGTCCCAACTATATTTCACAATATGGCCCATTACTGGAGTTAAACTAACCTAGAGGAAATGGGAGCTTCTTCAATCAACATCACTTCCTCTTCTAGACTAAGTTGCCATAAAATGAGTACTCAAGCTACAGGATACAGATAATATTTGCACGTGCACACATTCGGAGATCAAGTTCCAAGTCACCATTAACTCGTTCACTGATACAAGTGGATAAGTCTTATGCTTATGATACACAAAATGAAGATCCTCTACTGGCCTTCCCCTGTACATATCATTGCCCTCCAACAATAAAGTTCACAGCAAGGTCCTGGAAAATGTGAACACCAGAAAATCTGCAGATGCTGGAAATTCAAGCAACACACACAAAATGCTGGTGGAACACAGCAGGCCAGGCAGCATCTATAGGAAGAAGTACAGTCAATGTTTCGGGTCAAAACACTTCGTAAGGACTAATGGAAAAAAGAGATAGTAAGACATTTGTAAGTGGGATAGGAAGAGGGAGACCCGAAATGATAGGAGAAGACAGGAGAGGGAGGGATGAAGCTAAGAGCTGGGAAGTTGATTGGCAAAAGGATTAAAAGGTTGGAGAAGGGGGAGTATCAATGGATGGAAGGCCTTGGAAGAAAGAAAGGGGGAGATGTATAAATAGGGATGGGGTAAGAAGGGGAGTAGGGGCAGTAACGGAAGTTAGAGAAGTCAATGTTCATGCCAACAGGTTGGAGGCTACCCAGATAGTATATAAGGTGTTGTTCCTCCAACTTGAGTGTGGCTTCGTCTCGACAGTAGAGGAGGCCATGGATTGACATATCGGAATGGGAATGGGACGTGGAATTAAAATGTGTGGCCACTGGGAGATCCTGCTTCCTCTGGCAGACAGAGTGTAGGTGTTCAGCGAAATGGTCTCTCAGTCTGCATCCAGACACAGGGACGTCACTGGGAGCACCAGACACAGTATATCACACCAGCAGACTCACAGGTGAAGTGTCGCCTCATCTGGAAGGACTGTCTGGGGCCCTGAATGATGGTGAGGGAGGAAGTGTAAGGGGAGGTGCAACACTTGTTCCACTTACAAGGATAAGTGCCAGGAGGGAGATCAGTTGGAAGGGATGGGTGGGACGAATGGGCAAGGGAGTCACATAGGGAGCAATCCCTGTGGAAAGCAGAAAGTGTGGGGAGGAGGGAAAGATGTGCTTGGTGGTGGGATCCCGTTGGAAATGGTGGAAGTTACGGAGAGTTATATGTTGGACACGGAGGCTGGTGGGGTGGTAGGTGAGGATGGGGTGAGAGTAGATGTGCGTGAAATGGGAGAGATGTGTTTCAGGGCAGAGTTGACGGTGGAGGAAGGGAAGCCCCTTTCTTTAAAAAAGGAAGACATCTCCTTCGTCCTGGAACGAAAAGCCTTATTCTGAGAGCAGATGTGGTGGAGACAGAGGAATTGAGAGAAGGGGATGGCATTTTTACAAGTAACAGGGTGGAAAGAGGAATAGTCCAGGTAGCTGTGAGAGACTTTGGGCTTATAGTAGACATCAGTAGATAAGCTGTCTCCAGAGATAGAGACAGAGAGATCAAGGAAGGGGAGGGAGGTGTCAGAAATGGACCAGGTAAATTTGAGGGCAGGGTGGAAGTTGGAGGCAAAGTTGATGAAGTTGACGAGCTCAGCATGTGTGCAGGAGGCATCACCAATGGAATTGTCGATGTAGCAAAGGAAAAGAGGGGGACGGATACCAGCACAGGTTTAAACATGGCCTGTTCCACATAGCCAACAAAAAGGCAGGCAAAGCTGGGACCCATACAAGTGCTCATAGCTACACCTTTAGTTTGAAGGAAGTGAGAGGAACCAAAGGAGAAATTATTAAGAGTAAGGACCAATTCCACTAGACAGAGGAGAGTGGTTGTAGAGGGGAACTGATTAGATCTGGAATCCAAAAAGAAGCAGAGAGCTTTGAGACATTCCTGGTGGAGAATGGAGGTATATAGGGGCTGGACGTCCATGGTGAAAATAAGACGTTAGAGGCCAGGAACATAAAATCATTGAAAAAATCCAGAGTGTGAGAAGTGTCATAAACATAGGTGGGAAGGGATTGAACAAGGGGGGATAAAACAGTGTTGAGGTATGCACAAATGAGTTTGGTGGGGCAGGAGCAAGCTGAGACAATGGGTCTACCTGGACAAGCAGGTTTGTGGATCTTGGGTAGGAGGTAGAAACGGGAAGTGTGGGGTGTGGGAACTATGAGGTTTGTGGCAGTGGGTGGGAGATCCCCAGAGGTGATAAGGCTGGTGATGGTGTGGGAGACGATGGCCTGGTGCTCCTTAGTGGGGTCATGTTCAAGGGGTAAATAAGAGGAGGTATCAGCAAGTTGTCACTGTACCTCGGCCAGCCAGAGGTCAGTACGCCAGAGTACTGCAGCGCCCCCCTTATCAGTGGGTTTTATAGTGAGGTTGGAATTGGAACAAAGTGTGGTGAAGTCGAGACAGTTGATGTTCCATCGGCAATTAGCAATAAAAAGATCCAGAGCAGGCAGAAGACCAGAGCAATGTGTCCATGAAGAGGAGGAGGGTTGAAGATGGGAAAAGGGTTAATGTGGAAGTAGGAGAGTCCTTGTCAAAGAAGTAAGCTCGGAGACAGAGCTGGCGGAAGAAGAGTTCATTGTCATGGCGTACTGGGAACTCACTGAGCTGTGTGAGCAGCGGGACAAAGGTGAGGCCCTTACTGATGACAGAGCACTCTGCCTCAGAGAGTGGAAGGTCGGGGGGATGGTGAAGATCTGGCCCAGATGAGAGCTGGGATCAGAGGGGGGAGGGAGGTTGGTAGTGTCAGTGGAGAGGGGATGGTTGGGGTGAGAGGAAGATGGAACCTCAGAGAGCCCAGAAGCTGACGATGGGCTCTGAGGGAGAGGGAATTGCAGAGTGGTGGTGGGGGAAGGGGAGATGTGAGTTCCAATAGCAGCACGTGAAGACCCGGCCTGGAGTTCAAGGCTGGAGTTGCAGTTGGAGACTGCTTTGAAGGTGTCCATGCTCATTAGAACTCTCATTGATGGTACTGGAGTCCAGGTTTTGAGTATGCCCCGGGTTGGTAGAGCCACCAAGAACGACGACAGGGGCCGCCATCCGAAGCTCACGCCTGCTAACGTCGGTCACAGCAGGTCCTGGGGTCTGCAGACGGACAATCTTCCGATCCTTGCAGGACGTGACAAAGTCGAAGAAACAGCGATTGCAAGCATGGATCAGACGGAGGATAAAATAATGGGCAGGTCCCCCTCAAGTGGCAAAGAGGGAGTCCCGGAGGTGAGGAAGGGACTGGGATAGGGATGCCAGGTGGAAAATGTCACCCTCCGAGCTCGACGGGAGAAGCACTGGGAGGCAGAGTCAATTAAATCTGAGTACCTGGGCTCCTCAGAAGCTCCAAATTGAGAGGCTCAGAAATAAATCCTGAAGCCAACTGGAGTAAGTTGGTGGCAGAGACATGTTCCTAGGAAGCATATATAACTGTAATATCCGGTCTGGGTGAGCGTGTGGTCAAAAAGTTGAAGAGCCGAAGAAATTACAGATAGGGAGCAGTGAGAGAGGGTTTCACTAAACTCCCATTGAAGAGAAGATTTAAAGTTCTTCAGTGTAGGCATCACTGGCAGAGGCTTCACAGTAGTGAATTTAAAAATGCAAACACGAGGAAATCTGCAGATGCTGGAAATTCAAGCAACACGCACAAAATGCTGGTGGAACGCAGCAGGCCAGGCAGCATCTATAGGGAGAAGTACAGTGGAAGTTTTGGGTCGAGACCCTACGTCAGGACAAATGGGAAAAAGAGATGGTAAGAGATTTGAAAGCCTTCGTGTCCAACATATAATTCTCCGTAACTTTCACCATCTCCAACGAGATCCCATCACCAAGCGCATCTTTCCCTCCCCCCTCTTTCTGCTTTCTGCAGGGATCACTCCCTACACAACTCCGTTATCCATTCGTCCCCCCCAATCCTTCCCACCGATCGTCCTCCTGGCACTTATCCTTGTAAACGGAACAAGTGCTACACCTCCCCTTACACTTCTTCCCTCACCACCATTCAGGGCCCCAGACAGTCCTTCCAGGTGAGGTGACACTTCACCTGTGAGTTGGCTGGTGTGATATACTGTGTCCGGTGCTCCCGGTGCAGCCTTCTATATATTGGTGAGACCCGACGCAGACTGGGAGACCGTTTCGCTGAACACCTGCACTCGGTCTGCCTGAGAAAGCAGGATCTCCCAGTGGCCACACATTTTAATTCCACATCCCATTCCCATTCTGATATGTCTATCCATGGCCTCCTCTACTGTCAAGATGAAGCCACACTCAGGTTGGAGGAACAACACCTTATATTCTGTCTGGGTAGCCTCCAACCTGATGGCATGAACATTGATTTCTGTAACTTCAGTTAATGCCCCTTGTCCCCTTCTTACCCCATCCCTAGTTATTTATTTATTTGTTTGTTTGTTTGTTTATTTTAATTTTTTTCTCTCTCTCTCCCTCTCACAATAACTCCTCGTCTGCTCTCCATCTTCCTCTGGTGCTCCCCTCCCCCTTTCTTTCTTCCAAGTCCTTCCATCCATTGATACTCCCCCTTCTGTAGCCTGTATGCCTTTTGCCAATCAACCTCCCAGCTCTTAGCTTCATCCCTCCACCTCCCGTCTTCTCCTATCATTTTGGATTTCCCCCTCCTCCTCCCACTTTCATATCTCTTACTATCTCTTCTTTCCGTTAGTCCTGTCAAAGGGTCTTGGCCTGAAACGTCGACTATACTTCTTCCTATAGATGCTGCCTGGCCTGCTGCGTTCCACCAGCATTTTGAGTGTGTTCTTGGAAAATGTGAACCACTTCTCATGTCTTGTGGGCCACCAGTCTTTAAAGGCAGATAATGACAGTGAAATTCACCCTTGCTTTCTGTACACCAACACAGGCTTTGCAGAAACGAGTGTTCAGAGCTCTCCTACGTATTTCCCAGACTTGACCACTTACACTCAGTTGCCACTTTATTAGTTACACCAGTACACCTGCTTTTTAATACAAATATCTAACCAGCCAATCATGTGGCAGCAACTCAATGCATAAAAGCATGCAGACATGGTCAAGAGGTTCAGCTGATGTTCAGACCAAACCTCAGAATGGGGAAGAAGTATGATCTAAGTGACTTTGACAGTGGAATGATTGCTGGTGCCAGATGGGGTGGTTTGAGTATCTCAGAAACTGCCAACCTCCTGGGATTTTCACACACAACAGTTTCTAGGGTTTACAGAGAATGGAGAGAAAAACAAAAAAAAACTCCAGTGGATGCGAGTTCTGTAGGCAAAAGTGCCTTGGTAGTGAGAGGTCAGAGGAGAATGGCTGAACTGGTTCAAGCTGACAGGAAGGTGACAGTAACTCAAATAGCCAGGTGTTACAAGAGTGGTGTCCAGAGGAGCATCTCTGAACACACAAAAAATTTTTAGCCAGAGGGTTGTGGATTTATAGAATTTGTTGCCACATACAGCTGTGGAGGCCCGATCATTGAAGGTGTTTAAGGAGGAGATTGATAGGTGTCTAATTAGTCAGGGTATCAAGGGATATTGGGAAAAAGCCGGAAATTGGAACTGGATGGGAGAATAGTTTAGCTCATGGTGGAGTGACAGAGCAGACTCGATGGGCTGAATGGCCTACTTCTTCTCCTTTGTCTTGTGATCTTGTGAATATATTGAAACTTGAAGTGGATGGGTTACAGCAGCAGAAGGCCATGACATGCATTCCGAGGAGACAGGAGTGACATAATAAAGTGGCTACTGAGTGTACAACAGGTACTTCGAAGCACCAGAAGTTTTCTGCAAGTTCTAATATAAATGAATTAACTTCAGCGTCTTCTGCTAGATCAACATCCTCAGCAAGCCCTGATTTTGTCCAGTTATTTTTGCAAGGTACACTATTTTGTCGACAGACTAACACTGGACTACTAAAACAAATAAATTATTCTGAGCTTTGTCACAGAAAATATTGTTTGCTGGATAGAGAAAAAGATTGAAAAATATTCTTAGAGCCCCTTGTGGTTGTATAGTATTCACTGAGCAGCGGATCGGACTAACTGGCCCTTCAAGAAGATCTTGATACCACTCCATTTCAGTGCAGCGTTAGTGTAACTATACTTTTCTTCCTCAGTGTAAATATAGTCATCAGCACATAGCCATTGATATTGTATTGCTTTCTATGTACTGTAGCAAAGCTGACTATCGACGTTGCAGCCCTTAACACCATGCAGTACCAGAAACCCCTCTACAGGCAGTTCATTCCTTGCACAGTATGCTTTTACAAATATTATGGAATGGATCTAATATTGCAAGAATTTCTGAATTATCAGGGAGATAAGAGCAGCCTATGATAGATCAGAATTTATTAAAATTAACTGTCTGCACAAGGGATGAATGACTGCAGCAAGAAAGAATCATGTCCTTGCTGATCGACAACATATTAACATGATCAACTGCACATTCTTACATCCTTAATTTAAAGGATCAGAGACACTCAGATTGCAATTAAATTTATGGATAAAAACAAAAAACAAATAAAAATTGATTTTGTGGCAAAGAAAAATGGATTTAAGTATTGTTTACTGCATCACTTGCTGACTTTGATCATGACCTCAATATTGGGGGGGGCGTTGTAATTTCAAAGCCAAGGTGCAACTAACTGGATTTTTGCACTGTTGTGAAAAATATATGCTGACAAATTTATTATGCGTCTCTTCACACATCCTTCAGGTCAGCTGTGAGCTGACAAAGGAAAACGACCATGCAAATGCCATCAATTTCATGACCTTTTTTTCCCAAAGACAGCCAAAAATGTCTGCAATTCTATTTTAATTTGCATTCCACTTTGCAAAAAAATACATTAAAGTATCAACTTATTGCCATGCAACTTGTGTACCATTTACCCAGTTTTATGGTATAATGCAGTATGCTTAACACCAAAATGTTCATAATTTAAATGCAGGCAGATAACAAACAGGATTCAGTTTCTACAGTCATCAAAAACTGATCTTATCTGTAAGAAAATACACAAACATCACTCAATTATTTGAAATGGAGGGTGGGGGGAATTAGTTCTGTCTTTCATGGGATAAATGTATATATGCCATACTTCTGAATTTTATAATATTATGGGAGCTTGTTCATGTGAAGGGGATGACCAGAAGTTGAGTTTTTGTAATCCAGGGACAAACTGTAACACATGCACGTGCAATTAAACTGACCTTAAAATGGTTTTGCACTGACTGGTGTCCAGGTTTATCACGGTAGTTTGTCCGGTTCCGAACAATCAATCACATTGGATAAAATAATTGCCTTCATCATGTAACATTAAAACCTTTTGAAATGTTCATTTAACAGCAGATCTCGAGGCAAAATCTCCTCCACAATTTTCCCTCCAATCAGATGGGAATGAAGAAGAAGGTAAAAGAAAATTTGGGAGTTAAGTTCGTAGATATGATTTTTCTCCCCTGGTGTGAACTTTCCTTATCAATTCTTCACACTCATGAAATGCAGATAGTGGGGTAAGAATTGTCTCCATTAGAATTACCCATCATCCTCCTCATCTTAGGGCTGCCCTGTGAATGGTGATGCTCAACCAGGAAGCAGCAGAGGAAATCAGAGTACTCACATTGAGCGGGCAGGTCTGACAATCATCTGGAATTGCAATAGATTTATTGTTGTCACATATACTGAAATACGTTGACTAGTTTATCTTGCACACTAATCATACAGATCAAATAGTTACACTGTGCATTATCATTGAAGTAGAACAAGGGGGAATAGTAACAGAATAAAGTGTTAAAACTGCAGTGCAGGTAAACGATAAGGTCAAAGATCCTAATGAGGTAGATTGTGAGGACAAGAGTCCATCTTATTGTACTGGGGGACCATTTAATAGACCATAAGGTCATAAGAGCATAAGACATAAGAGCAGAATTAGGCTATTTATTATCCCTATCAACCCCATTCACAGGTCTTCTCCCCATAACCTTTGACATCCTTACAAGCCACAAATCTATCAACCTCCACTTTAAATATACCCAATGACTTGGCCTCCACAGCCATTCTCTGGCAAAAGAAATTCCTCCTCATATCTGTTCTAAATGCACATTGTTCTATTCTGATGCTGTGTCCTCTGTTTCTAGACTCCCTTCACTATAGGAAGCTTTCTCTCCACATCCACTCTATCTAGGCCTTTCACTATTCAATTCATTTCAATGAGATCGCCCCCCCCCCCCGCCCATTCTTCTAAATTTCAGCGAGTACAGGCCTAGGGCCATCAAATACTCCTCTGACTCCTCAATACTCAGAGTCTAGACTGACATCGACATAATTTATTATTATATTATAATTTGTCCTCTACCGTGTCTGTTGTCTTGTTTATTAATTATTGTACTGCCCTGCACTGTTTTGTGTATTTTATGTAGTCCTGTGCAGGTCTGTAGTTTAGTGTAGTTTTTATGTTGTTTCAGGTAGTCTAGTGTAGCCTTGTGCTGTCTCCTGCCGAAAGCTTTAGTCTAGTGTAGTTTTGTGTTGTTTCATGTAGCACCAGGGTCCTGCAGGAATGTTGTTTCATTTTTACTATGTATTGTACCAGCAGTTTATGGTCGAAATGACAATAAACTTGACTTGACTTGACTCTTACTTTAACACTTTCATTCCTAGGGTTATTGTTGTGAACCTTCTCTGGACCTTCTCAAATGCCAGCACATACTTTCTTAGATAAGGGGCCCAGAACTGCTCGCAATACTCCAAGCATGGTTTAACCAATGCCTTATAAAGCCTCAGCATTACATCCTTGCATTTATATACTAGTCCTTTGGAAATGGATGCTAACATTCCATTTGCCCTCCTTACCACCTACGCAACCTGCAAGGTAATCTTTAGGGAATCCTGCACAAAGAATCTCAAATCTCTTTGCATGTCTGATTTCCAAATTTTCACCCCACTTAGAAAATGGTCCATGCTTTTATTGCTTCTACCAAGGTGCATGACTATACACTTCTCAATACTATGTTCCATTTGCCATTTCTTTGCCCATTCTCCTTATTTTCTTGTCCTTCTGCTAACTCCCTGCTTCCTCGACACTATCTATCCCACCCATCTTCACATCATCTGCAACTTGACTACAAAGCCATCAATTCTATCATCCAAATCATTGATATATAATGTGATAAGAAGTTCTCCCAACATTGATCCCTATAGAGCACTGCTAGGCACTGGCAGCCAACCAGAGAAGGCTTTCTTTTTGGCTCCTGCCCTGGTGAAGTGTCTTGGCCTAAAGCGTCAACTGATTACTCTTTTCCATAGATGCTTCCTGTCCTGCTGAGTTCCTCCAGCATTTTGTGTGTGTTGCTTGGATTTCCAGCATCTGCAGATGTTCTCATGCTAAGGCTCCCTTTATTCCCACGCCTTGCCTCCTGCCAGTCAGCCAATCTTCTATCCATGCTGGTATCTTTCCAGAAATACCATGGGCTCTTACCTAATTTAGCAGTCGTCAAGTGCAGCATCTTGTAAAGGCCTCCTGAAAATCCTGGCAAACAACATCTAATAAATCTACTTTTTGTATTCTAAGTCTTCTAATAATAGGATAGAAGTTGGTCCTGAGCCTGTTTGTATATGCTTTAAGGCTCTTGTCTCTCTGCCCCAATTAAAAGAAGTGGCAAATGGAATACAGTGTAAGGAAGTGTATGGTCATGCACTTTGTCGAAGGAATAAAAGCATAGACTGTTTTCTAAATGAGCGGAAAATTTGGAAATCAGACATGCAAAGGGATTTGGATTTTTTGTGCAGGATGCCCTGAAAGTCAACTTGCAGGTTGAGTTGGTAGAAGCATCAACTTCCAGGGTCAAAAGTTTGGTGACAATTTTGGTATGGAAGGTGAAGATGTAGTCAATAAATAATAGTCTGATGCAGGTATCTTTTCTGTTTATTATTTATTTATCCATTGAAGATGTCTCTCCTGCCAAAAGCTTCAGTGAAAACTTTGCTTCCAAATTCTAAGACACTTGTGGGCCTTTAAGCCCTTCAGCACAGCATCTGATGGTGTCTGCCAGCATTTAGAGCCAATACAAATTTACGCTCCAGTGCTGACAATCTCAAATTATTAACAGTATTTCATCCACCCCATTATCGTACCTTTGAAATGAACCTGCACTGGGAAAATTATCTGCAATGAGTCTTGTACCACCAGAAGTCTGACCCCAGGAGAAAAATCACTTGGCCCTAATTTCCACCTTTGCAGCTTTCTAGCAATCAGACATGACTGGAAACCCCAGAAATCTAACGAGGCATCCCTACAAAGTTTAACATCCTCATCTAGTCACATTACATGTAAGTGACTTCTTATATACACTAGATAACTAGGAGGTGCAATAAATGACGGTTTACTTCACATGCTAATGTACTTTCAGCAAATATATGGATTCTCCATGCACTTGAGCTGCCAATTCATTATTTCCCATGAGAGCACAAATATGCCCTGAGAAAATATTACTTTGCAGCCAAATTTTCAAATCCATAATTTTTTAGAGATCATATTTTCATGCATATCTTTTTGATGTCATTAAAGATAGCTACCAGTGAGATTCTTATTAAGTATTGTAATTTGAACTGTCGGCAACTTATTTGTTCTAATTAAATATCATGAATTTGAAGTTTGCAAGGAACTTTTTAAGTGCGGCTGTTACACTGGGAGATTGTGGCTGTTACACTGAGAGATAATCACTAGAGAAGAACATTGAGACATTAGTATTCTCAACTGGACATGTATGCAAGCCTTTGGGACTTACAAATTATATATCTAGGGAAGCCACACAAAGACAAAATACTCTGTAAACTAGCCAAGAGCATAAGCAGAAACTCTCTCAACGTCACTGATAGCCTTCTGAGAAAAGTTTTGAAAATATTCAATATGTTCATTGCCATCAACAAGAGAGAGGATACAGATTTATCATCAGAATTCTGAGAAAAAATGTCAGGCAAAGCATCAGCTATTTTTTTTCCAGACCTGCTGCATATTTTCAGCTATTTGCTTGCACTTCAGACTTATGGCATTTAAATTTTTCTCATTTTATTTGAGCTTTACTACCATTGGCAACTGATGCGGAAATAATGCAGTTCAGTTTCAAGTGAACTGCTATTTCCCTAGAGAAAGTGTCCACATCAAAGATAATATTTATATCTTTCTTTTGTGAGAATAGATGTGATAAAGTTACATTCACTTAAATTTTAATCCATAAAGATATTAATATTCACTTCAATTTAACTTCTCTTCAATGTTTTAATCCAATAAACGGAGTTATCTCTGCAGCAGCAGCAGATGTTAGCATGAAGGAATTTTCCATAATATTGTTTCCTGAGAAAATTGTTTTATATGATTTGCATTATTTAATCAAGTACACTGGGAGCATTGAAACAAAACAAATCAAAGATCTACAGCAACCGATGATTAAGTTTTCCGATTACTTCAGGCATTAAGACATCCCTTGTGCCCGGATGCAGCCTTGCATGTCTGATGTATCAATAGGATTCACTTTTCTAGTTTGTTATGGTATAACATAGCACTCCGAATTATGACCTGAGAAGGATCTCTTGTAAAGTACGAATCAAAATTAAACAGATACGTGCAGCTGAAGGGGAAAAAAGAGCAGTGTCCATAACAGTTTGAGCTTCAAACATATGTTTAATCAGAGCATAAAGCAAATGTTCAACACTAGTTTGTTATATGCATAGTTATGCTTCCATGAACTTTCTTTATAATTTTATCCCCAAGATTAATTCCATCCCTTGAATGCATGCTGGTTTAGTGTAATGGCACCAATCCCAGGTTAAAGAGTTCCTTATGTATTTTCCTTCTGTTAAAATAGTTCAAAATGAGGGTAAAATTAAGTCTAAATTTTCAGGTGCAGCTGCAAAGAAAGATGTTTCTTGGTGTTTTACTGTGGATGCCTTCATCATTTCTCCTCACTGAGACTGACTTCACCAGTATACTCTCCTTCTTCAAAGGTGTCTGAAGTTTCATTCCAAACTAAATAAAGCAAAAAAAACGCTTGTTAAAAAAACTCAAAGATTCAAGTCGATGCTGGTGTCCAACTGTTACAGTTCATGAAACATTTTATGTTTATGATTGTGTAAGTAATTTGAAATTTCAGGCCTTTAAGGTTGAAAGCCATCTTTCAGTTTATACAATGGATTCTCCTTGCTTTGTTGAGTAGTTACAAGTGACTGAAAATCAAATGAGAGCCACATAGTCATAGAGTTAGAGTTATACGTCACAGAAGCAGACCCTTCTGCCCAACTGGTCTGTGTGGACTAAGATGCCTAACTGAGCTAGTCTCCTTTGCCTGCATCTGGTAAACCTCCGTAAAATTACTTCTCAGCATAATTTGCTCCACAGAAAACAGCCCCAGCCTATCTAGTGCATCCTTTTTACCCAGGATTTCCTCTCCTGGCGACATGCTTGTGATGGATTTCATTTTTGCAGCCTCTCTAGCTTTATCATTCCTGTACTGAGGTGACCAGAACTGCACACCATGCACCACGCAAGAGCACTTTGCACAGATTAATATGACACCACAAGTCCTGCACTCAGAGCCCAATCTAATAAAGGCCTGGATGCCATATTCCTTCACCATCGCCCTACATACCTGTGTCACCACTTTCTGGGAACTATGAGTTTGCTCCTCTGTGCCCACTCCCCATAGTCTTATCATTCATTGTATGCATCCTGCCCTGGTATAACCCCCCCAAAATGCATCACTTTGCACTTGTCTAATTTAAAATCCAACTGCCATTCAGTGCTCTGCCATTCGTGGTGAGACCAAGTGCAGGCCACTTTGCTGAGCATGCTCCATGGTCATCAGAAGCTCCTGATTATAATTCTCTTCACCATTCCCACACTGACCGGTCCTTCCTTGGCTTCTTCCATTGCCAGGGTGACAGCAAACACAAACTAGAGGAACAGTTCCCCATATGCCTTCTGGGTAATCTCTATAAGCCAATGACACAAATATTGATTTCTCCAGCTTCAGGTAACTCTCTCTCTCTCTCTCTCTCTCTCTCTCTCTCTCTCTCTCTCTCTCTCTCTCTCTCTCTCACTCTCTCTCTCGCTCTCTCTCTCCCCCCACCCCCCTCTTGTCCCTCCTCCTGATCTATCCAGCTTATCCTCAGCCCCCAAACCCAACCTACCCCAATCCCCATCGTCCTGCTTATCTCCTTTCCAAAACCTATTGCATCTGCCCACCAGCCTTCCTTTCCTATCAGAATCCACCATCTGCAGCTCTTTTTTGCCTCCATCTATCACCTCCCACTATTGTCACTATTTCTAATTGGTCCGCCTCCACCTGTCAGTCATCCTTCCTCCCCTGGATCCACCTATCACTTGCCAGCTTTTAATCCATCCCTTCCCCGAACCTCTCTGTATTTGCTGTCTTCCTTTTAGCATTCAGTCTGGGTGACGAGTCTCAATCCAAAACATTGCAGTCTATTTCCCTCCACAGATACTGCCTGACCTATTGAGTTCCTCCAGCAGTTTTTCTTTGTTCTGTATTCCAGCATCCAAAGTCACTTTTGTCTCCAGCCGCTATTCCTCTGCCAACTATTCCATTTGTGCTCGATCCTCTTCTAACCCGAGACAACCTTCTTTACTGTCTACCATACCACCAACTTTGCTGTCATCCACTAACTTACTACTGGTGCCACCTACATTCTCACTCAAATCATTAATATATATGACTGACAACAGGGAACCCAATACCAATCATTGAGGCACATCTCTAAAAAACACATCTCTACTAACATCCTCCACCTCTTAGCATCAAGCCAAATTTGTATCCAATTGGCTAGCTCACCCTGAATCCAGTGTTACCCAATCCAATGTCAAAGGCCTTGCCAAAGTCCGTGTAGACAATATCTAGCACCCTGCCCTCATTAATCAAGGCTGACAACAAAATAATCAGAAAAGAAACTTAACATAAGAAAGGCAAAGAGAACATTCCGGAAAAGGTCAGCTGACAACATAAAAAAGAATCTGAATGTGTCTCATAGGCTTGCAAAGTGAATAGCAAAAATATAGAACATGGTGTAACTGGTTCCATTAATAGGATGTTGAACGTTGAATGGTTAGAGTACTAAATGACTTTTGCATCTTCCTTCACCAGGTTTCTAGTTCGAATGAAAAAGGAGATAGATGTGACATTGAACACATTAAAATCGAATAACTCAGAAGTGTTAGAAAAGTTGGATGAAATTAAAGTAGGTTATTCACCAGGATCAAATGGGATCCATCCTAAGATTTTGACGGCAGAATGCAGGAATTGTGTATGGGCTGCTGCATTTATCTGATCCGTGCTAATGATCCAGATGGGGTGGTGGGTGGTTTCTGACTTTCTAAATTTACAGATGATACAAAGTTCAGCAGGATTGTCATCAGCTGAGGGAATAGCCATAGATTGCAGATTGATATAAACAGGCCAGTGGAATGAGCAGCAGCATGGCAGGTTAAGTGAAATATGGAGAAATGGGAGATGATGCATTCGGGGAGGAAGAATGAGGTGAGACAGTGTGAATAAAGAATATGTGTAAGGTGTGTTGAAGCAGAAGGACTTGGGAGCGTACATGAATAAATACAAACATATGTGAATGTATCGGGCAAACAGGAGGAAATCTGCAGGTGCTGGAAATTCAAACAACACACACAAAATGCTGGTGGAACACAACAGGCCAGGCAGCATCTATAGGGAGAAGTGCTGTCAACGTTTTGGGCCGAGACCCTTCGTCATCAGGACAGTTTGAGAAAATGGCAACAAAATTCTGGGCTTTCTCATCAGAGCTATAAAGTCAAAAAGCAGGGAAGTAGTGCTGAAGCTTGTTGAAATAATAGTGTTTCCTAGATTTAGTTTTGTGTTCCGTTTTGATCACCATATTAGAACTGTAGAGTCGTGGAACACTACATCACAGAAACAGGGCACTGTAGATCACTGAGTACTGCAGAGAGTGGTACGGACAGCCCAGCACATCTGTGGATGTGAACTTCCCTCCATTGAGGACATTTACAGCATCAGGTGCAGAAAGAAGGCCTGGAAGATCATTAGCGACACCAGTCACCCCAACCATAAACTGTTCAGATGTTTCCATCTGGCAAATGGTAGCACAGCATTCGAGCCAGGACCAACAGGCGACAAGACAGCTTCTTTCTACAAGCCGAGAATTATACATTCACATGTTTGTCATTGCGACAGCAGCATAACACAAAGATTTTTACTCCCTCTCGTTGTGAGATGGATGTAAGATTTAAATAAATTCAAATTCAGGCCCATAAAGAACAGTTTATGGTTGAGGTGACTGGTGTCCCCAAAGACCATGCCATACTATTGATCTACTTAATTCTATTGACCTGCACCCAGACCATAGCCTTCCATATGCCTCCCATCCATCTGCCTATCTAAATTTCTCTAAAGTGTTGAAATAGATTCCACATCCATTATTTCCAATGCAACTTGTTTCACATTCCTCCCACCTTAGTGGAGCTAAGTAGTTATGGTGCCCAACGGCGACTCCTATTTTACATCTTCAAAAACAGTCTTCTTTCCATCTTTAATATCTCTATTTTTCTCTTTCAGGGTTCTTTTGAAGACCTTGATCTGGAGTTACACGCTGATGATGGTTCTTTGCGGGATTGGGATGTGCTCTCGGGGTTCCACAATCAGCCGCTATTCGACAGCCAAAGTCTCGGTCTAAGATTTTGGCTCTGATTTGTAAGCCTGGGATCTCGAGGAACCGGAGACGGGCGGATCGAGGGTCGGTGTCGCCACAGGCAACCCGTGTGTCGTTGGGGGAGTTGGAACATCTGCTGTGTGCCTGGGGACCCGGGATCTTTGCGATCTTCAGGGGCAGAGCTCAAGCAAAGCGACGCAATGGACTTATAACATCATAAACCAGCGAGTTGTTTGTATGTCTCCCCGCTCGTTGGAAAATGGGGTCAACTCTTTCTCCCTTATTAGGAGAGAGAGAGCCTGCAGCATGTCGAATTATCGGGTGAACAATGTAGTCTTTGGTGTAACTGCAAGTCTGTGACTTCGCTACTGCTTTGCTCATGCTTGAGTGCTGGTAGCGGGTGTGCATTATTTTTGCCGGTGGGGAGAGGGGGTTTGTTGCTTGCTGCCGCTTACATGAGGGAGGGAGGGGAACTGGGGGGGGCAGACTTCAGGGTTCTAACATTTAACTGTTATTCGTTCTTGGGCACTCCTCTGCTTTTGTGGATGTTTGTGAAGAAAAAGTGTTTCAGGATGGATATTGTATATATTTCTCTCACCATGTAAGTCCTCCCAATGTGCAACACCTGACACTTTCCTGCATTAAAGTCATCTACCATTTTCCAGCCCATTTTTCCAGCTGTTACAAATCCTGCTGCAAGCTTTGATTGTCTTCCCCACTGGCAGCTATACCCCCAATCTTGGTATCATCCACAAATTTGCTGATTCAGTTTACCACATTATCATCCAGCTCATTGATATTGATGACAAACAACAGTGAATCCAGCACTAATCAAAGTTCAAAGTAAATTTTATTATCTAGGTACATATATGTCAACATCATGTGGACATACTCAATAAATCTATAGAATCATAACTATAACAGAGTCAATGACAACCCACCCAACTAGAGCATACAAACAGGGAGCAGAAGACAGCAAATTGTGCAAATGCAAAAAGAAGAAACAATAGTAATAAATAAATAAATAAATAAATAAATAAATAAATAAATAGATAAATAAATAGATAAATAGATAGATAGATAGATAGATAGATAGATAAATAAGCAATAAATGTCAAGAACATGAGATGAAGAGTCCTTGAAAGTGAGTCCATTGACTCTGGGAACACTACAATGATGGGGCAAGTAAAATTGAGTGAATTTATGCCCTTAGGGTCAAGAACTTGCAAAACAACTGAACTTTCCTGACAAACCTCCCATGCGGGACCTTGTCAAATGCCTGGCTAAAGTCCATGTAGACAATATCCACTGCCTTGCCTTCTTTAACTTTCCTGATAACTTCCTCAAAAAACTCTATAAGATTGGTTAGACATGTTAAGGCATTAGGGAGAGGCTGGTACAGATTTACAAGAATGGTTCCTATGATCAATTATCACATTTAGAAGGCTATATTAAAGAGACTGAAACATTTTTTTTTTGGAGAAGACTAAAGGGATACCTGATGGATGGAAATAAAATTATGAGGAGTCTGGACAGCGTGGAGAGTGGGATGCTATTGGTTTTGGGAGAGGGATCAAGGATTAGACGTCATATGTAAAAACAAAAGGCAAGACAATTAAGAAGGAATTATTTTTAACAAAACACAGCATTAGGAACTAGAATGCATTGCCCATAGATGTGGCAGGTTCCTTTGTGGCCTTCAAGAGGAAACTTGTGAACCATGATGTGGAGGAAAATTGTAGGGCTATGAGAAAGAACCAATGTATAGGACTAGACTGTTGCTGATAGAGAGCTGGCATGAACATGATGGACCGAACAGCCTCGCCCTGTGCTATAACTATTCTATGTTTCCATGATTTACTGCATATTCTGGTTTTGTTTCTGTTTTTAAATATGTGTGGTGTTTTCCTTTAGAACCGTCCAATGGCATTGGATTAGTGAAACACAACTACTCCTGCATAAATGAAGTTTGCTTCTTATCTTCTAAGCGTCTTAATAGCACATCCTTTATTATAGATTTCCATGTTTTCCCAATTACTGATGTCAGACCAACATACAGTTGCTCTCAATTTTCTTTCTCCCTCTTTTCTTAAACAGTGACCTCAGATTTCTTGGAGAGATAAGAGACTTCAGATGCTAGAATCTGAAGCAAGAAAAACAATTGCTGGAGGGGAACTCAGCAGGTCAAATAACATGTTGCTCAAACCGCTGAGGTCATTCAGCAATTTGTTTTGAATTAATTTCAAGTTCCTTGTTATAAGACTATTTATAGTTACTTCAAAACTCCTTAGCAAGTTTAAATCAATATGTACCAGGCTAATGAGTGGAAAGTTATGGTGAATGTGCAACAATTTCCCAATACAAGTTCCTGGCATGCCAAGGCATGGTACTGACAACACGCATTAAGAGACTTTGCTCAATTATTTCAAAAGTGAAGTCTGACTATCAGACTGAATAGATTCTGATTTAGTTTTTACCTTTATATAATTTACTACATGCAATTAAATTCTTTTTCATCATTTTTGTACTGATTCAGCCTACATTGTAATGTGTACCAAACCTCACTCCATTGCACCTACTCAGTTAATTCTGTACATCCATCTACTTCCCCTACATCTGAAGGATTGCAGCCTACATTCTGCAGTGAAAAATTACACCTGCCATTACTCCACCAACTCACTTTAACTAGCTCCCCTTTTCCAATTTTCCGTTCTCATTTTCACACATCTTTACTTTGATATCATCCATAAACTTGGACGTAATCCCTTCTGTTCCTAAACTCTGGTCAATTATACTGATGGTGAAATTTCTCAAATATCACTGGCACTGGGATCCTTGCCACCCAGCAGAGGAGAGAGTAAGAAGAGTTCGAGGAGTTATAATGTAGACACCCTGATAAAAACCTAGATATCAGAATTGATCTTTAAATCTTAAGAGCTTTAAGTCTTTAGGTCTTTAAATAACTGCAAAATTTGTTCCTTTCCTAAATTCCTTGCCTCCTAACTCCCAAAGATTTTCTATCCAGAGTTTTTGAGAATCTTTTTCATAAATTTATCCTCATTTTGGAAAGTAAGTTCTTGATTAGAAATGAGTTGAATGTAGAGTAAAACAATGGAACTAGTTTTGGACTGCTTCCTACAAAGTGAAAACTAACATCATGAATGGCTGTGATGCTTTATTCCCACCACCTTTCATGCACACTTTGAAAGGGAGAGGAAAACTTTACCTGAGTGAATCCCTGCAATATCTGGTGGCCCTGTGATCACTGCCTCGGAGGCCGACATCAGAACATCTTTCGGGGGGGGGGGGACCCTCGTAAGGTGTCAGGCCCTGATTGCGAACCTGGTAAGAAACTGAAAACCTGTACCAACCAGCTGGTGGGAGTGTTCAAAGTCAGAGATTCTCACCTACTTCAAAAGATGATAATTATACCAGTGTTCAAGAAGAACACGGTGAGCTGCCTCAACGTCAATCACCCAGTTGCACTCACATCTATTGTGGTGAAGTGCTTTGACAGTTTGGGCATGGCCGGAATCAACTCCTGCCTAAGCCGGGACCTGAACCCGCCGCAATTTGCCTGTCGCCACAATAGGTCTACAGCAAATGCTATCTCGCTGGCTTCCACTCGGCCTTGGATCACCTGGACAACAGCAATACCAATGTCAGGCTGTTGATTATTGATTACAGCTCAGCGTTCAAAACCTTCATACCTTCAGTGATAATCAACAAGCTGCAGAAACTGGGCCTATGCACCTCCCTCTGCAACTGGATCCTTGACTTCCTCATAGGGGAGACCACAGCCAGTGCAGATTGGAAATAATATCCCCTCTTTACTAACAATCAACACTGGAGCACCTCAAGGATGCATGCTTAGCCCTCTGCTCTGCTCTCTCTATACCCACAACTGTGTGGCTAGGCACAGCTCAAATACCTTCTATAGACTTGCTGATGACACAACTATTGTTGACAGAATTTCAGATGGTGATGCGGAGGCGTACAGACGTGAGATAGATTAGCTGGTTGAGTGATATTGCAACAACAAAACCATCAGTAAGATCAAAGAATTGAGTGTGGGGAAGTCGAGGGCACACACACACACACACACACACACACACACACACACACACACACACACACACACACACACACACACACACACACACACACACACACACACACACACCCTCATCAAGGGATCAGCAGATCAGCAGATCAGCAGTTCAGCAGTGGAAAGGATGACCAGCTTCAAGTTCCTGGGTGTTAACATCTCTGAACATATTGATGCAATTACTAAGAAGGCATGGCAGAGGCTATATTTCATTTGGAGTTTGAGGAGACTTGGTATGACACCAAAGACACTTGCAAATTTCTACAGATTAACCGTGGAAAACATTCTAACTGGTTGCATCACCATCTGGTACGGTGGGGCCACTGAACATAATAGAAAAAGCTTCAGGAAGTTGTAGACTCAGTCTGCTCTATCATGGGCACTCGGCTCCCCTGTGTTGAGCATTCCTTCAAAAGGTGTGCCCCAAAGAGGCAGCATCATCATTAGGAACACCCCATCACCCAGGACATATCCTCTTCTCATCGATACCATCAAGAAAGACACTCATTTCGGGAACAGCTTTTTCCTTCCTGCTGTCAGATTTCTGAATGGACAATGAAACCAATGAAAAAAATACCCCGCTAATTTTGCTTGCTCTCTTTTTGTAGCACTTATTTAATTTAAACTTTATATATACTTACTGTAAATTATAGTTGCTTTATTATTATGTATTGCAATATACTGCTGCAACAAAACAACAAATTTCACAACAAGTAACAGCGATATTAAACCTAATTTTTTGATTCTTAATGTTCTAAGTAATCTCTTTCCTTTCTGTCACTGTTTACAATCCTATTACAGAATTCATTATATAATGAAGGGATAAAACCAAAACCCAAATTGAATAAATATCAGAAAGAATTCATAAAAATTGCACTGGCAGTAGCCAAAAAGGCTATTGCAGTTACTTGGAAATCGGATTCATACTTAAGTATAGATCGTTGGAAGAATGAAATTTCCAGTTGTATTCCACTTGAAAAAATTACTTATAATTTAAGAGATAAATATGAAACATTTTTGAAAATTTGGCACCCTTATTTACAAAAAACAGGATTAAATACATAGGTGCTCCGAAGATAAAATAATTGGTTATTTTGGGAAAGAAATAAATATATATACTAAAGCTATTACGAACTCCATGGAGCATGTGGGGATCTTCTGATATCCAGGCATTCTTTCTTTCTTTTTTTTCTTTTTCTTTTTCTTTTCTTCTATAGGGATGTTGGGGGGGGGGGTTAAGGGGAGGCGGAAAGGGTAGATAATTTTTTTTCTTTCTGTAATCATTTGAAAACTCAATTAAAAAAAATTTTAAGAAAAGAATTCATTATATAATTAACCAACAAAGGCACAGAAATCTCCTGACTTTGTCTTTGACTTTGTGGAAAAATGGCAGCAAGTTGCCAATATTTTGTCATGCATGTGTTAAAGATCTCCAGATTTCTATGAGGATATCTATGAATATGAGGCTCAAAATATTCCCTGTATGGTTCAATAAATTTACACTAACACCAGATATCCCAAAATGCCTAGGTACTGAATTGTTCTGGTGATTCCACAGCATTTAAAGACTTCAGTGTGAGAGATATAAAAGATTTTAGCTTAAGAATAGGGAGATTAATATCTATTTTAGAATCAGAATCAGAATTAGATTTATTATCACTGACATACAGTATGTTGTGAAAAGTGTTGTTTTGTGGCAGCAGTGGAATGCAAGACATAAAAATTACTAAAGTCACAATAAAAGATAAAATAAATAAATTGATCCACAGTTGGATTTTTTTTTAGGACAGGACAGTCACTGCCACAGTAAAGTTACATTCTCCTGGATGTAATTTTCAACCATATGGCCAGCGGGAGATGGCATATACAATATGGCAGTTGCACATTCACTTTACAGTCAAAGACATAGAAGAACAAATTTGAATGCTTAGAATGTTTAGAAGCAACTCATGGGTATGGCTTAGTTGCCTACTGCATTGAGCTTTATTTTAATTTTTTTTTGTCCATCATTATATCATGTCATTTTAGTAAAGAAAGCTTTACCTCAAGATCCCACTGAGAGGTTCAGCTAGGGTAAGATTGGAATTATTTCAGTAGCCAATACTGAATGCAATGGAAAGCATCAGAGTTTTAACTTAATGCATCTGGAGTATATCTTAACAATTCAAAAGTTACATAATCATATGTATTTAGTACTGATCAGTATGGTCAGTGGTAATGTTTGTGGACTAGAAAAACAAAACAGGTCTATTAAATGTACAAATCTAGTTACATGTAGGCCAGCCTGTTTAAAGATAGGTCTAAATATTCCTGAGGCTCAGGAATTCCAAAGACGCAAGCTGAATTCTACTATCGCAACGTAACCTTCCTTTTTTTAAAAAGCTTGATATAAAAGAGTTGGCAGCAGCAAAAGTGACCATATTGTTGTCAATTTTTTTATAAAAATCCTGCCAGATGATTAGAGAAAGGGGCCCACTACTTTTAACCAGCCTGGCCTATACATGATGACAATTGTATATGACTATGAGTGATTCTTAACTGATTCTTCAGTGATCCAGTAAAACACCAAGCAATAAGGGACATGCAATAAATTCTCTCCATGCCTCTGTCACCAATATGATGAGACGGAAAAGGTTACATATTTTTTGTTCTCCTTTGCTGAACAATGAGTTTGAGGAAAAAATCTATTGGTTAAAAAATATTTCAAAACTAAATACCTTTGCACCCAATATATTCAAGCACTGCATGAATTAGATAAATTCATGATTAGAAGTAAATATTATTTGTCACCATGGTTACTGTTCCAGTCTCTCAGTTTACTTGAGAAGGAGTTTGCACCTTGGGTGGGAATATTTGATACTCATGCAAAGTATGGAAAGACCGACAAGTATTTTATATATAAATTACAGGCTGTTAATGGTGAAGAAATCACAAGCACATGTGAATTAAGACATTCTGTTGAATTTTATTTTAAACTGTCTGGCCTAAGAGAAAATATTAACAGAATGCTAACCACACATTTCTTTTGTACTCTTGAAATAAGATGTGACAGAATGTACTGTATAATTGGATGTTTTTGTCTCCTTTAAAATGTTTCCCAATGCGGGGCACCACAATTTATTTAGGACCCTTTCCCTTAAATTCTATCAACTGGTCTCATACAGAGACCTGCATTTGTCTGAGTGTTCTTTGCCATTTGCAGGTGCCAATGGAATTCACGGAAGGTCCAGTAGTGAGATGCAGTTTACTATGCGTGCTGAGGTGATTCAGTATGTTAGCACATCAGAACAATTTAAAGAAAAATTACAGGTTTTATATAATGTGCAGCAAGTCCCCAGCTGGGAGCAGTTTTGAGAAAAATTCTGCTTCAAAACACATGTGTAAGTTTGTGGTTTGAAATACACAATGGTTCTAAAAAAGCACATTGTGTATGGCTCTACTCCATTCATCATACAAATCTTTCAGTTTAGAAATGGCCTATTCAGCCCACAGAAACAGCCTCCGAACAATCTTCATTTAACTCTTTTATATATCCTCTGTTTCTTTCTTTCAGTCAATGTCCATGTACAGCCTCCCTTTGAATGTTTCAGTGGTAGAGTGAAATTTAGTTTGGAAGAAAATGCAGCAATATCCATTATTTAAAAATTAGTTTATGCCTCACTAAATGAAGAATTTCACATCTGTGCAGTTCTATGTGCATATAAAACTAGGTGCAATTTTGGTCAGCTCATCTACCTGCTTTGGAGACAGTGTATGACCAAATCACTAGATTGAATCTGGGATGAAATTATCATTCAATATAGAAGGATTGGCCTATACCATCTGGAAGAATGAGAGGGTGAAGAGAGTTTGGCCTCAAATGAGACAGAAAATTGATTAAAAGGAGCTTTTTTCCTGCACCTCATAATAAGATGAGCCATGAATCTAATTGAAACCAGAACAACACTTCCATTGCTCTATTGAAGAACGCTGGTCATTTTTCTACAGAGTTCCTGAGCCATCAAGAAGTTTCATTCATGATTTCCAGATGGGTAGAAATTGTGGAGTATGTGATTCAGAGGGGATTGCTGAAGTGTGATAGAGAATATCAGTGTGACAGAATTGGCAGTAAAGGGTAACCAGAGAAAGAAAACATTGCAGTAAGTGGAGATTGTGAGAGCAACGAACAATACTCATGTAGGCCATGTATGCAGGATTGTTATCAAGTGAGCCTTATGCAGCGTTTGATAATACTGTAAGTGGATATTATTCCCCTTTCTTCTGCAAGCAACAATTCTGACTTAAAAACTTCTGCTTCAATCTTAAAATAGCCCTCCAGGTGTAAAGATGTGTGTACCCTTGACCTGGAACTAAACACAAAAGCCTAAGTGATTGCCTATTTTTATCTGAAACGAGAAGAATAGTTTCTGAAGGGATGTGAATCTCCCTTTACAAATGATACATCCTTCAGGGATGCAACACCCACGTCTAAAAGATTATAATATTGATTTTTTAAATATAAATGGCAATTAGTATCCAGCATCGACTGTTTACTTCAAATTTCCAGCATTGTCGTGTTTCCTCTCACTGTTCTAGGAGCAAAATAATTCTGTGGGCACAGGCACAGCTAAAAGTCAGACAGGCAAGTGAACAGAGCAAAGCTGGTGTTCTATCCAATCAAATGAAACTGTGATGGATGTTCACTGTCCCAGGGCTGGGGGCTTTCTTTTTTTTTTTACCAACCTCAGCTTTCTAATACAGCAGCCTACACTTCTAGAGATCAAAGTCTTGTTTTTGAGTAAGTTAAATTTCCAAACAATATTCTTTGTTCAGCTTCTTGTCATAAATGGGAGCCGGTCTTCAGTTCTTAATGTAAATTGTAAGCAGTAACCAGTCTGAAGTTAAAAGGGCAGTTTAACAAACAAATATCATTGTCTATAGAGCACAGACAGCTGACACACAGCACAGGGCTGACTGTTCAAGATATGCAGTGTTAGACAATGAGGTTATGATAATTGGCCTGCATCAAACCAGATAACACTGGCTAAGTTATTTAGTTCAAGATTTGCAGACAAGATTGATACTATTACTTGGTACATTAAGTAGCAAATAGTTGGAAGATATGTGTACTCTGGGAGTCAGGCTTCACAGCATTAATTTTAAGTGTCTGAATCCCCAGAAGCTTTTAGACTATCTATATGAAAAGGTACCTGAAAAGATATTACATGCATATGAAGTACCCAAATGACAAAAAAAATAGTATAAATGTTAGAGGGCAGTCAGGCTTCTTAGGAATGGTCAAGGAATTGTCACAGTGTGTGCTGACATACAGTTGAACCCAGGTGTAGAGAAATGATAAACTCCTAAGTAGAGACAGAAACAAAAGGTTATTCATGAGAATTCCAACAGAACATCGGTAGCTCGACCGAGTGACACAGTAAGACAAATCATTCTCAAAACATACAAGGACCCTGCAATCAGTGCTAATTGGGAGCTGGCTTTAAATAATCACAGTATGCTGAAAATCTGTGCCAGTCAAAATAAACTTGATGAAAATCCTAAGCCCTACCCGGTATAGAAAGCTATGGGTACCCTCACTAAGGGGAGATTATACTGTAGCCATCTATTCTTCAAAGGCTAGATCACTTCCCTGTTTATCCTCCATGGTGAGTCTAGCCTGCAGGTTTTATTTTAAAGTCTTTATTTCTAATGCGACATTCAGTGTGCTTACTACTACCAAACTAATAGGTTCAATTCCTGTGTTAAAATAAAGCCTTGAAATGTAAACATACAATGGTTTGTACAATAGAATACTTTAGAATGGAATCAGCTAAATAGCATAACATTGTCTAGTTTACTGTGTAAAATTTTAAGTTCATTTATTTTTGATCCCAAGTATGGTATGAAAATGAGCATACCATACTTTGGAACAAAATAAATGAGTTTAAAATGCAATACGGTATGTGGTGCTATACTTTTCCAAGTTATTTGTCATGCTTTACACATTATGGACGACTCATACTTTCTTACTGGAAGTGGTCAGAACACACGAAAAGATTGATGTTGCTTTTGCTCTTGTGGTCATCTATAAAACTACAGCTGCTGGCTGCTGATTGCTCAGCCTTAACTGAAGGCTACGCTAGATACAGTATAATTTCTCAAGACGGGGTGGTAAATTCAAAACAGACCTGATGCTCTCAAGACAGGGCTGGAAAACTCAGGAACATTGCATATAACTTGGGAATATTGCATATAACTTGGGAATGTTGCATATAACTTGAGAACTTTGCATATATCTTGGGAATGTTGCATATAACTTGGGAACATTGCATATAACTTGGGAATGTTGCATATAACTTGAGAACTTTGCATATATCTTGGGAATGTTGCATATAACTTAGGAATGTTGCATATAACTTGGGAACATAGAATCAAAACTTGGAAACATAAAATAGTCCTCAGAAACCTGGAGGGCCATGGGAGACCCAGAAAACCTTGACAACCTTGAACACAGACCAGAGAAGCTTGGAATGTGCACACAGAAAACTTGGAGCACCGCTTCGGGACAAGCACTGTGAATGGAAGGTACCTAGCTGCTGATGAACCTCTGCTAAACCCATTTATGGGGCAGGGTCCTTCTGGAGGCTTAGCAGACGAAGAGTTCTCAACAAGGTGTTTGAACCGAAAGGTGAATTGCTGGAGCACTTTCAAGAAAATACTAGGCCAGATTTTGCTGAGTGCTTTGAAGATGAAGAATGGCTGCAGAAACTAGCCTACTTAGTAGACATTTTTCATCATATGAACCAGTTGAACAAGTCTCTGCAAGGCCCTGGAGAAAATGTTTTGACTTCAAGTGACATGATTCTTGAATTTAAAAGGAAACTGAACCTTTAGAAAAATCATACTGTAAAAGGAGATCTTCAAATGTTTCCACTGCTGCTTGGGCTTGAGAGTGAGGAAGGATATCAGAAAGTCTCGAGTCTTATTGAAAACCACTTGAAAGAACTGCAGGACAAAATTGAACAGTATTTTCCTCCCTTTCAACACAAGTGTATGACTGGGAGATGGACCCTTTCTCTAAATCTTCTGCTCAGCCTGAGAACTGGACTTTGAAAGAAGTGGAAGAGCCTTGTGAGCTGTACTCTGATCATACACTCAAGATGAGATTTACTGACCTGCCCCTGGACACGTTCTGGATTTCTATGAAAGAAGAGTATCCTGCCATTCATACAAAAGCAATGAACGTTTTGCCATAGTCTTCAGCTTCTTACATGCATGGGCAAACTTTTTCTTGTTTAGCAAACATCAAGAGCAAGGACAGAAATTGTCTGATTTCAGTTGAGGGTGAAATCCATGTGTGCTTATCTTAGGTTCAACCCAGAACTGAGAAACTCACGAGTTTTTAGAATTTATGAAAGAGAAAGAAAGAGTAATTTCAAGAAAGGAAAGCTTAACCCTTTGTTTTTTTTTCAGGAAAGGTTAGCTAAAAATAACTTTCTACTCACGCTAATGTACTGTGAGGTCTAGATATAATAATTTTTATGCAAAGGTTCCCTGAGACCTGAAAATTATTTCAAGGATTCCAGGGCAAAAAGGTTGAGAAGGACTGTTCTCGAGCAAATTACTCTCCACTAACTCCTGAAAGTCTGATCAAGTTCTAATCTAACAGAATATTTTTTACTTGCCTGGGTAAATACAGGCAAAGCAGCCTGCTTGATTTGGCACCTAATCAGTCACCTTGAATTTCCACTCCCTTAACCACAATTGTGCACTCTAGTTGTGTGCATATCTGTTACAGAATGCTTAGCAGAAACTCACTGAGACTATCATATTTACAACTCACAAACCTGCAAAATCTACTATCTGAAGGACAATATGGGACCGTAACACTTTGACGTTTCTTCCAAATGACACAGTATTTTCCACTCTGCATTTGTTCATCCAAGTTCACGACATTTCCAGATTTCAAAACTAAACCTTTACTGCCACATCCCAGTCTTTAAATTATATGAAAACCAGCAATGGTCAAGGCACCACTGATATGCACTGAACAGTGTAACTTCCTTTTCATTCTTAATGGTGACATTTTCCTCTAAGTCACTGGAGAAATAGATGGTAATTTGCACTTTATTAAATACGTACAAGTTCAGGGACAACAATTTTCTTCCCATGTCTTTCTCCACAAAGGTAAGCAAACCAATAGCAAGCTTTACACTTAACAATGTTCAAACTAAATTCAAAGTTTAAAGTTCAAAGTACATACGTTACCATATACTACCTTGAAATTTATTTTCTTGAAAGCATTTACAGGAAAATACAATAGAAGTACAATAGAATCATCGAAATACCATACGTAAACAAAGATGAACAAACAACCAACGTGCAAAAGAAGACACGCTGTGCAAATAACAAAAACAACTGAGAACGTGAGTTACAATGAGTCCTTGAAAGTGAGTTCTGTAGGTCATGGAATCAGATGAGAGTTGTGGTGAGTGAGGCTGTCCACGCTGGTTCAGGAGCCTGATGATTGTCGGGTAATAACTGTTCCTGAAGTTGGTGGAGTTGGATTGAAGGCGTCTGTACCATCTGTCTAATGGTAGTAGCAAGAAGAGAGTGTGGTATGAATGGCTGGGGGTGGGGGGGGGGCTTTGATGAGGAACACAGTTTTTTTGTGGTAGCCCTTTGTGTAAATGTAATTAATAATGGGGAGGGCTTTGCCTGTAATGGACTGGGCTTGTCCACAGTCTTTTCCATTTCAGGGCAGTGGTGCTTCCATTCTAAAAACTGGCTTTGTCAGTTTTTAGTGTCATACTGAATCTAGGAAAGTGGAGGTGCTGTCATACCTAATTTGTGACGGCGCTTACATGCTGGTCCCACAACAGATCCTTTGATATGTTAGCACCAGGGAATTTAAAGCTGCTGGCCCTCTCCACCTCCACTCCTAATGAGAACAAGCTCAAGAACCTCTCGTTTCTTCCTCCTGGAGTCAACTACCTGCTCTTTGGTTTTGTTGATGTTGAGAGAGAGGTTGTTGTTGGAGGAACGTAGAGCAGATAGTCACATGAAAAACTGTAAACAATGAATACTGCATATAGCATATATGCTACATTCACAGAGCTCTAACAAACAGAATGAGAGTGATGACTTTAAAGCCCTAAAAATGTAGAGTGAAAAATAAAATTGCTGGAAGAACATAATTTTTTGAGCAGCTTCTGTGGTGGTGGGTTGGTGGTGGAATCTGTTGTCAATATTTTGGGTTTGAAGCAATTTAGTTTTTCTCCAAATTCTACTACCATCTACAGTCTCGTGTTTCCAACTGTATAGAACATTTGGGAGACCTCTTGTACTTTTTCAGCTTTCCCAGTTTTCCATCTGCACTGATATTGCCCCAGTTTCCCAGTCTTCAGTATTGTAGTACCTTCTCGAGTACCTTTTGAAAACCCATATACACAACATCAGTTGCACAATGTTCGTTGTGATCCCCTCAGTGAAATTACTTTAAATTGACGCTAAGTAATCTGTGCTCATTGTTTCCTATTAGAGCACATATTTTTTTTACCAAAATAAATGTTATTCATAAGAAAATTGACAAGTATAAACCATGCAATGTCTTCTCATTTTTATATTCCTAGATAATATGTTACATATTGTTCAATTACATTTTTTAAAACCAATAGCACTGATGCAACTCATGTGGCCCCCTGGGGTATTACACTGCTACAATAATGAAGGGTTTCCTCATCCAACCCAGACTCTCCCTGTCCAGTACTGAAGAACCCCGTACTGTGGTCCTCCCACGCTTAGCCCTTGCAGTAGTTGCACCAAGTTTCAGTGCGTCCTTCAGCAAGTACTGCTGAGCTGAGAGACCAACACGTTTCGAGCAGGCCAGAGATGCCAGAGAAGCAAACATCGAGTGTTGCTGGAAGATTATCAACTTTCACTGAGTTGATGACCTACCAACAACACTCGATATCCGTTTCTCTGTGTTTTCCTGGGAACAGCCTCTGAGAGTCGTCTCTCATGCAGCTGCTCAAGGTGAACTATGACACAGGCCTTTGCATCTTTCTCGGCAGCCTCTTCACAACCCGCAGTCTGCAAGAGCACACACATCCATGTGGCAGTAAACTTCCTTCTAGGTCATTGATTCAAAAGTTCAGCTGCAGTCAACTTTATATTTACTGGCCTATAATTACTGGGGCTATCTTGTTCTCTCATTTAGAGTAGACGTTTTGCTTTCACCACAGATGGATTCATAATAAGCATTTATAACCAAAGCAGTTCTAAGTAACTCAATTGAAGATGTTAAAAAATTACACTCAGTTTTCTTTCAGAAACAATATGTTAGCAAATGTGCAGTCACTGGAGAACAAAATTAAGTACCTAGGGGCAAGGGTGTGGTATAGTAGGGAAAAGAGGAATTGTTCTATTCTATGTTTTACTGAGACGTAGCTTACTCAGAGTATACCATATATGGCAATCAGACCCGAAGGCTTCTTCATACATGGGAGGGACCAAACCACTGATTGGAAAAGGCAAAAGGTGGAGTTGTTTGTTTCTTGTGGTGGTTTTGTTGTACTCATTTTCCCCTGACTTTGAACACCTAATGATCGTGTACCAACCATTCTATTTACCAAAATAGTTCTCCTCTGTGATTCTGACAGCAGCTTAATACTAGCAGTGCTAACCATAATCAAGTGGTTGACATTTTGCATGATTCTGTCATCAAACACGAAAATGTCCACCCCAATGCAATTCATCTCATAGTCGGGAACTTCAACCAGGCTTGCTTGAAGAAATCCCTGCCCAAGTACCATCAGCATATAACCTATGTAACCAGAGTTGCCAACACGCTAGAGTGCTGTTATTCTAAGGGAAGGAATGCATACCATTCCACGCCCAGACTGAATTTTGGTAAATCTGATAATTTGGCTGTCCTCCTACTGCATATAGGCAAAGGCGAAAGAGCAAGGTTCCAAAGATTAGGACAACAAGGAGGTGCTCGAGGGAGGCAGAGAAGTGTCTATGGGATTGTTTCAAGCCAGGCGTAATGGCAATTATGTATTAAACTTGAATGCTATCACCTCTTACAAAGTGAAATCAAGTGATGTAGGTGAAAACAGGGCTTCGTTTCCTTCTGTGCTCGCTTTGACCATCAAAAAACAGAGGAACCATCACAATCTCCCCGAGCCCACAATGACCCTGTGATCTCAGTCTCCAAAGCCAATGTGAAAGCACCCCTCAGGAGGGTGAACCCACAGAAAGCTTCTGGCCCAGATGGGGTACCTGGCTGAGTATTAAAGACCTGTGTTGATCAATTGGCTGGAGTGTTCACTGAGATCTTTAAACACTTGCTTCCGCAGTCTGAGGTACCCACCTGCTTTAAGCAGGCTTCAATTATACCGGTGCCTAAGAATAACATGGTAACCTGCCTCAATGACTATTGTCCACTAGCACTTAAGTCCACTGTGATGAAGTGTTTCAAGAGTTTGGTGATGAAACATATCAATTCCTGCCCGGGAAGTGACTTGGATCCAGCACATCCACAGCAAATGCCATTCCATTGGCTCTTCACTCAACTCTGGAAATCTGGACAACAAAGATGCATAAGTCAGTTTGCTCTTTATCGACCACTGCTCAGCATTCAGTCCCTCAAAACTCATCAATAAACCTCAAGATTTTGGCCTTAATACCACTTTGTGCAATTGGATCTTCAATTCCCTCACTTGCAGACCCCATTCAGTTCAGATTGGCAACAACATTTCCTCCACAATTGTCCATCTGCACAGGTGCACCACAAGACTGTGTGCTTAGCCCTCTGCTCTACTTGCTTTACACTTAGTGTGGCTAAGCACAACTCCAACGCCATATTTACTGTAAGTTTGCTGTTGGTCAGATCAAAGGTGGTGACGAATCAACACGCAGGAGGGAGACTGAAAATCCAGCTGAGTGGAGCCACAACAACAACCTCTCATTCAATGTCAGCAAGACCAAGGAGTTGATTATTGACTTCACAAGGAGGAAACCAGATATTCATGAGCCAGACCTCATTGGGGAATCAGAGGTGGAGAGGGTCGGCAAATTTCAGAGGACCTGTCGTGACCCAGCAGGTAAGTGCGATTACTAAGAAAGCATAGCAGCATCTCTACTTCCTTACAAGTTTGTGAAGATTTGGGATAATATCTGAAACCTTGACAGCCTTCTATAGATGTGTAATGTAGAGTATATTAAATGGCTGCAACACAGTATGGTATGGAAACACCAATGCCCTTGAATGGAAAGTCCTTCAAAGAGTAGTGGACACAGCCCAGTCTATCACAGGTAAATCCCTCTCCACCACTGAGCACATCTACGTTGTTGCAGGAAAGCAGCATCCATCAAAGGAACTTAAAATTGTTTTTAATAATTTGATGTATTGAGTATGCCCACAAGAAAATGAATCTCAGGATTGTATATAGTAACATATATGTACTTTGATAATAAATTTAATTTGAACTTTGAACTGTAGTCAAATTCCTGAATAGATTTTTTTTTAAACTTCTGAAAGGTGCTTAGCATCCTTACACAACAGATATACTTATAATGTTAAGATCTTTGAAAATCTACAGAGGACGGCAATTAACAGAAAACCAACATGATAATTTATTAACTGTGGACCTGATAAGCTTTGTGGGTAGGCCAAAATTCCAGTACAAATCTTCTCAATTAGCAAAGGGATGAACAAAGCTTGAATGATGCCAGCCAAAGTTTATGGTTTAAATTTCCTCAGTTTATGCAAGATTGCCCGACTTTTGCAAATTTCCCCAAGAAACCTGCACAATTCTTACTAGTAATATTCTTACATTATACTAACAGCAGAACTTTTACAAAGTATATTGAAGACTTTTGAGGACTAGTTAATTTATATTTCTATATTATTTTTCTTTGCTAATGACTTGCTATTAAGACTTTAGCACCTGCTCTGCAGTAAGTATTATCATAGCAGGTAACAGGATGGTGCAAGCCAGCCAAGATGCAGGTGGAGAAATCAAGTGGGCAGGTTTCAACCAGGTTTGAAAACAAAAATTATTGCCAAGATCTCTGCCATAAAGACACCGAGTTAAATTAGTTGGGGAGAAGAAATCTACTGGAAGTAGAAAGGAGATTTTTTGGTTACATAGTGAGTTCATGTGGAGAGTGCAACTTGAAAAGATAGTGAAAGTAAATTCATTTGCAGCTATGATATGGAAATTGGATATCAATTTTAAAAATCTCATCAGGGGGTTGGAACGAATTAGATTATTCTTCTAAAGGGTCATCGCAGACACAATGGTCCCATAGCCTTCAGCTTGAAATTCCATGCTGTCCATTGTAGCACAGAACTTACCCGTAGAGAACTTGTCAGTTGACCTTCAGTGACAAATGGATCAGTTGGTAGACAATCTTCTAGAAATCAAAAGGCTGCAGAACATTTGACCCAATAACAGGCAGCCACTGCAATTGACTTGCAGAGGCGTTGATATTCCAAAGGGACACCTAAGTGTTCTCCCAAGTGGATGCAGAAGAAGATCCAAGCGACTTCCCAGTGTCCCTCAACCAATTTCACTAATGACTCATTACAACATATTTTGAAACCTTGCTGTGTTTCCTACAATACAATTTTAAATACAGCTCAGAAGTATTTCCTTAATGCTTTGAGATGTTGCAAAAGGTTCAACCAGAGTACTGGTCTTCCTTCAGGTCCGGTAACAACTGTGGAGCAAATGGACAGTCAATGTTCTGAGTCAAGACCCTTCACCAGGACTGGAAATAAAGAGAGGAGACAGAAGTTGTGAGGTAAGGTGGAGCAAGAGTCCTCAGTGGAGCTGGTCTAAAACTGGCTCAAACAAATCGGCAGCAGCAATATCCATCCAATATTGTACTTCTGAAACTAGTTCAGGAGAAAAAGACTGTGTAAGCCAAGAATAAAGAATACACTCTGCAGTTTATTTGGTAAAACACAGCCAGAGCCTGTTGAGAGTTCAGACTTCCAAGGTGCCAGTGATGACCACCAATAAACCTAGTCATTTAATAAAACTAGGAGTGATGATACTGTATTTCACCACCTTCCAGGATTCCACAGACTAATATTGAAAGGAATAAGGAGTCCACTCTTAATTATTACTTCCAGAAGTTGAACTGCACAGATCTGAAACCCTGAATCCTTCTCTCCAGCGACATGAGTTTAAGCATTCTAGCCTTGGATAATTTATTTGTGTTAGTAGATAATTGTTCATATTCAAAATTGAGAAATATGTATAAGTTGTTACAATTTGACTTGATACATTAACCCATCTTGTCTTTCCACAGTTGCTGTTTGAATGCTGAGTATTTCCAGTATTTTCTTCTTTTAGTTTAAACTCCTAAGATAAGCATCCATACTGTTAAATTCTCAAGCTTGGTTTGCGTACTGTTAGATTTCTGTGCTTGAAAGATACTCGGGTAGGTCAAAATTGTATCTCTTCATGTGCCTGGGATCACCCTCTGATAAATTATCCTACAAAAACAACCAGGGATGTAATGCATTACAACACATTGTGAGACATTTCACAATCATAGAGAGCCTACCTATTGTGTCAGTCCATTCCAGAAATTATTCTCCGCATCTCGTTGGAATTGTACCATGCAGCCATCCAGAGGCGGCTGAGGACCCACTTGAGATTGTAGCCTCCAGAATACACACCAAATATTAGACACAGTAGGAATACAAACTTACTCAAGCTCAATTGGTGAGAAATGTTCTAATGTTTTATTCTAATATTAACCAAGTTACAGTATTAACCTGATTTAAGACTCTCTCGTGCAGAGATGTATAGATCTTAAGGACGAACCATTAAACCCTTTAAGCAATAATTTAATTGCAAATTAATTATGATATATGAACAGAAGGAATTTGATATTAAATCAAAAAATGCTCTCTTTGTGAGATAGACTGATATAAAGTAAAATCTTTATTAAGAAGTTTTATGGCAAATACAAGTCATAATTTAGATATGAACTGTCATTTAGATTTAAATAACCCTCTCTGATAAGAGATTAGAATTAAAAACCTAAAAGGAAAGTTTTAGTCATATTGTAGGAGAGAGACTGCCTCTTTCAAAAATGCTGTTCATCCCTTCAATTATGTGGTAAAACTGAGGTTAAAAAAAGAAAGCATAAATCTGCTATTAACATTTAAATAGATTTGGGAATTTGATTATAAGCTTTAATAAATTTCTCAACACTGCAAAAGGTTGGCATAAAAACAAAGCTGCAGCTTCGGTCCTTCTGTCAGGTTTGGTATCAGGAGTAGTATTTATTGCCTACTGCCGAGAGGGCTTTCTATGGTTAGGAATATTTTATAACAGCACTTTCTTACATAATTAAAGTCAGAAATGCTTGAACATATTGGCAATGCAGCATTCTTTTCGGATCTGCAAGACCAGAAGGAGCTTTGGGGTTGGGGGGCGAGGCAGGGGAGGGATTGGGAAGGTCTAAAAACATACATTTTATGTTTTATGTTTAACTTTCTTGAGTGTGATGGTTATTCTTGATTCTGCAAGGAAACATTTGGATTTCAATACCCTGGACTTACCCCCATTCCCTGGGTGGTGTAGTGGAGATACGTCTCTGCCAAAGGAGGTGTAAGGTGCTCCTTCCCCTTCGCTAACCTTCAGCTCACCTTTGGGCAAGGTGTAGAAGCTGCTTAAACCCCCAAATAGGGTCACATGGAGACATGGGGGCAGGAGGTGGATGGGTATTTGATTACCTAGAGCATCTTGGTTAGGCGACCACTGATGCCAGGTAGACATTCTCTGAAGAGTATTGATAGTGTCTGGAATCACCCATCTTGTAAAGACACTGCCCAGAAGAAGGCAATGGAAAACCACTTCTGTAAAAAAATTTGCCAAGAGCAATCAAGGTCATGGAAAGACCATAATCGGCCACGTCTTACGGCATGACACACAATGAATAAACAAGCTTGCCCTATTCCCGTACTTGCTACATTACCTTGACTGGATACTGGGACTGTTCCTTAAGCCTCTGACAGAAATGTGAGCTACATAAGAATTGTTTCCTGCCAAGAAGTCAGTGGCTGTATATGAAAATTCTGTACTCATTCTTGTTCCTTGTGTTGGCTGAATACAAACACAATTGAAGTAGTGAATGCAGTTAATTGCCTGGTTGGGTTCCTCAGAAACTATTCTTCTATGTCAAAGTTGCATCTCCTTTCATCATGTCCTGATCTGTTCCTAATATGGACTAATTCAACAATGGCAATTCTCGTTCTCTGTACCCCTCAGGTTAGCTTACCAATCTCACCGCCAGAGTGACTTTTCCCAAAAATCTGCAATTGCTTTAGCTCCAACCCCTTTCCACTGCGATTGGATGTGTTTTAAACTGATCAGTTTTCATTTAAAACACTTCTGCTGACCTTTAATGAGCTACTGTGGCATTTGTTCTATCTCATGGTGGCTAATTCTCCATGTAACACCCCTAAGACCATAAGATATAGAGGCAGAATTAGGCCATTCAGCCCACAGATTCTGTTCTGCCATTTCATCATGGCTAATCTATTTTCCCTCAGCCCCAGTCCCCATATCCCTTCATGCCCTGATTAATCAAGAATCTTTCAACCTCTGCCTTAAATATACACATTGACTTTGCCCACACATTCACCACTCTCTGGCTAAAGAAATTCCTGCTCATCTCCAATCTAAAAGGATACCCGTCTATTCTGGTGCTGTGTCCGTTAATCTTTGACTCCCCCCACCCCCACCATCGGAAACACCAAAGTCCTGGAAGAGAACACACGATATTTTAAACACCAATCTCTCCCACTGAAATGTTATCATAGCATCAAACAGATGGTCACATTGTATGTTTTTTACTTTATTTCACTCAATTTTCACCTTATTTTCTTCTAACCATACAAATTTGCTTGCAATATAATAATGAAATGAAAGTATTTATCTTTACAACAGACCCATTAATAAAGGATGGCCATACGAGAGACAGTAGTAAACTTAAATAAAAAATCCAACTGCTGAAAACTTTAGCTTTGGAATCTTATTCTGCCTCATTCTAATTCCAAGTCTTTTTTAACCCATGTATTACCTGATAGAATTAGCTTTGTACATTACTACAAATTTTCAAACACCAAACTTTTGATATTTTGACCAGTTTGCTTACCTGTTTACATTTTCAACTATCAGACTGAAACATATGATCTCATATATTGTTTTCGACTAAGAATGAATAGCATTTCTAGTATGAATTAGTAGTATGGGTATTTATCTGTGTTCAGTGATGGAATAAATGTTTCCTGCAAACTAGCCAATAAACAACTAAATCAGAGCCATTCAGGAAAATAAGCTTGTGTGCCAACACTATTTTGAACCCAAGCAATGAGACCTCCGAGCCTCGTGTGACCCATGGCTAACTGGAACAAGCACCATCTACAAAACTCCACTGAAGACTTTGATAGAGGGCAAAGCCCTAGCCTCGGATAAGTTGTCATTCAAATCTGCCAATGGTTTTCAAAGCTTCTAGGTGCATTCAGAAACACTAAATAAAAGAAAATAATGATTGCACATGTAACAGAACAAGTTGGCAATGCTAATTCTTCTAATTGTCTTACTAACATGTACCCTTTGCCCAGTTAGTCTCTCCTCCTCGTTCTGTCCCTGGTCTCGTTTCCCCAGTAGTTCACACACTTTTCCCTACCGTTCTGCAGTTCTTGGCTAACAGTAAAACAATCCACACACACCAAACAGTAAAACAATCGCTAACTTGGCTACTTGAAACAATCCCTTCAGTTAACGTGCTCTGCTGGTGCACAACTCATAAATATAACGATTCTACACAGCCATTCAAAACTATTTCATTTATTTTCACTCACACCGGTACATCGGTTTGTAGCTAGCAGAACAGCCCCAAAAGACCCGAAGAACATTTGGGGTGTCCTAAAACAATGCCTGGGTTAGTGGGAACAGGCACACTGCACCCTATCCAGGTAACACTGGTGAGGAGCCATTATTCTTTTATATTCGTCTGAGCATGTGGGCACTGATCTACGGGTTTAACTAAGGCATTTGTTGTGGAATAAAATTGCAGAATGTTAGAATCCTTGTTCCAATTCTGCATCTGAAATAATTATTATGGGTTGGTCACATGATTACACCTTCCCCTCAGACCAACAAAAGAATTTCCTTTTCTTTGTAGGCCAGGCTGATGCAGATTTAAACTCTCAGTCTGGCTTTGCTAGAGAGGTCCGAAGGTTGGAGTTGATGGTTGGTGAAATATTACATTGGAAAGTTAAAGACAAACTGTTTCCTGGAGAAAACCTCTGTATATTTGTAAATTTTGTACATACATCATTTTTTTCTATCAGTCTACTTGTAAATATTTTTCCTCACAACTTTTGGGCAGCTTTTGCACTTTTTCCACCTGTCATTAAATAAAACCCCTTTCACTAATGTGCTGTTGTGGCTGACTATCTGTGTTTCTTCCAAGTGGTGACCCTCTCTGGGCAAACTTAACCGCACCTGATGAAGAGGTGTGACACGTGTTTTAAAACATCATGAATTAAAAATTATAGCATTTTAAAACACTTTTAAAAGACTAATAAACTCTCGAGCTTCCAGCAGGCACAGGTATCGATGGTAACCAATGTTTTGATGACAAACTCTGCCATCTTCATCAAGGATAATGCCTGGGCATGTCTAATCTGGTGGCATTCATACCCCTGTAGTTGGTCCCCCCGATTGGTTAGTCCTCATCCAATCAGGTTTCCACTCTCCCACCTTGTTTACGATTGAATTCCAGTTTTTACTAAGAGCAAGACCTTTGTCTTTGTTAAAATTGTTTTCCTCGAGTTTTATTTCAGTAGCTTCCTTTACCAGGTGGTCCCAAAAGCCACTGGCATGGCACAGTAGTTTTGTGCCGTCGAAGTCAATCCCATGGCCATTGCGAATGCAATGTTCTGCTCCTGCCAATTTCTCCAGATAATCCTCCTGTGGTCTTTGATGTGGGTTTCCACCATGTGTCCCGTCCGAACCACATGTCCTGTAAACACCAGCCATCTTGAGTCCCTGGGCACCTTGGATCTGCCAAAGCCAGACGGTAGCCTCAGACATGACTTCTATTGGAAACCCATTCACACGGATTTATACAGCAGCCATCTTACCTGCCAACATAGAGCAGTTCTTTCTACTTTGATTAACAGTGCGAAAACTATTTCAGACCCAGAGACTCTCCCCGAGGAAATAAGCTGAATATACAGGGCATGCTTACAGAATGGTACAAGGTGAAGGAAATTAATCGGGACCTTGAAAAGGCTAACAGAAAAACAGTGAACCTAACAACAAGGAGGAACCCATTGCTACCGCCTGTTCTCCCTATATTTCCACAGGAACCTGAAGAAATAGCAGATTAATACCCATCCACAAACCAGTAAGGAAGCTCAAATGACAGCTCATGTGGGTCAAAGATGATTTGGGACTCAGGTCAGCTGGCGTTTTGGCGTTTACAGGATTCCCTGTGAATGCAGAGCTGAGTATATTGGCAGAATGGGATGCATGGTGGAAACACGGATCAAGGAGCATGGGAGGTGTATACTTCTGGGTTACCCAGGGAAATCAGCAGTAGCAGAACATTACATTCACAATGGCCGTAGGATTGACTTCAACGGCACAGAACTACTATGCCACTCCAATGGTTTTTGGGATCACCTGGTAAAGGAAACCATTGAAATAATCCAGAGCAACAGAGTTTTAAAAAAGGCAAAGGTTTTACTCTTAGTAAAATCTGGAGTGGGAGAGTGGAAACCTGATTGGATGAGGACTAACAAATCAGAAGGGAATACCACCAGACTAGACGTGCCCAGGCATTATTTTTGATGAAGATGGCAGAGTTTGACATCGAACCATCAGTTATAATTGATACCTGTACCCAGCTGGAAGCTTGAAAAGAGTTTATTTGTCAAGTATGCTGGGAAAGCACTAGATCCTTCTTCACTTTTAAAAAATTGTAACTAATACTACAGATAATATAATAAGGTAAATGACCTTAGTCCCATCTTTGTTCATCACAGCAGTAGCATTTGCACAACAATACATGGTCATTGATCTAGGATCATGTCTAATCTGGTACAGGACCAAATGGGTGATGAATTCCAGCCTCCTCCTGCTTTACCATTGGGCTCCACATGGAATTCAGCAACTCAGCCAGTAATTTCCGGACATCCACATTCAATGGGAGTCCTGGAGTTGTTGGCAGAACAACTAACAAAAGTTGGAAGTGCCCCATTTTTTTCACAATTCTCTGGGATGAGTTCAGATATCCAGCCTTCTTGACTGCACATGCCTGATTTCCTAGGTTTGGGATGAGGACTTAAAGAAGTAACTGTTGATGACTTCTCCTGCCATTTCTACTTTAATGGTGTTATTTTGCCTGAGAGTTGAAGTAGGTACAATATAGTGTGACCTCCATTACTTGGAACAGCTTTTTCTTGAATCATATCTCCAGGTCTTGACTTATGTTGAGGTAAGCTGTAAAGGGCATTAGGCTTACTGTCATTTTTTTAATGTGTGACCTAATCAATGAGACTTTTGAATCAAGTTGATATTATAACCAAGGTCAAAGCCATCTCCCCTATAATGTACTTTTAACATGTACATCTTAGTAATGGCATCAGTGAAGTTGTAATAATAAGTTGGAAACTTCACTTCTTTCAACCATCTGTATTCTTTCTTCTATTCACTTTTGTTTAGGGAAACCATGAAGAAATACCAAGGCAGTATTTTAATTCAAGCTAAAGTAAGATCTAAATAATGGAGCTAGCATTTAGTTACAGGTTAACTTCCCCTATGTCAAGTTTTCAGCTTTGTGTGTCCATGGAAATGAGTTGATATTTGGTGAGCTTTGAAAATGTGTGCTTGCTGACTGATGTGAGAATGCTATTATAGGGTAATGTAATGGGTGACAGATGACACATATTGTTCATAATAGAAGCTGTTCTACCAAATTCATAAACACTGGCATTGATCTGCTGTGTTAATTTTCAGAGACAATGTCTGACATAATGATGTCAATGTAAGGGAACTGCTTTAGGTTTGTTCATAATGGTGGAAAAAGGCTGCAGCTTTTGCTAAGCAGATAAAATGATTCTTGGATGTTTTATTTACAAAATCATTTGTTGGTGACCCTGAAGGTCTTGGACAATTCCAGAGATACTCAACAACACGTCGACCAATACAGTCACTTTGAAACTGCAGAATATTTGGGAGCAGCATGCTACCGTATGACCTACACAGCTGGGAGCCTAGTTCGCACTGCGAGAAATCACCGTGGACAATACCAAATTTTACTATGTCCGAGCATCGCTAAGTAGTTCCACTGCAGCAAGAATGGTGAGTCTACTAGAAGACCTGCCTGCAAGTGATAAATATGTCACTTTGAACACCCATCATTACAGAATTTTAGATTTGCTGAATTAGAGTGTATCAAACAGTTGTTCTCCTTGCCTGACCCAGGTGACACTAAGCCTTCAGAACTAATGGGCCACATTCTATCTGTCCTGGGCAATCGCCATTCTTATTTTATTTTTAAAGAACACGTTATGCAACAAATACCTGATCATGTTGCCACCGGGCTCACTAACATACCCATGAAGGGCAATAGGGTGCTTTCTAAAACGGTCAATAGTCTACACTCAGCCAGGCAGAGGTGAATCATTCCTCCCCCTTTCTCTGTCTCAATAAGTCCCACCAGCAGAGTCTCCAGCAGACTCACGTCAATGGCCCTGAACCAGACAATGCCCGGTCTGTGTTTTCATCACACAATGTTTCAGCACGACCAACAAGAGATGCCACCCACCATGCAGCTTTGACAGTGCCAATGCATTGGGGCATCATGGGTCCTGCTGGAATTCAGAACGCCCCCAAAAGAGGAGCTGCAGTTCTCCATAACTGAGTTGGTGTAGGGGCAGCCCCTATATGGGTACCAGGTGATTTTATTCCTAACACGGAAAGTTGTTGTAATTACTTTTAAAACCAGTGTAGGTAGAAAAGTCCATTGAGAAAAAGCCATAGTGGGGCGGGGGCTGCTTGGGTGTAGATAGGCTATGTGAGTGGAAAATGATCTGCCAACTGGAGTGTAAAGTGGGAAATATTTAGTAAAAGAATTGAAGGCTCACATAATATGTAAATGCCATGTGATTACAGTGTTCTAAAATACAGAGGGATCTGGAAGTACTGGTGCATGATTCTCAAAAAGCAGATGTATCAAGCATTTGGGGAAACAAACAAAATGTTAGTTATGTGAGAGGTACATGCATAATTAAGAAACTTACAGAGACATTGACAAAACTACTGTACATCTGGAACAATGTTTTCAGAATTGGAGTCAAGATGCATAGAAGGATGTTAGCGCGTAGGAAGAAATGCACAGATGGTTTACAAAATTAATATGTGCCACGGGCAGGTTATTTTTTAAGGAATAGCTGGACGCAGCTTGCAGCGGCCACTCCGGAGCTGATTATCTGTTATTTGTGAAGCGGGGTGCCGTGCGCAATCATAATCAATTGAACACGGACGTGGGAACACGGAGGAGCATCTGGAAATCTCCAGGAAGACCTTCTTCGTTGCTGCTGCTGCTATGAGGTCTGAGTCTCTGCTGGGAAGAACAGGCCCCCAGTCCTCGGGGTCGTGTTGACGATGGCCGTTGGCGGGGCCGTCTTAATACGCTCAGCAGAGGATGGTGCTCGGAGAAGCTGTGCCGGAGGGGATGGGCGTCGGCTCGGAGGTTCGACGGACTCGGAGTCCGCTGCGATCAGGGCGCTTTCACTGTGTGCTGTGTCTGCGAGGCTGAGTCGGGCAGCGCCATGGAAGTCCATAGTGGGGGTACTCCCTTCTGCCGCTGGCATGGGATGGAGAGTCTGTTGGGACCCTGGGGACTTGTGGAAACTGTGTGGTGATTTCTTTTGAACTTATAGTCCTTTAACATCTTTGGACTATTTTTACTGAGCCAATGATCTGTTTTTTTTATCAATTATATTATTGTTTGCACTGTTGTAACTATGTGGTTTTGTGCAGGTCTTGTAGCTTTAGTTTTTGGTCTTGTTTGTCTGGTGGATTTGGAGCTCCTTTCCAGGGAACGCGCTGAGACGGTAGCGCGATATTAATACGCAGCAGCCTCTCCAGACTCTGGATTGGGGATTGCCAAACGTTACGTGGATTTTCTGGTGTAGTCTGTTTTGTCAGATGCTTTTGTGATATCATTCTGGAGGAACGTTGTCTCATTTTTTAACTGCATTGCATTTGTGGTTTCTAAATGACAATAAACTGAACCTGAATAATCTGTGCATATGTGAGATGAAGGTTAGAAGAATGAGAAGTGAGTTGACTGAACCAAATAAACTCTGAGTGCCCCTGACAGAGTGGATGGGGAGAGGATGTTTCTTCTTGTGGGGATTTCTCAAACTAAGACATGGCTTTCAACTTAAGACCAAGATGAGGTAATTATTTCTTCTTTCATAAGGTGGAGGATTTTGAGCTTACCTCCTCAAAGAAGTAGAGCTCTTTGAAGGATTTTGAGAATGAGACAGGGAAATTTTTGATAGGAAGTTTGGGAGGGAGATTGAAAAGTAATTGCTTTTTATTGTAAATATGGAGATACAAATGGGAGAATGAACTCAAGAGGCCTCTCCTGCTCCTAACTAATACCTAATCAGCTACATTTATTTGCATTATTACTGCAACCCCAATAAGCCAAGTGAGGAAGCCTAATTAATAAGCAAGATATATCTGCAATAAACCTTAGCTTTTTCCAAGGATAATATCCATAACTTGACACCATCTCTTTGAAATTGCATGTGAGTTGAATTTTAGCCCAAACACTCTGCATAAAATTGCAGTCCTATTTTTCATTGCTTCCTCATAAAAACAAGCAGAGTTAGACCTCAAAGACAACTACAGGGGCCTGTAGGCCTTTGACATAAGAGAATATGAATGCCATCAAGGACAAAGAGAGTGAACTAAATCAAAGGTTGGTCAGCATATGAGAAGCATGATATATCTGTACAGCAATGAGTTATGGTCCCTTGGAAAGCACTGCAGTAATGGAATAAATGACCTTGAACTCCAGAAATGACAGACCCTCCATTGGAGAGACATATCAATTCTCCCAGGAATACCAACTGCACCTTAACATTATCATTTTATAGTAAAGGCGATTCTTTGGTTGCCATTGGCATTCACTTCCAAAAAGGTAAGGATGAAAAGTAATTCCCTGTGAGGTCAAAGCTCAGTCATAAATACAGATTTCCATCAAAGTGAACTGAAACTAATATCCCTGACCAACTTGTAAGGTAGGTGTATCAGTATTTTACAGACCATTCATGATAGATGGGCCTTTACCCGTATCACTGCAAGGACTTAGAAAAACAACCTTCAGAAGTCTTCATTACTCAGGTAAAATTTTGCAATTAATAAGCTGGTGGAGTGGCCTTTTGTCTCTTGTCTTCTGAAATAACCTAGTAACAGCAGAATGTGCATACATGATCATTTCAATGTATCCTTATCTAACTTTCAATGAGACAAGGTTGAGTAGCTAGGGAACTGTGCCATCTCAAACTTTAATATTATTTTTACCTGTAGGAATTCCATTGTTTCTGGAAATGTCAGGCCCTTCATCTCAAAAATGGATGCTGTATTCCTTATTCTTTCTTAGAGTCAGAGAGTCATCGAACACTGCAGCACATAAACAGGACCCATAGCCCATGTAGTCTGTGCTGAACTGTTAACCTGCCTAGTTCCATTGACGTACACCTGGGACGTAGTCCTCAATACCCCTTCCATACATACAACTATCCAAATATCTCTTAAATATTGAAATTGAACCCACATCCACCAATTATGGTGGCAGCTCATTCCATTTTCTTGCAACCTTCTGAGTGAATAAATTCCTCCTCATGTTCCCCTTAAACATTTCACCTTTCATCCTTAACCCATGACCTCTAGTGGTAGTCTCCCCCAACCTCAGTGGAAAAAGCCTGCTTGCATTAACCCTATCATTACCCCTCATAATTTCATATACCTCTATCAAATCTCCCCTCTTAAGTCCTACCCTGGTTTGTCCTCCCAAAGTGCAACACCTCACACTTGTCTGCATTACATTCCATCTGCTATTTTTCAGCCCATTTTTCCATCTGTTCCAGATCCTGCTGCAAGTTTTGATACTCTTCCTCATTGTCCACTACACCCCCACTCTTAATGTTATCCAGTTTGCTGTTCCAGTTTACATATTATCATCCAGATCAATAATGTTGATGACAAAGAAGAATGGACCCGGTAGAGATCTCTGTTCACACTACTAGCCAAAGGCCTCCAGTCAGAGAGGCAACCATCTACTATCACTCTCTGACTTCTCCCATGAACTCAATCTCTAATCTGATTTGCCATCTCATCTTGAATGTCAAGCAACTGAACCATCCTGCCATGCAGACCTTTTCAAAGGCCTTGCTAAAGTCCATGTAGACAACATCCACTACCTTGTCTTCAACATTCTTGGTAACTTCCTCGAAAATCTCTATAAGACTGATTTAACATGCACAGATCACTGTTGACTGTCCCTAATCAACCCCTGACTATCCAAATGCTTATATATCCCGTCCCTTTGAGACACGTTCCCAGGAAGGATACATGGCTGTGGTCATGGATCTGGGTGAGCACATGGTCAGTGAGTCAGCATCTGCAGATTTTCTCTTGTTTGTGATTTGATTCCTACACTGCAAAGTCCCTTCCAGCGATGCCTACCCTGAAGAAGTTCGATGGGAGGTCAGTGAAACCCTCTCCCACTGCTCCCTCTGTGACTTCTGTTGCCCTCCAATTCTTCAACCATGTGCTCATCCTGACCCACTATCACAGCCACATATCCTTCCTGGGAATGTGTCTTCACTGCTATCCTGCGCCACATGGCTTCCAGATCCGTTTTCAAGCTTCTCGATTCAGACTCTCTGGGGACCTCAGGTTTTCACATTCAATAGACTGCTTCTCCCACTGCATTCTATATGCCATGCTTACTGGCATGAGGAGGTACCTGGTGTCCCGATCCCAGTCTCTTCCACAATTCCGGGATTCTCTCTGCGACGCCTGCAATGAACCTGTCCGATGCTTTATACTCTGTTGGATCTACACTTTGAATCATAGGCTCTTCGCCTTTCTCACGTCCAGCAATGATCACAAGATTGCCCATCTACATGCTACAGAACCAGCTGCCTCCAACACCAGCAGCCACGGATGTCCCCAACCGCGAACCCTGCTGCTGACCTCAACAGTTCTAACAATTCCGAGCAGATTCAGAACCTGGACTCCACCGCCATCAATGTGATTTCCAACAATCCTGGACACTTTCAAGGAGCTTATTGTGCAACCTCCAACTCCAACTGGACCTTGACCTACAGCACCTCTAGGCTGGGACTTTCCCTTTAATTCATCTCTCTCCCTCTTCTGGTTTCACCTATTACCTACTACCTTGTAAGTCTTCCTCTCCTCCCACCCACCACCTTCTTTCTCTGACTTCTCAGCTCTTTTTCCAGTCCTGATGAAGGGTTTTATCCCAAAACGTCACATATTTACTCTTTTCCATAGTTGTTGCCTAGCCTGCTGAGTTCTTCCAGCATTTTATGTGTATTACTTATGTTTCTTGCAACAGTTGGTCACCTCTCTACAAATTTTCTCATGGACTTCTCATTGTGTGGTCTATAATATAATCCCGTTTACATGGTCATCCGTTACCTATTCCTCAGGTCCACCCTTACATCATTACTCTCAGGTTTGTCCTGTCTGAGCATTGCCCTAAGCTCATTCATCTTTCTTAGAATACCTCTTGCATTCAAATAGCAACAAATAACGAGAGCATGAAATAAGAAGATAACAAGTCCTTAAAGTGAGACCATGGGTTGTGGGAACAGCAGAAATAGAACGAGTGCAGTTTTCCCGTTTTGTTCAAGAGCTTGATGGCTGAAGGGTGGGAACTATTCTTGAAGTTCCTGAGGCACTTGTACCTTCTATTTGATGGCAGCAGTGAGAAAAGAGCATGGCCTGGGTGGTGATGGATACTGCTTTTCTACAGCAGCATTTCATGTAGATGTGTTCAGTGATTGGGAGGGTTTTACTTATGATGCACTGTTACTCAAAGGCATTGCTATCCCCATACCAGGCCTTAATGTAGCCAGTCAGTACTTTCCACCTCACATCTACAGAAGTTCGTCAAGGTTTTTGATGACATGCCAAATCTCTGCAGGCTCCTAAGGAAATAGAGGCAATGTTGTACATCCCGGTGATCAAGAAAGGGAAGGCCAGAACCATTTGCATAGGTGGGGTGAGCATCAACCCAGTATCACATGCTGTGCAGTATCCTCTGCCATGAATTGAAGACATTTTTGCATTTTTGGCTGGTTGGGAGAGGTTTTCAAAGACTGACTTGTCACAAGCCTATCTGCAAATGGAGACAGAGGAGTCAAGCAGGAAGTTCCTCACAATCAACACTCACTAGGGACTGCTCCAGTATAATTGCCTCATCTTTGGCATCTCATCAGCTCCAGCATTTTGGCAAAGAGCAATGGACCAGGTGCTTATAAATATCCCAGGAACATAATATTATCTTGATGACATTATCGTGACTGGCAAAAAGGATGAGGAACACCTCCAGAACATTGGTAAAGGCTGAGGGAGATGGTCTGTGCTCAAAAAGAGAGAAATGTGAGTCTTTCAAGAATTAAATCTCATATTGTGGACATGTCATCGTAGACATGGCTTACAGCAGTCACAAGAGAAAAGGGAAGCAGTGCCACAGGTACCCAAACCAGAAAATGTGTCACAAATCAGGCCTTACTTGGGCCTTGTAAACTACTACCACTGGTTTCTCCCAAACATTGCTGCAGTGCTGCGTGCACCGTTACAGAAGGGAGCAAAGTGGGAATGGTCAGAAAGATGTGAAAAAGCATTCACAGAAACAAAGAGATTAATAACATCCAAAGAACTGCTCACCCATTATGACACAACACTGCACATCAGATTGATGATGCATCCTCTTATGGCATTGGAGCTGTTTTGCCTCACGTTATGAAAGATGGATCTGAACACCCAATTGCATTTGCTTCAAGATCAGAGACAAGCGCAGAATGCAACTGCACACAGTTTGACTGAGAGGCTCTTGGTCTGGTATGGGGAATAAAGATGTTCCTTGACTACTAGTTTACGCTAGTGACAGATTTCAGTCCCAGGAAGAGTATTCCAGTGATGGCTACTAAGTCTTGGCCAAAATCTCCTTGGGATGCAGAAAAGTTCAAAATGCACCCCCACAGACACAGTTACACCATGGGAGTGGCCATCTTCACCATGGCAAAGAGTACCTATACATTTTGCTGGGCCATTCATAGACTCCATGTTTCCGATTGCTGTGGATGCTCATTCGAAGTGGCCAGAGGTTACACCGATGAAGTCAATCACCCCCTTAGCAAAGATTGTCTCCACTCTGAGGACCATCTTCGCCAGAAACGGCCTACAGAACAAATTGTGAGGGACAATGAACCACAATACACTTCAGAAGATTTCTGACTGTTCATGAAGAAAAATAGCATCAGACATTACACGTCAGCTCCTCGTCACCCAGCAATGAATGGGTTAGCTGAAAGGTTTATCCAAACCTTCAAGAAGTCCATTAAAGCGATGGACAAGGGGGATATTTCTCTGCAGCACAAGGTGGACAACTTCCTTTTGTGAATCAGAACTCTGTTTATGTGAAATCAAATCAAACATCTGCAATGCTGTTCATGAAGAGGAATCTGAGATCTTGAATAAACCTCCTGAACCCAGATCTACAGAGGGAAGTATAGAATAAACATTTCAGTCAGTTGCCAAGTGAAGCAGCAAGGAGCTTCGAGATTGGACAGGAAGCCCTAAAGTGTGATTACTGAGAAGACAAGTGGACCACCGATGTATACAGTTGATGTTGGAGGTCAGACATGGAGACATGTTGTGAAGCAGATATTGGATGCTCAATGGAAGAATGCACTGAGTTGGCCTCATCCAACAAGACGGACAGATTACAATCATTGGATTACACTCTCAGTGATGATCATGTCACTAACAGCAACGTGACACCAGAAACCAAGAACATTGTCTTAGACAAGACACCTATCAAACCTGATGCCACTCCACAGACCCAGAGACACTATTCTGAAAGGAACAGAGCACCACTGTAAAGACGGAACCTTTAGAACTATGATGTTAGTTATGGACTGTTACTGTGGAAGTATGTTTATTTGGAATATGGTTTATGAAAGGGAAATTGAATGTTTTATACATATACCATTTTATGTTGCATCTACTATCACTCCCTTGTCTGTTTCTCTAACTAATAAATCCCCTAACAGTACAGCTCCACTCTTCACACACCGCTTCCCTTCTGAGCCACAGCACCAGACTCAGTGCCAGAGATCTGTGCCTTTCCTCGTCTAGGTCATCCCTTACCCCCACAGTATCCAAATCAGTATATCTGTTGTTGAGGGGTTCTCTGCACTGGCTGCCTATCCCCTTGCCCCTCCTGGCTGTCACCCAGTTACCTATGTCCTACACTTTGGGTGTAAATACCTCACTGTATTGCCTGTCAATCAGCTCCTCAGCCTCCCCAGTGATCTGAACTTCATTCAGCTCCAGCTCTACTTCTGCTGGATGCACTTCTTGCAGGTGTAGTCAATAGGGACACTGAAGGTCTCCCTGCCTTCCCATATCCCCTAAGAGGAGCATCGCAGATTCCTGCCTGGCATCCCCACTCTATAACAGCGCAATAAGAAAGAAATAAAAAATGAATAAATGAATAAAATCTACCTACAACTTTCACCTTTCCTTCCCAAAGTCTCTATGAGCCAAAGCCTGAATGCCCCAATCTAATACTGGCCCATTCACACAATGGTCACTCTACTTAAACGCAACTTATTTTTATTGGCCTTTGCCAAGTGCCTAATTATGCACAATCCAATCTCTCCAAGGGAAATGTGGTGTGCACAATGTTCTGACTGCCCCCACTTCCTTTTTCTGATAACTCTCCTGCTATACAATCTAATGCCTCCATGTCCATCTTGAATGTTAAATTTAAAGTTTAAACTCATATTAATCAAGGTTATTGCTCTAGTTGGTCTAAGTTTCTGATTAAATACTTTGATGGGTTTTTCTGAAGCCTTCCATTGGTCAGTGTAGCTGGCTCAGCCGAGCAACCTGTCTGCTTTGTGGCAGAACAAAGCAGAAGAGGTCACTTCCCAGCTTCTTTCCCTCCATGTCATCGGCTACATTGCAAGTGGAAAAACATTCTGCCTACAGCAGATCCTGTGGTATTGAACTAAATATTTAAGCTCCTTTCTGATTAAGATTTCATAACACGTTCTGCAAATGCACTGAGTCTATGTAAAGGGTGCTGTACCTACAGATTCTCAAAAGGAACATCAACCTCAGCAACCAGCAATTAGCATATTTAAGAAATATCCTGTTCACTTCCTCATATGAATGGGACTTGTCTCATTTGCAAATGGTGTTAAATGGAATGCCAGGGAGAACAAGAAAGTTAGAACCACTAAAAAGAAAGTTAGAACTGCCACTTCGAACCAGCTAGATGAGAATGATAGTTTTCCCCAAGGACTGACAATATTTAATAGACCAACTATATCAGTAGAATAATTCCATCAAAAATTATGCTGTCATTTTCAGACAACTTAAGTGGATATTTTAACACATCGTAATCTTTCAATAACATTATGTTATTATGTGGAGACTTTCTTTGCAAACCTTCAACATTTCTCACAGGTCAATACCCTATTAGCTTTCATTGAGAGGTAAGGTGTCATGTATTCCTAATTTTAGATTAGCAGTGGCCCATGAACAGCATAAATCAGCATAACATCAAATGTAATTACCCAAAGGTAATTGTACATAATTGGATGCATTCCAGGTTTCAGGTTGTGTGCAAGAATGCAGATTAATTCTTAGAAGTACGATATTTTTGTTTTCTCCTTGATTACCTGGCAGAAAATTTGGAAAACAAAAACTAAACAAACCTTGTTGAGCTCTTTTGCTCCAACCGCAAAGAGCAGGACTTCCCTGAGGCCAGCCATTTTAATTCTAATCCCCATTCTCATTCCAACATGTCAGCACATGGCTTTCTCTACTGCCACAATGAGACTACTTATAGACTGGACAAGCAACACGTCATATTCTGGTTGGGTAGCCTCCTACCTAAAGGCATGAATATCAATTTCTCTAACTTTTGACTATTTCTTCTCCTCCCTCTTATCTCCATTTCCATTCCCCAATCTGTCTTTGCTCTTACCCCTCCTTTTCTCCTCTCTGGCCTATCACCTCATCCTAATGCTCTTTCTCCCATAGTCCAGTCTCCTGTCCTATCAGATTCCTTTTTCTTCAGCCCTTTAATTTTCCACCCATCACCTTCCAGCTTCTCACTTCATCCCCCATCCCACCCTCTTACCTTCCCCCTCACCTGGCTTCACCTGTCATGTTTCAGCTTGTACTCTTTTTCCCTGCCCCCAATTTTCTTATTCAGACTTTTCCAGTCCTGATAAAAGATCTCGACCTGAAACATTGTCTTTTTATTCCTTTCCATAGATACTGCCTGACCTGTTGAGTTCCTGAGGCATTTTGTGTGCTACTTATGGAGCAATCATTTTGTGTGAGCTTTTTAACCTGCTTATTTATAACTTCTAGGTCACTGACTGTTGTTGTTATGAAGTCAAGTAAAATAGTCATGCTTAATTTTTAAGCAGTCCTTTTAACATTACCATATGGAAAGACTTTCTGAAGTTCTGACTGTTTGGGATTGTTGGAAGTTCATGCATATTCTGTAGCAGGTTATCCTGAGAACGTGGGAACTAAACTCTAGTGATCTGCATCCAATCAGATAGCCAGTCACGCTAAGTCAAAATCAGGTTAATCTGATTGGATACATTGGATTTATAATTCTTTCCAGATGCTCTGCTCTACACCGTCAGATTAAACTGCAATGGTGTCAGATTAATCTGCTCTATCCATGAGAATCTCCTGTGCAAGATGGATTCTAGGAATGTTTTGATCTCTTGGACATCCTGCACCAATTGTGCGTCACATCTTCAACCTCATAACAGTGGCGACAAGAAAGTATTAAAATAAAACCGAGATGTCTACTGACGTATTGAAGAGCAGCGAGATGGTTGTGTTAAAAAATAAGCACAGCACATGCTTGTTCTGTTTTGTAACTCCAGAAGCTAATCAAAAGCAAAAAACATAGAAACCTGCGGATACTCGTGTACTTAGTTTTACTTCAGGGAGGCACTCACATATGACGACATGGTGGTGTATGTAAGCAACAAAGATTGCTTAATCAAACTATATATTTACAATTTTGCTCAAATATTACTGAAATATTAAATACACTACACATTTCCCTGCTTAGCTATAACCTCCAACTCAACATAGAATGCATCTCAACTCAAATATGTGATGTATTGCTCTCCAGTCATCTAAGTAATACATATACATAAACAGAATATTGCATTATACAATGACTATACAGACATCTACAATATAGTAAATTTTAAATTGTCCCATTCAGGCTTAAAGATTTATTTCTGTGGAGGATTTCTTACTCTTGTGAGATAATGTCTTTCCTAACCTGCTTGGCAGCTGAGAATTATGGCTGTGAAATAATCTCTGGGTTTTGCACAGCTTTTGGACGCCTTTCTTCTCTAACAATTGACTCTGCTCTCCTCAACTAATCGATGTGTCATCGATGTGACATTAGATGCATTTTCCACTGTGTAAAAGAGGGTCCATTTCAGTCCTTAATCTTTCCTAGTTTCCACTTTTGATCACCCGTGTGGTTTCTTGCTAGGACTGCTTGTCCAGGAGTGAAAATTAGTCTCAGCTGTTTGTCCTGCATACTTCTGAGACTGGCTTTGAGGAGATACAAGCACGAGTGCAAGGATGGCCCAGGAACAGTACAGCTGGTTTTTGAGTGTGCTGCATTGCATTATGCAAGGAGGAAATTGGTGAGCTTCCGATTGAGTGTTAATGCATTGGGTTCTTCTGACATTGCTTACAATATGCTCTTTAGACTCTGGAGAAAGCTTTCCACCAAGCTATTTGTAGCTGGGTGTGACGGTGCAGATGTTATATGTCTTATTCCATTCATTTTTAGAATGACTGAAACCATTCCACAACCAACTGTGGTCCATTGTCACTGACCAGTCCTTGAGAAGAGGCTTCTCAGCACATCAGCAGTGCATGAGGCTGTAGTGGAGGATGTTGGAATCGCTCCTGGCCACTTTCTAGCTGCATCCACTACTACCAAGAAATTTGTGCCCAAGAATGGCCCGGCAAAATCCACATGAATTCTCTGCCAGGGCAATGTAGGCCATTCCCAGAGAGGTGTTGTGCTTGGCATCTTCTGGATAAGTTGGCATCACACACAGTGCATGGCATGCTGCTCAATCTGCTGATCTATCCCAGGTCACCAAGCAAAGCTTCAAGCCAATGGTTTTATTTTAAGCACACCTAGATAATTGGTATGTAGCTCCTCCGACACTTTAGCTGTCAGCTTGGATGATAAGCAACTCTCAATCCCCACATAAGGCAACACCCATCAAGGACAAGCTCATTCCATCACTAGTAAAAATGGGGGAATTGAAATTTTTGCTGCACAGTCCAGCCATTTTGAGTGGCCATGTGTGACAGTGTGGGCTCTTTTCTAGTTTCACTTTGGAACATCTCTGCCGTAATAAGAAGACTTCTGATTTGGACCAGGGAGAATCAATTAAGAGAAGTTTCCTCTTTTGTAAATTGTTCAGGTATTTCCTTTCCCAAGGGTAAATGAGAATCAGAAGCTCATCAATTTCCTCCTTGCATATCACAATTCACCACACTCCATGACCAACAACTCACCAGCTATGCTGTCCAGGGTCCTCTCTAGTGCTTGCACTTGGATCTCCTCAAACCCAACAAACTTTCTATGATTAGTTAGCCTTTTGAATTCAACCTTGTAAATGTCTCCTCCAAGAAACAGAGCCCATCTTTGTACTCAAGCTGTGCCTGTTGTTGGAACACACTTCTGTGGATTGAAAATGAACTCTAGTGTTTGACGATCAGATATGAAGGTAACCTCTCTCCCATACAAGTACTGTTTGAAATGTTTCATAGCCCAAACCAGACTCAAGGACTCTCTGACAATATGTGAGTAAGTTTGCTCTGGAGTGGTAAGGCAACGTCATGAAAAATCTATGAACGTTCACTTCCATCGCTCAAAACGTGTCATAATTGCATCTATACCATAAGGTGAAATGATTCAGGCAAGCTTCAATGGACAATGTTGATTATTATGTTGATCATGATGTAGAGTGTCTGATGTCACCATTTTCTTTACATTTTGGAAAGCCATCTCACCCTGCTTTGTCCATTACCATTTTTTCCCGATTTTTAGTAATGAGCTCAAGGTGTGAAGCACAGTAGCCAGGTTTGGCAGTAACCTGTTATAGTAATCGACAAATCCAAAGATGGACGACTGTGTCACTGACTTTGGCCTCGTGGCATCCCTGATAGCCTGAATTTTCTCAGCACACTTGTGTGATGCTTGTGCATCAGCGGTGTGATCACAGTAAGCAATGTTTCATTTCAACAATTCACACTTGCCATTCTGCCCTCTGAGCCCATGATCTTCTAATCTTTTTAACACTGCTTTGTGATTCTGTGACGTTCCTTTTCATCCTCACCGGTAACAATGATGTCATCCAGGTAACACTGAGTGCCTGGGAAGACTTGCTGCACCTGGACCATAGCTTTCTGCAAGAGTGCATGTACAGATGCTACTCCAAAAATAAGCCAATTATAGCAATAAATCCCTTTGTGAGTGTTTATGGTGAGAAACACTTCAGACTCTTCTTCCATCTCCATCTGTATGTAGGCCTCAGCTAAGCCCACTTCACTGAAGTGTTTTCCTGCAGAAAGGATTCAGATATCCTCTATTCTGGGTAGAGGGTGTTGACCTACTTTCAGTACTGGGCTGACCGTGACTTTAAAATCACCACATTTCCTGATGAACTCATTCTTCTTAGCTGCTAGGAGGATCACTTCTATGTAATGCAGCTCACTGGTTATTTTATCATGGATGATAAAGGAACCAGATGGGCTTTGTCAAACCTGGATATGGCATTTTAATATACCACTATTTTACCCTTTATACAATATTTATATAATACCATCCTGGAACACAGATGCAGCATCTTGCAGTATTTTTCTTAATTAGCTGTCACTTGCCTCTGTTGCAAAGGAGGTGGGATACAAACTGTGGATAGATCATAAATCAAGTTGCCGTCATCTCAGCCAATCATGACCCCACAATGTAGGCCCTCCTGTTCTTACCACATAAAAGCCCAATGTGGCTTGCTGGTTGTTGTATTTCATTGATATAAATGTCATTCCCAGAGGAATTATCTTTTCTCCAGTATTAGTTCTTGGTTGGATATCTGCAGGCTTCAGTTCAGTATCTGTGAAATGCAGTTCAAACTCATTTTGTGGAATGACTGAAACAACCGAGTCAGTATCCAATCCCATTTTAATTAATCTGCTGTTCACTTCTGGTGTAAACCATATTGATTATCTATAGTTAGTTTTCACATTATAGATCTCAACGTTACTCAGTCCTGTGTCACTCACATCACTATCATATTTTTTTATCAACAGCTCTTCTTGAAACAGCAACTTGACCTTTTATCTTTTTCTCTTCCCTGTACAGTTCATTTACTTTTGTCTGCTCAATGTACCTTTGCATGCATTCTACTTTGTTGCATTTTCTGTGAGTTTCACTTTTAAGTGTACATTAGTCTGGTGTACGTGGGTTAACACAATTTCTTCAGGCAGGCAGGTTTATGATTAGATGTTGCAGTTTTGTCCATGCTCATTTTCATTCCTGACTGCAATTCAATTGCATCTCTACCTGGTTTCCAATGATACGGCTATTTCAACTGCTCTTTAAAATGTGGGTTGTACTTCAGTTAGAAGCTGGTTTTGGATGCATGCTTATAAGATTCCACAAACTAAATGATCTCTCAGTGCATATTAAGTCGTCACTGAACTGACAATTTCCCCAATTCAGCCACTTAAGCTGAAATGGACTCCCCTTCCTTTTGATTCCACTTATGAAGCCTAAATATAATCGCAATGGTTTTAGTTCTAAATATTCTACATTAAATTCATAATATCAGCAAAGATCATTTTGGCCTGTTTGGTTGGAGTTGTCAAACGTCTTAGCAAACTGTATGCTTTTCCACCTATTACATTCAGCAAAATAGGCACTTGCTTCTCATTGGCTATTGTATTTGCTTTAAAATACTGCTCAATTCATTCAAAATAGTTAGCTGTTGTGCAATTAAACATGCCTATCTTTCCAACGTGGCCAACCATTTCTGCGTTTTTAAATTTAGTATTGTTATCACCTGGTTTTCACTATTTATGAAGCCATGAATTTTGTCCATTTTCTGCCTTTTTTCAAACTGAACAGTTTGCCTTCCTTTCTGAAGAAACAACTGCTACCCTTTTATTTTTACTTGTGCATCTCACTGCACTTCCCTGGTCCCGGGTTCATTTTAAAACTTATTCATTGCGACTATTAAGTTCAGTAACTCCAAAAACTAATCAAAAGGAAACCACAGGAGCCTGGAAAACGTGTCTACTCAGTTTCTTCTTTAGTGAGGCACTCCCATACCACATGGTGGTGGAATGACGTATGCCATTCATGTACTTTTACATATAACCCATAATGAATTACGTAAACAGAGAATGCTTAATCAACATTAATCACTTCATAAACAGTGAGTACCAGGTGACAATAATAATAAAATAAGCAGAAATGGCTGGCTACATCAGAAAGATAGACAAATTTGACTGCACAGCGGATAACTGGATGATGTATATTGCACAAATTACGCAGTATTTTCAACCAAACGAAACAGCCAATGCATAACAAGTGCCAATTTTGCTGCATGCATTAAGTGGGGAAAGCTGAATTGAGGAATTTGTCTGAACATAATCAGTTCAGTGAAGGGCGCAGAATGACAGAAAGGCCTTGAGTTTGGTTTGGGGTGTAAAATGTTTCAAACAGAGTTTACCTTTCTTCCTGACCATCCACCACTAGTGTCCATTTTCAAACCATTAACAGCAGCAGCATGAATGCAGCGATAGTTCTGTTTCTTTGAGGACACAATTACAATATTGAAATCAAGAGGATGACTAATCATAGAAATGCTGTCCTATTTAACCTTAGTAAAGAAAATACCAGGAAAAATTTACAAAAAAGGATTCTCCTCTTGGCGTATTTTCTCGAATGCAAATTGTAGGACTCCCTATTACGCTTCCTTTGCATAGAAACCTAGAGTGATGGCCACCATTAACACTCTAACCTCCTGTTCTCAACGATCAAACCTCTGCTGCCTTGCGGTTATACCCACTCATGGGAAGGCTTTAGGAGAAAACAATGAGGAAAATCCAGAACTGGAGTCCCTAAGGCAGTTCAATGCTGACTGGCCAATCCTGCGACACTGCTGGTGCCAAACTGTATCAGTCTCTACCATTCATTTTGAATCATCAGCTGCATGGAGAGGGGGAGCTGCTGCAAGGGCAACAGCTTGCTCTCCATATCGTACTGCCTCAGCTTGCATACTTCTTACTCTTCACCTCAAAACCACGGAAGATCCAGTTACTCTTGCCATGTGTACATACACACACTGTACTCCACATCTGAGGCACGGGATGAGTCTTATGAAGCATTTGTAGCCATCATTAACAATACTCTCACCAAGGAACATCTTGTCCTCCTGGGTGACTTCAGTGCCAGGGTAAGTGTAGACCATGACACAAGGAACTCCTGCCAAGGTCACTGGCTAGGAGTGGAAAGATGAGAGAGAATGGACAGTGATTGCAGAGCTCTGCACCTATCATAATCTATATATCGCCAACTCATTCCTCCAGACCAAGTTTCTACACACAGTTTCCTGGAGATTCCCTGACTTCAAACACTGGCACTAGCTGGACTTGATCCTGGTCAGACACACTTTCCTCGGCTGCATGCTTTTCATACACTCCTACAGCAGCACAGACCACTAGCTGGTGTGTTGTCCAGACAGACTCCAGTCAAAGGAAGTCCATCATGCTAACAAAAGAAGGAAACCCTCACAGTGATGTCAGCAAGATGTCTCACCCAGTCTGGCCGCAGCAGCTTGCTTAGTCCTTCAAGAAAGAAGTAAGCACCCAGGAAACTCTGTCGCAGAGAAATGGAAACATCTGCAAAATACCATCTACTACAGCCTTAGCTACCTTTGGGAAAAAGACCTTGAAAAAAAATGGCTAATTTGAAGCCAAATCCAACAAGATGACAAGATGATGCTGTCATTAAAGCAAAACAAGCTGCCCTCGCTGAGTATAAGCATTCACCAACTGAAAGGAACCTATAGATCCTCAGAGCTGTTCAAAAGACTGCTAGGTGCTGTGCCAATGAGTACTGAATGCAGCTCAGTGAAGATATCTAGACTGTAGCACTGACAGCCCATATCAGGGGTATGTATGGTGGCATCAGGAAAGATCTCGACTCCTCTCAGGGCAAGATGGCTCCCTCCCCTCAAATCCATCAATGAGGAAGTAATCACAGGCAAGGCCAAACAGATAGAGAGATGTGTAGAACATTCCTCTGACCTCTACTCCAGAGTGAACACAGTTACGACCTCAGCAATAGTCAGCAGAGATGAACCTGTTCAGATCCTCTCTAAGGCAGGCTTCCTGTCAAGACTACAAAGAATGATCAAATCCTGCCATAACACCATGAAAGGGACTGTGCAGTACAATGACAGCTCTTTGACATAAGCAGCTGCATTAAGGAAGGCTGTGTTTGCACCCCAGCACTCCTCTGGATCCTCCTTGCCATTCTCCTGAGATGCACATTTGGCACTACAACAGAGGGGATGTACCTCCACACTGGATGAGATGGCAGGTTTTTTACCCTCGCCCACCCAAGAGCCAAAACCAAAGTGCTCTATGCTATGATGACAGGAATGCTATTTTCCGATGATGCAGTAATCACAACCCACACTCCGCAGGACCTCCAGAGCTTGATGGATCACTTCTCTCCGGCCTGCAAGGAATTTGGTCTATCAGCCCTGATAAAGGCAGATATCTTGGGATGCAAGGTGGAGGCACCAGCAGACATTACCATTGGTACCTACAAACAGGATGTTGTTCATCAGTTCACATGCCTGGGGTCCATCATCAGTGACAACTTCTCCTTGGATGCAGAAATTGGCAAGCGCAACAACAACCCTTGCCTGCCTCACCACATGAGTCTGCGAGATCTCCAAACACTCAGTCAAAACAAACATGGCAGAGTACATCGCTCATGTCACTACTACACTGCTGTACAGCAGCGAGACTTGGACAACTTACACTAAGCAGGAGAGAAGGCTCAACAGCTTCCACTTAAGGTGCTTTTGTCACACTTTGGGCATCTCCTGGAGAGAAAATGGTTCACTCTATGCCAGCCTCCCTACTCAGGCACCGTAGGCAGGCTAGGCCACGTCCGTCACATGCAGAATGGCTGCATCTGAAAAGATATCCTCTGCCGCAAGCTGACTTCAGGCAAGGAAACCACTACCCGCCCGCAACTGTGCTGCAAAGATATCTGCGAGCAGGACATGAAGGTGCTGGATATCAACACTGAGTCCTGGAAGGAAATTGCAGCCAACTACACCAGGGGCATATCACCTTGAAACAACACCTTAAGTCAGGCAAAAAAAGTATTCCTGAAAGCAGCAAAAGTCAAATAGGCTAAGAAAAAGGAATGGTGCATCTCCAGCAGGGCAGAGTCCACTTAGAGACGTGCAACAGAGACTACCACTCACGCACCGGTGACAGACGGCACTGCGCCAACAATGTAGGCGGCTAGGACACAACGTCCATGGTCAACCTTGACCAATGAAGGGCCAGAAAATTTCATGTTACTTCAGCTAAGAGGTCTATTGGGCAGCGCTTAAATTAACCTTGGGCATCCTGTGCAGATCTTATATTTCTATGACAGCACGGAAACACAGGAGCGGGAGTAGGCAAATTAGACTCTCATCGGTATTGGATCAGTGAAGTTCACCCTATTTGCCTGTTTACAGCAGCCCAATGGGAAGTCACAGGAGTTGAGGAACAAAAGAGTAGCAGATTGTGAATGGATAGTTTGAGTTGCAACCTTTGCTGGGCATTTCTAGTCATTCTGGGGTTGAGGAGGACAAAATCAGCCATGACTGAATTGCAGAACAGACTTGATCGGTCAGATGGCCTAATTCTGCTCCTATATCTTAAGGTCTTATAGTCTTATGTGTGGTGGAAAGTGTGTTGACAGGCTGCGTTATGACTTGGTATGGGAACACCAATGACTTTGAGCAGAGAATCCCACAAAAGGTAATGGATTCGGCCCTATACATCATGAGTAAAACTCTCCCAACCATTGTCCACATGAAATGTTGCAGGAAAGCCGCATCCGTCATCAAAGACCCTCATCACCCAGGCCGTGCTCATTTCTCACTGCTGCCCTCAGGTAGAAGGTTCAAGAGCCTCAGGACTTCCACCACTAGGTTCAAGAAAATTTACTACCCCTCAACCATCAGGCTGTTGAACAAAAAGGGATAGTTGCACTCATTTAAGGACTCTGTTATATTGTTATTTCATGTTTGTTATTTATTGCTATTTATTTAGATCTGCATTTGCACAGTTTGTTTACAGTTTATAGTTCCTGATGTTTGCCAGCTACAGTTACACTTCTAAAGATTTGTTAAGTATGCCTGCAAAAATAAGAATCTCAGGCTTGTAGGTGGTGACAGGCATATATAGTACTCTGATATTAAATTTTACTTTGAACTTTAGGCATTACTTCACCTGTGTTATGCCCATACTTCAAAGTGTAACACTACTGTTCCACTGGAAGCACAATATCCAGATTCAACAGGGCAATGCCCCACATGAACAAGCAGGCAAGTGGTGATGTTGACTCAAGGATTAATGCTGGCTCTACATGGTTCTTATATGGCGGGTGAAGGCAAATAGACTTCGGTTTAGCCACCTGTCCAAAAGAGTGCACTGTAGCAGTGTGCTACACGCAGCACTGAAATAACGACACGTCGGTTCGAGTGCGCTAGGAAGTGGGTCGCCACAGACCCTTCGAGGTTCAGCGCTCCCTGAATTCTGCAACAACTTGTCAACAGCGATTATGTGCTCAAGTTTTTGACTTGGGACTTGAGCCAATACATGCTGATTCAGATCCAAGTAAGTTGCCCATGGAGCCACAGTTGCCACTAATATCATGTATGCTTTCTGCACAGCATGTATTATAATCCGGTAAATGCCATTGTAAAGAATTCTGTGTAGTGCTCACTACTTAAGGCATTTCTCATTGGGTTCACATATTCAGCTCTCAAAATTGCAGCCTCAGCAGTAATGTGCTAGAGTGAGCTTCTGTGGAATCAGGCCCAAATTTCATTCCTACTGAATGTAAAACAAATCACACTTGTTTGTTAAAGAGCAACAGATCTGCTTCACCAGGAGAGAAAGTTCAAATTCATTCCCATGCCTCTCAATTCCCCTTCTCTCTAGAATCAAATCAATTGTTTCCTGAATCTATTTAGATTTGGTCCATTGGACTGGCAACTTATTTTATGACTCTATTACATTTTGGATGAAAAAAGGTTATGCCTGACTTCCCTTTTTATTCCTAACTTCCTCATCTTGTCTCAAATCCCCTTAGCAATTTAATGAATTGCCACACTGAGCAATTTACCCAAATTAATTCTGTCAATTGCTTCATAATTTTGAATACTGCCCCGAGTTTACCTCAAAGTAGTTTCTTTTCCGAAGAAAACAAATGCAATTTCCTTTACATTTTGTCATAATTGAAATTCCTAGTACCTGACATATTTTTGGTTGCAGTGTAACCTTTCAAAGACAATGATTTTCTTCATCTAATTAGATAGGAGAATTGCAAACAGTAATCCAGATGGAGTTTGACCAAGACATGTGCAGCAACAACAGAAAACCTTAGTTAATTTGACCTCCATCCATCTGCTAATGTCAACCACTAAACAATGCATTATGTTCTACTCCATTTTAGCTCTGCATTAATAGTTTCGCAGAAGTAGTGAGAGCGTAAAATGAAGTGGGGTTATTTAGAGTTATAGAGTCATAGATTTATACAACACAGAAGCAGACCCTTTAGCTCAATATATCCATGCTGATCAAGGAGCCTTCCTGACCTGGTGCCACCAGCCTGTGTTTGCCTCGAATTTGTTCCAATCTATCTAGCTGGCCAAATGTCTTTCAAACATTGTGCATGTAACTTGCCTCTGCCACTTCCTCTGGCAACTGGTTCTTAGTATCCATAAGAATCAAGATTGGTTAATGTCATTTCCTGTATAAAAGTCTAAGGAGAATTAAATAATTGTTACTCCAGATCCAATACAGCACAAAAAAACACAAAAGATAAAGAACTAAATAATAGCAGTAGAGAACAAACAATAAACATTGATTGTATGTCCAGAAAGTGATGCTAGGCTGTAGATAAAGATACTGGTGGGAAATAGTAAAGTCGTGGTGGAGTTGGTGGGTGGAGGTGTTGAATCAGCCTTACTCCTTGGGGAAAGTAACTGTTTTTGAGTCTGGAGGTCCGGGCATGGATGCCACATTGCCTCCTCCCTGAAGGGAATGGGATGAACAGTCCAGGAGCAGGGTGTATGGGATCCTTCATGATATTCCTGGCCCTTTTCCAGCACATTTCTGTATACATATCCTTAATGGTAAGTGGCGAGTGCCAGTGATGCATTGGGCAGTTTTGACTATTCATTGTGGAGCCCTTCGCTGCAAAACGGTGACGTAGCTTGTCAGGACGCAGTCGGTAGAATGATGTGAGTATGGAATGGCAAAGTCCAGTTCTCTTCAGCCTCCTCAGAAAGTAAAAGTGCTAATGAGCTTTCCTGATTGTGTTCTGGGACCATGTGAGTTTGTGCAAGATGTACACTCTCGGGAATTTGAAGCTGCTCACCGTTCCCACTGTTGTGCCACTGATATAAAAGATGGTGTGAGTGGTGCAAGATCTCCTGAAGTATCTAACCTCCTCCATTTGTCTTGTTGACATTCAGGAGGAGGTTATTTGCCTGGCACCAGGCCTCCAGCTCTTCGACCTCCTCTCTGCAGGCCATCTCATCATTGTTGGTGATGAGCGCCACCGTTGTTGTATCATCAGCGAACCTGATGTTGTGATTGCTCGGGCATGTCATCTGCTCCTAGACTCCCCCACAAGAGAAAACATCCTCTCCTCTGCACATCCACTCTCCATCTAGGCCTTTCAACATTCAGCAAGATCTCCCCTTATTCTCTAAGTTCCAGCAAGTACAGACCCAGAGCCAGACCCAGAGCCTTTAATTCCTGGATTCATTCTTGCAAACCTCCTCTGAACCCTCTCCAGTGTCAGACAATCCTTTCTCAGATAAAGGACCCAAATCTGTTCACAGAGGGTTAAGAGGAGCTACAAAAAGTTGGGCACTAAAGAAAAATTCAAAAGTAGAGTATTTGTCTCATACTGCAGTAACTCTTGTCTGTTTCTGCCAAATATCTCTCAAACTTTTACATCCTGAGTAGAACAACCTAAACTTGACCGGTTGAACTTAAGGCTGAAATCCCTGGCTCCTGGATTCATTCCAGAAAAATTTCCACTGCACGCAAACTTCTTTTCATGTCCTTTTCAGGAGATGAGAAACTTACACAGCCGAAAATGTCCAAGGATTTAATATCTGATACTGCCCATTCATCTTTGCACAAAAGAGTGTGCAAGACCGGGCGAAAGTTGGGGTTTACCATTTTTTAAAGCCAGAGATAGGGGAAATCAATGTTAAGGCTCATATCTGGACCGAGGTGGTGGAAAGCAACTGTTGTCCACGGAATCATGGTTTCAATTTTAAAGCACAACTTACCCAGCATGCAGCATACTGGTTACAATACCAATTTATGGCCCAGTTGGTTTTCACATTCTGGCATAAAGTAAATTCTTTAGAAATGATACACCTAGCAGAGCTGCTGACTCAGAACACCAGAGACCCAGGTTCAGTTCTGATCTCGCATGCTGTCTGCTTGCAAGTTCCCCTTGTCATCACGTGGAATTCCTTCCAATGCTCGGATAACCTCTCAAAACTGTGTGGGTTGGTAGGTTAATTAGCTAGGAGAACATTGCCGTCCATGTGTGATAGAATCCAGGGAGTGAGTGGGAACGTAAGGAAAACAAAATGAGATAGAATTGGAATTAGTGCAAATGGGTCATTAATGGTCAGTGCGTATTCGATGGGCAGAAGTTCCAGTTTCAATGCTGTATCTCTGATATGAGCTTAAAGTGATGGATAAATAATAGCAGGGGATGTGTTAATAAACTTCTTTACAGAGTGATGGGTAATGATCTGGCACATTTAAGGATATTGGACACAGAGCCAGTTGTGGAAATGGATATGTATCTAATTCAACGAATGAAATATTAAGTATTAAATGATTGCAACATCTATGAAGGCACACCTCTGTGCTTGTTGTTAAATTGTTATTTCAAGTGTACTTGAGGTCCATTACAGAACTTTTCTTCTTATACCCAACTCACCTGTGTCTGCAGGCTGTAGGTTTATATTTCTTCATTTTTTTATAATTTTCCTGAAATAATTAAGTAATAATAAGTTTTTATCAATAATATATAAACTGCCCTTGTTCAATCCGGATCATCTGTTCTTAGAGCTAGTACAAATCAAAAACCAAATTACTTCAACATTCAACACATATCAACATTGTTCAGTGAAATGTCATTATTTTCTCATGCAATCAGCAATAAAAGGCTAAGATGACACATCTTGGTTATTCCATTGAGCCTTGTTAAATGTCTGAGAGAAGTAAAAGTCATCACTGGATTTAATTCAGTCAGATGGGTGGCATCACCTCAAGCACCCATTAAAATTTTCACTCAGTTGATTCCATGTGAATAAAAATCAGCAGAGATTTTGCATACTTTACACTGATATCTGAAATTCACTTTAACTTCACTTTAATATATTAATAACCAGTTTGATTAAGTTCTTTTTAAAGCTTAAATATAGTTTTGTTTGACTGTAAGTTTGATTGGGATGAACCAAAACCAGAGTCATTTCAGGTCATCAGTCATACTTGTTTAGAGTCTGGCAGCTTCTTTGTTACGGATGTAGATTTGAAAATGGAATGCAAAGCCACAATGTTAACAAACATTGGGGAAAGCAAATTAATGCATAAATGTGATTATCCCTGGCGTTGATCACAGTAACGATCAATAATGGGTGAAATCATGACCCTACAGGAAATTTACGCAAACATTTCCTTGTGCGATTCGCCTTAGCATATCTTAAATTGCTTCAAAACAAATAGGTTATGAGGTTAATGTGAGACATAGTTCTCAGACTAGAAGAATCCTGTTTTATGAATATCTGAATCTAATCAAGATTCTCTCACATCCACTAACCATATACGAGCTTTAACAAATGGCTTCTCATAATTGTTTAAAGATATTTGATCTTCTAAAAACCTACAGGGCATGTATGTACGAACAAATTTGAAGCATTTCAAGTTTAAATAAACAATAGCTGTTCAAACCTTTTTTTTTCTGAGGAAGTCCAGTGATATTTTTTATATGCCTTGCCTTAAAACAATCCAGGGTCAGAAGTAAGGTTGAGAAAATAAAATTATGACAGGAGTCCTGAACTGGCTCTCTGCTGTTGGAGCTGAGAGGTGGAGAGCTGGCTGTGGTGCCACTGGAATATCAAATGAGCACGGATGAATCAATAGTCTTGAATTATGCTTTGTAACTTTTGCAGTTAGGAGAAAATGGCTCCTTCAAAAGTTTGAATAGGGTGATGAGGAAACAAATGAAGAGATGATGCTCAATGGTGTCAGGGAGTTATAGAGCAATACAACACAAGACAGGCCATTTGACCCTCCAAGTACTGAGAAAGTACACCTGTTTACTATAGCATCGATCACATTTTATTATCATATCCCCATCAATGCCCCCCAGATTCTATCAAGCACGCACACAATAGGGACCATTTATAGCAGCATATTAATCTACCAGGCCCACACCTTTGAGATTTGGAAAGAAATTAGGGTACCCAGGGAAAACTCATACAAACACAGCAGAACATACAAACTCCACACAGAAAGAACTGAAACCAGGATAATTGGAGGTCTACCAGCTGCGCTTCAGTGCCACCCTATTGGCACGGTTGTGTAGTGCCTAGTGCAATGCTTTACAACGCCACCTGCATAATTGGCATTCAATTTGCACCGCTGTTTGTAAGGAGTTCATATGTTTTCTCTGTGAACACGTGGGTTTTCACTGGGTGCTCCTGTTTCTCCCACACTTTGAAGATGTATGAGTAAGGATTCGTAAGCTGTAGGCATGTGATCTTGGTGCCAAAACAATAGCAACACTTATAGGCTCCGTTCTCCCCACCTCCCAGCACATTCTCAGTCGGTATTGGACAATGAAGCAAAAGATGCAATTCAGTATGTTTCAATGTACACGTGACAAATAAAGCTAATCTTAATCTTATTCTTTGCCAGTGGAGAAGCTTCTAAGCAAGTGGTTCCTACTATAGCAGTATTAATTGTGTACATGGAAACTTAAAATTTAATGAATAAGAAGAGGGCTTTGGAATATCATCTTATAGTGATTCTTTACCAAAGTAATTCCTCCTCCTTCCCTCATAGCCCTGTATCTTCCTCAATTTTATATTTTTTTCTTCTTTTCCTTTCAATAGTTCAATGATTTTCCTAATTCAAATGGTCTTATTGAGGGGAATAGAGAGATTGCGGAGTGTTGTGATGGAGAGAGTTTAGTGTTAGTGAACCACCACATTAGGAGGGCAAATGGGGTGCTGACATTTATTGCAAAGTGACTGGAATATATACAATACAAAGGGAAGACTATGAATAACATGCCACAACCTGACTTTCTCTGCAACTGTCATCAGCCCAAATCCCAAAGCAACAGCAGCAACCGGGGTTGCTGACATTAGAAAACCAACTTTGAATTTTTAAAGGATATGATGAAGATGACTCTATACAAACAGCACTTCACACACAACATGCTGACTCACAATAAAAAGGATGATTAACATTTGTGGGGATTATCCTCGTCTCTTGACTGGTTTGAATAGAATGACCAGGAGATTGAGGAGTTAGCTAACCACAAATGTCCTTGGATTAACCATATAAACATATAACAATTACAGCACAGAAACAGGCCATCTCGGCCCTTCTAGTTCGTGCCAACGCTTACAATTACCTAGTCCCACTGGCCCGCACTCAGCCCATAACCGTCCATTCCTTTTGTGTCCATATACCTATCCAATTTTACCTTAAATGACAATACCAAACCTGCCTCTACCACTTCTACTGGAAGCTCATTCCACACAGCTGACACTCTCTGAGTAAAGAATTCCCCCTCATGTTACCCTTAAACTTTTGCCCCCTAACTCTTAAATCATGTCCTCTTGTTTGAATCTCCCCTTCTCTCAATGGAAACAGCTTATCCACATCAACTCGATCTATCCCCCTCATTATTTTAAATACCTCTATCAAGTCCCCCCTCAACTTTCTACGCTCCAAAGAATAAAGACCTAACTTGTTCAGCCTTTCCCTGGTACTTAGGTGCTGAAACCCAAGTCACATTTTAGTAAATCTTCTCTGTACTCTCTCTATTTTGTTGATATCTTTCCTATAATTCGGTGACCAGAACTGTACACAATACTCCAAATTCAGCCTTACCAATGCCTTGTACAATTTTAACATTACATTCCAACTCCTATACTCAATGCTCTGATTGATAAAGGCCAGCATACCAAAAGCTTTCTTCACCACCCTATCCACATGAGATTCCACCTTCAGGGAATTATTATTATTATTATTATTGATCACTCTGTTCTACTGCATTCTTCAATGCCCTACCATTTACCATGTATGTCCTATTTGGATTATTCCTACCAAAATGTAGCACCTCACACTTATCAGCATTAAACTCCATCTGCCGTCGTTCAGCCCACTCTTCTAACTGGCCTAAATCTCTCTGCAAGCTTTGAAAACCTACTTCATTATCCACAATGCCACCTACCTTAGTATCACCTGCATACTTACTAATCCTATTTACCACCCCATCATCCAGAAATTTTGGGACACCCTGAGGGAATGAAAGCAATCTGACTGGTTCTTGAAGGCTGAAGTCAAACAGAAAATTTATGATTTAAGTAAAGGAACGCAGGTGGAGAGAGTGGAGAGGTCCACCAGCTCATCAATAATCATGACATGTGTTCACTCACCAATGTTGTCAACCTCAACATCAAGGACTTACTCCACTGGAGAGGAAGGTCGAAGGAGATCATATCAAGGACCGGGAAGCTATCAGCACCCATTAGAAGGAACTGTCCTAGAGCTCTTGAGTGAGACCTGTCATTGATATGTGTGTTTTTGATTCCATCCCAAAGCACACTCTCCATTCCAATCTCACAACCTTCCAGTGTGACAAGATGCTGATAGTGCCATAAATCAGCTTAAAAACAAAAGTTTGGGAGTAAGCATCATCTTTGCTGTTGTTCTAAAGCATGGCAGAAAAGAATTTGTAATAAAAATGTACAGCCTTAAATTCCACATGAAGGAAGAGGAGGACTTGGCAAAGCACTGTTGAATGCAGCAATTTTGATTATTTTCATGAAAGGAGGAAAATCTGATTCAGACAATCACGTAGAGTGTTTCCTGCTGTCTGCCACAATAAAGCATCGGAATTTTTCTCAACAGCTAGCTTGTGGTGCCATAGTGTTGCTCACAAAATCACAATGAATATCCCATCAATCTCAAGGCAGAACGGGCCTGATCTTTCACTGCCTGACAATATTTAGAAAAGTACTGAAGCATCAAGTCTATTTAGTGGCCATTTTTGACTCTATCAACTGCAGAGGGACTACAAATAATCCTTAATTTTTTTCTGCCCTCAGAAGTTCAGCTTATTTTACACCTGCCTTGATTATCAAGAATCGGCCTGTCAGAGACGTAATCCCAGTACAAAATGGGATCGGACAGGGCTATTTCATTCTTTTAAGCCATTCCCATCTTTCTCACCATTCTTCCTGTGTATTGCAATTCATTATTAGAGGTTCAGATCACTATGGTTCTGGAATGACAGGGACCTAGTTTGAAACACTTTCCAACAAGCTTCCTACTGAGTTGGACAAATTCCTAGAAGAATGGGAAATTGTTCAACCTATACTACCTCCATTCCAGAACTCAGTTCACTCCAACCTCAGACATTGAACTGGAATATGTAGACGGTGCTTGCACATGTGCACATTTAGAGACAAAAGTACCCAGAATATTTGACTCATTTGCTGAAGTGTATAAGGAAAAGGTCTATACTTTCTATACTTTATAAGGTTGGTACTTTCCCTTTTCTATTTTCTAATTATGATTAATAATTTAAATTTTTATTATATTTACTTCGATTTGTATTTCAGGGAGCATGAAGTGCAGAAATGAATATCACCTTGATGATTGTACGCTCTAGTATCAATTGTTTGGTGACAATAAAGTATTTGTATTTGTATATGTACACTAGAGATGCATGGAAAGAATACCTTCTACCATTTTCTTCTGATAATAAAGGTCCACAACAAGAACTAGGAAAGCATGGACTACATTCTAAACCTTGGAAACTTCTTCTGTGTAAAAGCAGAGATGAATACTAAAGTTCGCTCTTCCCTTCAGTAAGCCGGCACACACTTGGTTTTCTGCGGAAAAGTGTGTTTGAAGACTTGGATCTCAAAAGCAGTACAAAATTTATGATCGACTCGGCTATGTTGTCTCTTATCCTCCTGTGTGCTTTGCAGCAAGCATTTGAAAGAACTGGAGCGATATAAAAAAATGCTGCCATTGTAAAATCCTCCAAATCTGCTGGCAGGTATAAATGAATTACTATCAGTTTCTCACCCACTCTAACATCCCCTGAGGTGGGACTCCAATTGCACCCAATCAACTTTGATGGGTAAGCCACATTAATCACATTCCCAACAGCAGAAATACAAATTCTAACATGGCAAGTGATTTCTGAGAGGAAAGAAAACATAAGAATTAAAAGCAGGACTGTGCTCCTCTTGCCTGTCTGTTCTGCAATGAGATCGTGGCTGACACTTGATCAGAGCAAGTTCTTTTCAGTAAACAAAAATCCTTTTATTTCACTAATGAAATGCTTCGGAAATGCTCTTAAAGGCTTCTTAAAGTAACATCCTCACTAACTCTTCAGAATCCTTCCTCATGGCTATTCAAAGTGGAGAAGGAGTGTTTGGGATGGCAGGAAGGGTCTCAGGTTTCTGCATCATGAACAAGTCAGAAGAAGTGCGTCTCCTAAATACCCATCTGCGTTCTTCCCCCAAGCCAATCAATCACTTCCTGCCCTACCTGTTTCAGGGAATGCAGGGTTCACATTTACCTCACTAGTCACTCCAGAACATTCAGAACTGGAATACTCAGTCCCAAAGGACTGCCTCAAACAAATGGTGCTTCAGTGAGATGATACCAGGAGGACTGTGTATATCTTTGGTCTTTTAATTTTATGAATGATATACTTACATTGAACATGGTTAACATGGTTGATTACTAGCTGAACGGATTTGTCTTTTGACAGAATTTTGAGCAGGATGGGCCAATAGTCTTTGGAATTTGGAAGAATGGGAGATGACCTTATTGAAACACAAAAGAATCTGAGAGGATTTGATGGATTTAAGACTCCGGGGACACTTTGCTCTGGAATGCCTCTCGTACAGCAGGGATTGTTTTGATTAAGGGTTTGCATATTAAGACAAACAGGGAGAAGTATTTCTCCTCACAGGAGAAATCATTCTCCTCCCATGACTGAAATCGTTGGAATTCTTTGCCCAAGGGAGCTGCAGAGCCAGAAACATTGAATATAACAAAGTAAAAATAGGCAGATATTTGCACAGTAAGGGTGAAAATGGCTAAGGGGTTCAGTCAGGAAAATTAAATTAAAGTTGATATCAGATCACATTGTTTTAAATAAGTGTACAGACTCATTGGGTTGAATCAGCAGCGTATGCACCTATTTCTCAATTTGGAATGTTCTTATGAGGGAGAAATAGAAGTAGGTTTAAGTTCAAGTTCAATGTTAATTGTCATTCAACCATAGATAAATACCGATTAATACAGCCAAATGAAACAGCATTACTCCAGGACCAAGGCACAAAACACAGTACCAACAGAACAAAGGACGTATAGCATGTATAAGGTGGTAAGCACATTTAAAATAGCAGTTCACACAAAATGTTGAAGGAACACAGCAGGCCAGGCAGCATCTATAGAAAAGAGTATAGTTGGTGTTTCGGGCTGAGACCCTTCAACAGGACTGGAGAAAAAAAGATGAGAAGATTTAAAAGGTTGGGGAAGGGGAGGGAGAAACACAAGGTGATAAGTGAAACCAGGAGGGGGTGAGAAGCTGATTAGAGAAAGAGATACAGGGCTAGAGAAGGGGGAATCTAATAGGAGAGAACAGAAGGCCATGGAAGAAAGAAAAAGGGGTGAGGAGCACCAGAGAGAGGTGATGGGCAGGCAAGGAGATAAAGTGAGGGAGGGAAAAGCAGATGGGGAATGGTGAAGGTGGGGGGGGGGGGGTTAGGGGAGTGCATTACCAGAAGTTTGAGAAATCAATGTTCATGCCATCTGGTTGGAGACTACCCAGGCAGAATATAAGGTGTTGCTCCTTCAGCCTGAGTATAGCCTTGTCGTGACAGTAGTGGAGACCATTATTGAATATATCAGAATGGGAATGGGAAGTGAAATTAAAATGGTTGCACTGGGAGATCCCACTTCTTCTGGCAGATGGAGCGTAGGTGCTCAGTGAAACGGTCTCCCAATCTGCGTCGGGTCTCACTGATATACAAGAAGCCACACCGGGGGCACTGGACACAGTATATGACCCCAACAGACTCACAGGTGAAGTGTCGCCTCACCTGGAAGGACTGTTTGGGGCCCTGAATGGTGGTGAGCGAGGAGGTGTAGGGGCAGGTGTAGCACTTGTTCTGCTTGCAGGGATAAGTGCCAGGAGGGAGATCAATGGGGAGGGACAATGGAAAAGGGAGTCGCGTAGGGACTAAAATCCTGCTAAACCTGAGAGTATTCTCAGGCAAGTAACTATGTGTAATGTGAATTGTCAGACTTGCGGGAGAGGAGTCGGTGAGCTCGATTGGCTCAGTGAATGGGTCACCCGGTCTGAACCAGTCCGACTTAAAAAGAACAAAAGGCATGAGGCTGAGGGTAAAAGCTAATGCACAATGCTAGTTGTAGCCCTGGACCAGAGCCAATAAAAAGGCGACCCAGGTTGGTCAGGTGACCTCAAGCCAACAAGATTGAAGCATGTTTGAACTGGTGAGGAAAGAGTATAAAAATAAAGAGTTTCGAATGTGATGACCATTACGTTGACAGAGCACAAAGCATGAGAGTGAGATTGGTGAGGATTGCAGAGTGTATCATTGCTTAGCTCCCCTATCGCGTGTCCCCGGAGAATTCCTAATGTGACTTCATACCCAGTCCCGCATTCCTGTCACAGGCTTCCCAACATGTCAGACAATATTCCTTTGAAAAAAAGCAACAAAATTTGAACAATTTTGCAATTTTTCTCCAGGTTTGCTCACAGTAACGTCCTTAAGGTCAGTAATCGAATTGTTCATAGAACATAGAACAATACAGCCCTTTGGCCCACAATATTGCCACAAACATACCCCATGATTAATCTAACTTTATGCTCCTATACAGCCTATAACCCCCATTTTTCTTACATTTCCCCCCATATGCCTATCTAGCCACTGTCACGCTCTAACTTCTCCCCTAAACTTTCTCCCATTCATCTTAAATGGATGTGCTCTGGCATTGGCCATAGTCATCCTGAGGAAAAAGTGCTGCCTGTCCACTATAACTGTGCCTCTTGGAAACTTAAACACTGCTATCAAATCACCTCTCATCTTCCATCACTTCAAATAGCCCTAGATTGCTCAACCTTTCTTCATGTTCTCATAAGGCGTACTTTCCACTCCAGGCAGCATACTGGTAAATCTCCTCTGCACCCTCTCGAAAGCTTCCACATCCTTCCTACAATGAGGTGACCCTAACACAATACAGTACTCCAAGTGTGGTCTAACCAATCTTTTATAGAGCTGCAACATCAACTCATGGCTCATGAACTCAGTCCCGTGACTAATAAAGGCCAGCCCAACATATGCCTTCTTAACCACCCTATCAACATGTGTTAACTTTGAGGGATCTATGGGCATACGGTAGGCCCCAAGCTCTCTCTGTTCCTCCACACTTTCAAGAATCATACTGTTGACTTTGTACTGTGTCTTCAAGTTTGATCTTCCAAAGTGCATCACCTCACACTTCTCGGGATTGAACTCCATCTGCCACTTCTTCACCCATTTCTGCATTCTGCCTGTGTCCTGTAGTAACAACCTTCTACACCAGGGGTCGGTAACCCGCGGCTCCAGAGCCGCATTCAACTCTTGCATCTCTGTGCTGCGGCTCCCCGTGGTTTGTTAGTTTTTGAAATGTAATTCAAAATTTGAAGATTATGGTGATCTTGTACAATCTAAAAACGTTGTGGAGACCCCATTTCCTGGCACATCCAAACCAGCTCACAATTAGCCACCATTCCGGCTAAGGGAGATAGCCTACGGGGGTTTGTGAGTACGTGTCTTTTGGAGCATCCGCGCCCACGGGGACAGGTTGAGGGAGGCTTTAAAGCAAGGCTGTTGAGTTCGAATAAAGTTACCTTTGACTGCAGTGTCTTTATTTTAGCGCTGCGTGTAGCACACCACTACAACGTGTTTTTTATCGCTATTAATATACATCACCACTGCCAATGCCTGACACCCGCCAGTGCGCGCTTTCTTTTAATTCTTCGATCCAAGGTAGGCCAACTATGGAGTAACCTTCAACCCAACGTCTTTCTTTCGGAGTTCAAAATGTTTTTGTTGCATGCAGAAATGTAATTTTGTTTTCTCTGCAGGAGTTCATCAATTTCATAAATGCAACACATTATAGTTTGTTTATACATAGCATAAAGGCAAAAAAAACTATTGTATGCAGTGTTATTTCATTTTAAATGTCAAACGGGTTTTGTGGCTCCCAGTGTTTTCTTTTCTGTGGGAAATGGGTCCATATTGGCTCTTTCAGTGGTAAACGTTGCCAACCACTGTTCTACACGATCCACAAAACATCCAACCTTCATGCCATCTGCAAACTTACTAACCCACTCCTCCACCTCCTCATCCAGAGCAGGAATCTCTGTGGAACACCACTAGTCATCAATCTCCAGGCAGAATGTGTTCCACCTACTACCATCCTCAGGCTTCTACAGGAAAGCAATCTGAAACCATGCAGACAGGTTTCCCTGGTTCCCATGCCTCATGATTTTCTGGATTAACCTACCTTGTCAAACACATTACTGAAATCCATACGCATCACATCCACAGCTCTGCCTTCATCAGTTTTGGTTTTGTCATCTCCTCGAAAGACTCAATTAGCCTTGTGAGGCATAACCTTCAATATTAGGGAAGTCCTCCTTGATAACCTTGTTATTTTTACACCTTTCCAAAATCTGCTTCCTGATCTGCTCAACAGTATCTCCGTTACTATTCAAGGGGGTTGGGGAGGGTGTCTGTAGAACACTCAAACACTCCCAATAGAACAATTGCTCCTCTCTCCACCACAATTTGGTGGTTCACCCCTCCGTAATGTCCTCCCTTTCTGCAGCTGTGATTAGCACTGAATGCCACTTCCCCTCTCCCACCTTTTACTTCCTTTTTCCCTCCTCATCCCTTTTGAAACAGCTAAACCCCATAACATTAAGCAAACAATCCTGCCCCTGTAACAGTCTCTACCTATTTCCAACTAGACTATCTCCTAAATTCATCTCTCTCCTGTCCATCTGGTTCCTTCTGCCCATCAGACTCCTTCTTACCTGGTTCTGCCAATTGCCTACCAATCTTGTATCATCCCTCCACCACCTCCTTACACTGGCTATCCTCCTCTACACTCTGTCCTGATGTATAGTCTTGGTCTGAAATGTCAGCTAACCTACAGCCTCCGCAAATGTAGCCTGATTCACTGGGTTCCTCCAGAAATTGTCTTTTTGATCCAGATCAGTGGTGTTTTACACAATGCTATTGTACAAAATGCATGAGCAAAGATTTTCTTTGCAAGCGAGTCTCCCAATCATCAAAATGTCAAGCGCTCGAGGCCAATTGAAGATGTATTGATGAGGGACTGCCCAGTGACTTTTGTTATACACATGTAGTAATGATGCATGAAGACCAGCAAATCACTGAGAGTATATCTGGTGTCAGGTGCCATTCCAATAAAACAAGACTGACGAGTTTAAAACAGCTTTCAAGTAATGCATTGCCTTCAGAACTAAAAGCAGGAAGTGTCAAAAAATACACAGCCAATTTGTCACCATGCAAACAGAAGAAAAAGTTAGGTTTACAAGAATGACAGCAGATCTGAGGTGCTGCAACTATCAGGAAAGCTTCAACACCCTGGGGTTCTTTTCTCTCAAAGAGAGAGGGATGCTGGTAGATAGATGGTTTTTAAAATTATGAAGTGGGCTCATAGGATTAAAGTAGTGAAAATATTTTGACCTTAGAAGAATCCAGAACTAAAGAAGGGAAATATAATATTAATTTGCATAATTCCAGAGAATTACGTTCACCCCGAATTAGGTTAGAGTGTAGAAATTGATACCATAGAGAGCAAATAATAGAGATGCATTTATGAGGAATTTGGATAAATGAATGAGGAGAAAACAAGGATGTGCTGATGGGATTAGATTAAATATGATACACAGAGGTCTGTGTGGTGGTTTAGATTTGGCAGAGACGAGCTGAGCCAGTTAGTTTCTTGTGTTATATTCTCATTACATGCTGAACTCTATCTGCAAAACCTTTACCAAGGAGGGTCCTCACTGCAGAAAATCTGCTTGTAGTTTATTAGAACTATCATCCATTCTCTGGATAAAAAGTCTCAGGTCTTTCAGTGTTGATCACTTTACACTGGTGCTTGACATTCAGTTTCTGCCCTAAGAACGGTACCAAGAAACTCAAGGGAGTAAGTTTTTCTAAGGTCAGTGAGTAAGTCCAACTTTGAGCAGTGTTATCCCCAAAGGTCACAGATGATATGGAAGTGTTAGATACAACACTGGGTCTTCAGTGTCTGTTGCATCTTCACCGCTGTTGCTGGTGTGGCTCAATATGATAACATACACACACTGTGTAGGGCATGTCACCACAATTTGAGGAGTTCCTTGGCTGTGTTACTGAGGCAAATACTGTAGCTACAGATCATTATAGCCACATATTACATAACAAAATAGAGAACTGTGAAGTGAGTGTGGAGCATCATTGGACTTGACGCTGCTGATGTAATTACTGCTGAAGCAGACCCTTGATAGGGTCCCCTTCACCAGCCCAAAGAAAAGCTGAGCACTAGGATTCACAGCACAGGCCCAAGGGTAGTTGGAGAAGCCCTCTGGCAAATATCATGAGATGGTTCGAATTTATCCATAAGCTGCTCAATTTGCCACATTCCCAATGATAACCACAGCACCAGATTCCGTCACTCATCTACACAACAGGGACAACTTACAATGCCAACTAACCAATCAAGTCACATGTTTTTGGGACAGCTTCCCACTTAACCAGTAAGGAAAAGAATTTCCATTCACCAGCTTTTAAAGCAACTGCCAATAAGGAATGACGTGAGGGCAAGATGTTCCCCATCCCAACTTGTTATTCCCTTACCTCATTCAAATCAGGTTGTATCAACTCAGAATGAGATGGATAAGATGCAGTAGTCGCCACAAACAGTCATAGGCTACATTGCTTAGTGAGGAAACACAATGATGCTACATGCTGGCTGGAACTTCCTGTTACATCGATGTTGTATTAAGCAACTGATTCCATTAATCAATCCCTATATGATATGATTTTGTTGTTTTGAAGGGGGGTACTGTCACAGCACAAAGAGAAAATGAAATACTTTGCATTATACATTTTAACATTCCAAATGGGCTTGAGATGTGCCTGCATGCCCCTGAAGTCAAATTGTAAGATGTCAGCTTGGTGAAATTGGGGGTTGGTGTATACATAGAAACAGGCCTTCCATCACAGCTCATCCATGCCACGCCTTCCTGTGTTAGTCCCATTTCTCTGTATTTGGGCCATCTCCCGCTAAACTATTCCTATTCATTTACCTGTTGAAATATTTTTAACATGTTGTGGTGTGATTATAAATGCCTCTACCACTTCCTCTGGCAGCTCGTTCTATACATCCACCACTCTCTATGTGAAAAACATTTCCCACAGTTGCCCTGTAAATCTTTCCCCTATCACCTTAAACCTATGCCCTCCCCTACATACTTCAGCTATTCATTTTTTTTTGTAAAAAAACCTCTCAATCTCCAAAGCTCAAGGACTAAATGCCCTATCCAGAAGCTGCTATAACTCATCCCTCCATTTCCAGCAACATCCTCATGAAACATTTCTAGCTTAGTGAAATCCTTCCCATAGGATGATAAACAAAACTACAGTGTTCCAAGCAATGTCTCACCAACATCTTATTCAGTTGTTACACAACATCTCTTTTCTTGTACTTAACTCTCCATCTAATGAAAGTAAGCCTGCCACATACCTTCATAGCCACCTTGTCTACAAGTGTTTCCACTTTCAGGAACTAAGTACTTATATCCCTAGGTCTCCCTGTTCTACAACACTCCCCAAAAACCAGCCATTCACTGTATATGTTCCTAATTCTGAACAAGCCAAAGGATTGGTTGCACAGAATATGCCATTCATTTCCCTTGCCAGTTACATACAGAGGAAGGTAACTTCTTTAAAACAAATTTAGCACAGGTAACTTGCAAGGAAATGCAACTGGCAATAAGTAGCTGTTTGTGTTTATAGTGGCATTTTATCAACAGAATACAAACAGCTACTTACTGGCAGTTACTTTGCTTTGCTTAGTCAAACAAAGGGTCTTCGTGCAAATACATCTTTTATACAGTACATTTCAGTGGAAAATATAAAGAATGCAGAAATAATTACAACTAAGATGTGGAATGCTGTCAGAGAATTTAGTTGGAATTCATAATCCGGGATCAAGGCCAAAAATGCAAAAGATTAGAAGTGTTTTAACAAGCTCTCTCAGTGTGGGATGAAGAAGAATACTTGTTCGTTTATCCAAACCAAGTTCTTGATGTTTATGATGTTTAATTTTTTGATAAATATAAGACTAGTCAATTACTTCAGAATAACCACTTTGAAAATAATTTCCAAATTTGAGAATGTGAACAAAATGCCATCTGAATATATTGAATTGATTATAATGTCCAAAATGCAATAATAGTAGAGTATTTGTTAATTAGTATAGGTGCTAAGTTTTCCTTCAAGAAGTTTCGACATGTAGGATCAGGAATGGGATGTATATGGATCAGAGACTGACCTGAATTCAGATGACCAGAGAGATGAACTTCTCAGATCGTAAGTCATTGGCCCAGAACAGACAGGGACAAATATTTAAATAAATCAACTACTGCTGCTCACACACCTCTGTTCAAAGAGAAATAATTATGTTTTGAAACGTCTAATAATCTTAAATTGTCTGTGATTATTTTTAAATTTTGATTTATTTGTATTGATTTAAGCATCACTAATAGCATGCTGTGCTTCTTGACTTCTTGCTGTACTATACAGACAGAACTGCACACTTCAGGCTAATACACCCCCTTCTGATTTTCCCTGCTGTCTGTGGTCAGCATATTTTGAGAGCACTGAGGATTTATTTGGATAATTCATGTGAAATAATAAACATTGTACAAATGACAGAGGAGGAATCCGCAAAATTTGTTTTACCTTTCCGTTCAAGCCGTAAAACAAGCACCAAAGGAAAGATTCAGATGGAATCTGAACCAACACCACTGCTAAAAACTGGATAGATAAATAAACAGAAAATCTTTCCCTTTTTTCCCATCCTCTCCTATACTCTTGTGAAGCTAAAGCCACGATTCATTAGGTTTGTGAATCTCTTTTGTGTGAACTTCCTGCCATCTAGTGGAAGAGGAAATTTCTCTCCCAACATATTCGATGTAGAACACAGTCATATTTTCCCAAGGTTCTGAAATGAGTTTTTGGTGTTAAGATGGTGCAGTGACCAGAACGCCCCAACAGTGACATCCTGCAGACAGCATATGAAACTACTTCTTCTTTTAAATATGTTTCTTCTCCTGAAATGCGATCGATTGCAGCCCATAACTTCCATTTTGATTATGTATTTTTGGGCTGACTGAGCGATCTGGTGCTTTTGCTGCCTCCTTGTGAATTCAGCAAGATTGAGAGTAGAGTGTACGGCCATTATTTCCTAATGGCGGAATGTGAACCCGTGGTCAGCTCCATTATTTCTCGCCATTTAAAGCTTTGATTAAGATTGAAATTGACTAGGATGAGAGTGGCAGGCAAGAGAGTGCCCATGCCTGCAATTGACCAGTCTCTCTCTCTCACTGCTCCCTGAAGAAGCTGCAGGCGCCCTGGGCCACACGCTGCAAAGTTCAATCGTGTCTCGTGTCTGTGGGACTTCTGATCGGGGGACTCTGTTGTTGATGTTTAGTGTCCTCAGTGCTGAGCACACTACATGTCTGTGGGACTTCTGATGTTCATGCTTCACGTGTGTCTGGTGTGCCCTTTTGCTATTTGTGCAATTTGATCGAGGCACTTCTGTGCAGAACTGTCTCAGTGCCTGTGGCCTGTTGTCATTAACACAGTGCTAAACTGAACTGACTCAGTGGCGTCACTTCTGGACCATTTCGGGGACTCTACAGTTTGGCATTTAATGTTCAATGTGTTACCTGCTTGCGTTGTGCTGTTGGCATGATTTGTTCTTTTTCCACACATAGGATGTTTAATGTTTTCTTTAAGTGGCTTCAATGGAGTTTCTTTGTTTCATGGCTGCCTGTGGAACGACAAATCTCAGGGCTGTATACTATAAACATACTTTAGTAATAACTGTACTTTGAAACTTTGAACTGTCATTTAACCTTGGGAGCATAGAATGCTTGGGCTAAATCCGGTTGCAGCATCAAAGGAATATTATTTTCCCAGAAACAATTCTTTTTTGAAAACATGGCAAACTGGTTTTAATATTTGATCTTGAGTCAAAAAGATAGGATCAGTTCAGAATTCTATGTAGTCTTTGGACAAGTACATCACTAAACCTTATGGCAAACATTAGGAGTGTGCCATAGTTTCTTCAACATAATCCAGCATGGTCATTTATAAAAGAGCTCTCATCTGCCCTTTTTGTTCCTGAAAAAATGAGAGCTGGCATGAGTGAAACTTGTGTGTAAAGGGTGGGGGGGGGGGGGGCAGGGTGGGACGGGGGAATGGAGTCTGGAGGTTTGAAACCATGAAGATACCTAAGCTCACTTTCAGGCAGGATTGTGGATAGGCCAAATGCATATCTGCATCTGCCAAGCAGGAATTTCATCCGTTGTACATACTGGGCCCCCACTCTATTCTAGGATCCTGACTGTATTCTTAATATCAAAATACTGAGAGTGTGTAAGATCTTTTTGTACTGGGAAATGATTAGTTTCAGCTTTGGCCCTTAAAGGTACACTGATGATTGTCACACAGATGTACCAATTTCTCTGCTGGTTTGGCATAATTGCAGTGTATGTCTGCCTGTGCTTGGCTCAACCTCTCCACCACACACCAACCTCAACCTCAGCCAATTCACAATGTAACTTGGATCATGATTTTTACCATTGGTTAGCTCCAATCAGAATAACACTTACAGTACACAGGATGTTTCTAAACAGTAATGGCACCAATATTGGTAAACTGGGGTTATTATTGTCACGGTACAGTGAAAAACTTGTCTTGCATACTGTTCATACAGAACAATTTACACAGTGAACTGAGGCAGTACAAGGTAAAACATTAACAGAATGATGAATGAAGTGGTACAATTACAGAGAAAATGCACTTCAGGCAGGCAATAAGGTACAAAGTCAAAACAAGGTTGACTGTGAGGTCAAAAGTCCATTTTATGTCACTAGGGAGACATTCAATAGTCTTGTAATAGTGGGATTGAAGCTGTCCTTGAACTTTGTGGTATGTGATTTCAGGCTTTTGTATCTTCTACCTGATGGGAAGGAGAAGAGGAGAAAATGCCCAAGGTATGGGGAGTCTATGATTATACTAAGCAACACACACAAAATGCTAGAGGAACTCAAGAGGTCAGGCAGCATCTACGGAAAAGAGTAAACAGTCGGCATTTCAGGCCGAGACCCTTCATCAGAACTGATGAGTCTATGATTATGCTAACTGCTTTGGTGAAGTGTAGGAAGTTTAGACAGGGTCTAAAGAAGAATATTTCCACATAGAAGATGGTTACAATGTGAAAGGTGTGTCTGAGAAGGTGGAGCAGACAGGTATTCTCACAACAGTCAAAAAGCAATGGACAAGTACTTGAATTACAAAGGCAGATAGGCTAAATGCTAGGAAATGGGATGAACATAGATAGGTGGTGCTTAGTTGATAAATAAACATGATGATGTTAAATTGTATGGATATAGAACATATGTACATATTTTACATAAACACACAATGTCACTTTTTTAGCGAAAAATAGGTATGTTAACTCTCTTCACTTGAACACACTGTTGTTACAGAATCAATTACTGACTAGATTTCTTAGTCATGCTGACCTACTTAGCTTAAAAGTTGACACTGATGTTGTAAAAATTCCCTGAACTGAGGAACATACAGCCTTTTGATTTAATTAACTGTTGCAGCTTTACGGCAGTGGCTGATTATATGTGAAAATTAGAAATAAATTGATTAGAGACAATTGTTCAAGTTATTTTTTAAGCTGTGTCCCTCTGGTCATTAAGGGCAGTTTTAGTCTTACTCCTAAAGCATGGTAAACAGCTATTTCAGTGGCAAACATGGACTACCTCACCAAGATCCCAACTTGCAACTCTGTATTCTTATGAAGTTGATGCAACATTGATAGATTAATCAAGATTCTGGAGTGACAGTGAATCATTCCAGGAGGGACAAAGCTCTCTAACATTCTCTGTGTACCTTGCCTGTCATGATAGCATCAGTATTATCCTTAAGTGCTGTCAGCCCATCAGCATTAATCTCCACAGCTGGCTCTACAATGGTGCAATTAAATCAACTTCAGTTTGAGTTGTGATGTGGAATCATTTCAGTAATTTCTCCAAAGCTGTAAAAGGCAGTGACCAATTCCTGAACAATTTTGTTAAAAAAAAATAAATCCTTGCTAGAGGTATGACTCCACATTTGCGACCCGATGTGTATTGATTTCGAGGTAATTGTAACTCTCCCGGTCCACATCAAACTGTCGATAATTACACAACAGTCTGTTCAGTAAAGCATTTGTAAACTATTCAGATCCCACTAGCAGGTCATACAGGTCCTGGGAAGGTGGCACTTACCAGCCTTTCCTTTCATCCACATTCACACTATCTGCCTCAGGCACAACCACTATCAGAGTTCCACAATGGCTCTGACAGTAAGTAATTATAATCAGAGATCCATTTCTTTCCAATTTCTCAAACACCTCTTCCACTTGGTTCTTCAAGGAATAAGGAACTGGCTTTGGTTTACAGTAGACTCATTTGACACCATATTATTGCTTTGCAATCAGGCATTCCCATTTTGTTTCCCTGGAGGCATCCTCATATTTGGAAAACTGTGTAAGTATGGCTTTGGGGGGGATTTCTGTAAACGTGGCCTTCCACCTAAGTTTTAATTTTGCAAGCCATTCCTTATCCAGCAGAGTTGGATGACTGGAATACTCCAGCACATAATATTAGTAACTCAAAATGCTGGCTATATTACCATAAAATATTCAAACCATCTCCTGAATGAGGCAAGACCTGCTACTTGCTAAGAGTAAGTAATTGATCTGGTTGTTATAGATATCCTTCTGCAATGAAACGATCTGCAACCAAGTATATCTGCATTAATAAAGAATTTCTATAAATCATTACTGTGATCTTAAAGTCCTGCTGTCTCACAATACTTCTGATTCCAACATAGAATTTACTTTGTAAAACATCAGTGACAGGCAGAATTTGTTTAGATTCCCCTTTATGACTTCTTCTGAGAAAATAGATTTTTAATCTCTCCCTCTCCCAGTGTAGAATGCCCTCCTGCTTCAAAACATCCACCATTGTCCCTGTAGCTAAAAAGACCAAGGCAACAAGGCTGAACGACCGGCACCCTGCCACACTCACCTCAATAATAAGCAAGTGATTTGAGAGGCTGGTCAAGGACTACAGCTGCAGCTTGCTACCACCCACAATGGACCCCTTGCAACTCGCCTACTGACACAGCCAATTGACTGATGACACTATAGTCACAGCTCTGCACACCATCCTTACACACCTGGACAACAGGGATATTTATGTGAGAATGCTGTTTTTGGACTACAATTCAACATTCAACACCATAATTCCCTCTAGGCTTGACAAGATGATGCTCAGAGACCTCGGCCTTCACCCTGCCTTGTGCACTGGATCCTGGACTTCATGTCAGATCACCAGCAGGTGGTAAGAGTGGGCTCCCTCACCTCTGTCCCTCAACACATGAACCATGTGTCCTAAGGCTCCTTCTTTACCCTCTGTATACCCATGACTGTGTCACCACCCACAGCTCCAATCTGCTAATCAAATTTGCAGATGATACTACACTCTTTGGCCTTATGAACTGAATTGACTTTATTACTTATATCTTTATATACATGAGAAGTAAAAATCCTTACATTACATCTCTGTTTAAATATGCAAAGTGCAATTTATAGTAATTTATAATAAATAGTATGTACAACATGGCAATCAATATAACAGTCATACCAGCAAGATTTAATCAGTCTGATGGCCTGGTGGAAGAAGCTGTCCCAGAGCCTGTTGCTCCTGGCTTTTATGTTACAGTTCCGTTTCCTGGATGGTAGCAGCTGGAACAGCTTAAATAATAACAAGGCAGCCTACAGAGAAGAAGTCATCACCCTGACACAGTGGTGTCAAGAAAACAACCTCTCCTCAATGTCACAGAACAAAGGAGCTGGTTGTGGACTACAGAAGGAACGGACTCAGGCTGAGCCTATTGACATCAATAGATTTGGGGTTGAAAGGGCGAACAGCTTTAAGTTCCTCGATATACACATAACTGAGAATCTCACATGGTCTCTACATACCGGCTGTGAGGTGAAAAAAGCACAACAGCACCTCTTTCACCTCAGATGGTTGAAGAAGTTCGGCATGAGTCACCAAATCTTAAGGACTTTCTACAGGGGCACAATTGAGAGCATCCTGACTGGCTGCATCACTGCCTGGTCAGGATTCTGCAGAGAGTGGTGCGGACAGCCCAGCACATCTGTAGATGTGTATTTCCCACTATTCAGGACATTCACAAAGACAGGTGTGCAAAAAGGGCCTGAAGGATCATTGGGGACCTGAGTCACCCCAATCACAAATTGTTCCAGCTGCTACCATCCAGGAAATGGTACTGTGGCATTAAAGCCAGGACTAACAGGCTCTGGGACAGCTTCTTCCACCAGGCCATCAGACTGCTTAATTCACACTGACGCAATTGTATTTCTAACCTATATTGACTGTTCTGTTTTATATCTTACCATACATATGATTTATTACAAATTGCTGTAATTTGTATGTTACACATTCAGACAGAGACATAAAGATTTTTACTCATCATATATGTGAAGGATGAAAGAAATAAAGTCAATTCAATTCAATTTTCTCGAAGCTGATGCTGTGTTCGAGACAGAGCTCTGATCTGTTGCATTGTGTTTCAATTTCAAAAGACTGTATCTACGATCCATCTCTTCCAGCATGCGTAACATTTGGTCCTCTTAAAAGATCAATTACTGTGCACAGGAGATGGGTGCTGTTATGATAGTAACACAGATTCACACCACAAGTGGGTATATGTTGTTCCTGTGTCTGGTCCAGTGGGTACTGCAGGCTGCTGTCACATGTGTGGCTAGCGAAGAGGTCTGGTGATGCCTTATTACCTCATGATCGTTTCTGTTGCTGCCAATGCTGAGATGCTTTGGAAGCCAAAGTTGTCCTCATTGCCTGTAGTAATTTAACTTGGAGAGGGCCTTGAAGTCTATGAGGAGTCTTTGTCATCTCTAGTTACTACAGAATATCAAGAGCTTCTGGACAAGAACATATACTTCATCCTGGCTGAACAGTGTGTCACCAACCTGGGACACTTAAATCATGTATATGCAGAGTGACTTAATTATGTTCTATACCCACATGATTTACTCAGTATGGTAAACATGAATGCACCCAACAATCAGCATGAAAGCTGTGTGTTTATCACCTGCTCATGAAAACTAAACCAGAACCAAACACCCGTTTACTTCTGACCATTCACCCGAGGCCCAAGCCATCTGTATGCAGGTAGCATCGCAGTTCTAGTCACTTTATACCTAAGTGTGTCAGACACTGACGGTCCCTTCCATGCGTTACATGTTACATTAAATTATGAACCTAAAGAGAGAAAGAATTTATACTTAGATGGCATGAGTCAAACAGAGCAGGGAATTATTTGACAAAATGAAGCAGTTGAGGTGCGACAGGAGATCTCCCCCAAAACTGGCCCTTATGGAGCAAAGGTCCAGTGCCCATTGCTAGCATGAGAGCTGGATCGTCCATAAGCACCGCTCCTCAGAGAATGGCATGGAAATAACTCGTCTGTTCTCAGAGAGGTACTGGTCTCACTTTTCCTTCTTTTCTAGTGGGGTCACGCTGTGAACATGACCATCACTTCACTGTAAGCTTGCCACTAGACCAGAGATACATACAGCATTTAGGCAACCACTTCAGCGCTATCCAGATGCCCATGCATCTTGTGAGTTTCATGAGGACCTTCTGTATTGCTGCTATCTCGATGCACCTGCTTTGGGGCCCATGAAATGTGGCAAGCAGTGAATATGAATTACTGCATGTTTTCAACACAAAGTATCATACGTCATTAAAAGGCAGCTAATGACAATGACACCCCTCTCTCTTTCCTTACTCCAACATGTCACTTTTCTTCTTTCTTCTTGCAGATGAGCGCAATTCATGGATACAGCCTTCAAATCAAGACTGCACAGTTATTTCTGACTCTTGGCGCTTCATTGCAGAAGGAATCTTCATGATTCACCCTGTATTCAAAAATTCCCAACAGGACTATCTTTGTACATTACTGATCCATCTCACTCATCACACTTTCTCCTCAAGGGTTTTCAAGTCTGTTGTTACCTCACAATTATGGCTGCTTGACTAAACACAGCTCAAACACCATCTATAACTTTGCCAATGACAGCATTGTTGCTGGTAGATTCTCAGATGGTGATAAGGAGGTGTACAGGATTCATATAAATCAGCTGGCTGACGGTACCACAACAGCCTTGCACTCAGTGTCAGCAACACCAAGGACTTGATTATGGACTTCAGGAAGGGGAAATCAGAACACAGACCAGCCCGCATTGAGGGGCCAGTATTGAAAATGGTGAGTGGTTTCAAGTTCTTGAGTGTGGTGATCTCAGAGGAACTATCTTGGGCAGAACACATTGATGCAATCATTAAAAGGGCAGGCTAGTGGTGCTTCTTCATTTGTAGTTTGAGAAGATTTGATATGTCACCAAAGTCTCCCGCAGATTTCTATAGATGTATAGTGGAGAGCATTCTGACTGGCTGCATCATAGTCTGTACAGAGACTCCCATGCAGAGAATTGGAAGAGGCTGCCGAGGGTTGTAGACTCAGCCAGCGCTGTTATGGGCACCTGCCTCATCTTCAGGAGGTGGCGTCCAACACCAAGGACCCTCACCATCTGGGACATACACTTATCTCATTACTACCATCGGCAAGGAAGCCTGAAACCACGCGGAATGATTCATAAACAGTACCTTTCTGCCACCAGGTTTATGAACAGCCCTTGAACATGTCAACACAATCTTGTTTTTGGGTTTTTTGCACTAATTATTCACTCTTTGTAATTTATAGAAAGTTTATTTCTTTGGACTGCACTGCTGACACAAACAACAATTTTCACACTGCATAAATTGTTGAAAATAAATCTGATTCTGATCCTTGACATACAAGCTGGATGAACTCAACAGGTCAGGCAGCATCCGCATTGCTGAGTTCATCCAGCTTGTTTGTACGTCTTGATTTGACCACAGCATCTGCAGTGTACTTTTTATTTTTTGATTCGGATCCTTTATGTACACCAGTCTGAACATCTTCAATCAGGCTTAGAGCATGAATACATAGAATGCAAGCAAATATGACACAAAGGTTGGCTGTGTTGTGGATAGTGTGGAGGGCTGATAGGATGCAAAACTGGGCTGAGAAGTGGCAGATGGACTTCAACCTAGATAAGTGTGAAGTGGTTCATTTTGGTAGCTCAAATTTGATGGCAGAATATAGTATTACTGGTAAGACTCTTGGCAGTGTGAAGGATCAGAGGGATCTTGGGGTCTGAGTCCATAGGACGCTCAAAGCAGCTGTGCAGGTTGACTCTGTGGTTAAGAAAGCATACGGTGCATTGGCCTCCATCAATCGTGGAATTGAATTTAGGAGCTGAGAGGTAATGTTGCAGCTATATAGGACCCTGATCAGACCCCACTTGGAGCTCTGTGCTCAGTTCTGGTCACCTCACTACAGGAAGGATGTGGAAACCATAGAAAGGGTGCAGAGGAGATTTACAAGGATGTTGCCTGGATTGGGGAGCACGCCTTATGAGAATAGGTTGAGTGAACTCAGCCTTTTCTCCTTGGAGTGACGGAGGATGAGAGGTGACCTGATAGAGGTGTATAAGATGATGAGTGGCATTGATCATGTGGATAGTCAGAGGCTTTTTCCCAGGGCTGAAATAGCTAGCATGAGAGGACACAGTTTTAAGGTGCTTCGAAGTAGGTACAAAGGAGATGTCAGGCATAAGTTTTTTTACACAGAGAGTGGTGAGTGCATGGAATGGGCTGCCAGCGACGGTGGTGGAGGCAGATATGATAGGGTCTTTTAAAAGACTCCTGGATAGGTACACGGAGTTGAGAAAAAGAAAGGGCTATAGGTAAGCCTAGGTAACTTCTAAGGTAAGGGCATGTTCGGCACAGCTTTGTGGGCTGAAGGGTCTGTATTGTGCTGTAGGTTCTTATCAATAGAACCCTCAAATTTGCATCTCAAGTTGATTGGGTGGTGAAGAAGTTGTTTGCAGTGTTGGCCTTCATTAAGGATTGAGTTCATGAGCCACAAGGTAATACTGCAGCTCTATAAAACTCTGGTTATACAACATTTGGACTATTGTGTTCAGTTCTGGTCACCGCATTATACGAGGGATGAGGACGCTCTAGAAAGGATGTAGAACAGATTTACCAGAATGATACCTGAATTAGAGACCATGGCTTATGGAATGTTAGGGTTTTTCTCTTTGGAGAGAAAGAGGGTGAGTGGTAACTTGATAGAGGCATACAAAGTGATTCAAGATTCAAGATTGTTTAATGTAATTTCCTGTACACAAGTGGAAAGGAGAACAAAATAATTGTCCTCCAGATCTGATGCAACACAGAAAAAAGACAAAAGATAAAGAACACAATCATATTTTTTTAAAATCAGAATGAATATAAATACGCAATATAACTTACATAGGTTGATTGTATGTCTATGAGTGATGCTAGGCTGCACATAAGGTGACTGATGGGAAATAATGATGGAGTTAGTGGGTGGAGGTGTTGATCGGTCTTACTGCTTGGGGAAAGTGACTGCTTTTAGTCTGGTGGTCCTGACGTGGAGGCATAAATCCAGGGGACACCAACAGACTTTTTGCCAAGGTGGAAATAGCTACTGCAAGGGGGCATAACTTTAAGGTGTTGGGAAGAAAGTATAGGGGGGTGTCAGAGGCAAGTTTTCTTTGCACAGAGTGGTGGGTGCTTGAAACTTGCTGTCAGAGGTGGTGATAGAGGGAGATACATTGGGGACATCTAAGGGACTCTTAGATAGGCTCATTGGATGAATGAAAAATTTAGAGATATGTAGGAGTTAGATTGATCTTCAGGTAGGTTAAAGGGTTGGTGCCTCATCGTGAGCCGAAGACCTTGTACTGTACTGTACCTTTCTATGTTTTATGTCAGTAAAATCTAATGTTTGTCCAAGAATCATCCTTCATCCTTCCTGATTCTTTGCTTTGATATCCTGTGATGTGGAGTCAGCTTTCACAACTGCTCAAAGACAGCTTAAATGGAGGTGTCAATTAACTTTAGCAGGTAAATATACATAAAGGCTCCATTGACTCCTTTCAAGCATCAGCACCAGTCAATATTCTTTTCTCCTTCCCACAATTTGCTTCTTCCCCCCTTTGACTGCACAAAGAAGCCACACTCACCTGTAGAATCCTCTATAAGAGGTCCTGACTAAACCTGTCTTCACTGCATACCAAACAGGAGCAAACCCAGTGGAGAACAGACCAACAAAGTATAACTGGCAGTCACTGAACTCAGGAACTCATTAAGTTTGTTGATTACAACCTTCCCAAGTGCACGGCGTTCAACCAAAGTAGCTTTCTACCAGTTATGCCTCAGAATACTGTGCAAGAGTTGGATTAGTTGAATGCACAGAACAACAGGATTACAATCAGTAATACATACTTTTAAAACAATTATATACACTCAGTGGCCATTTTATTAGATATGGCTGCTCATTAATGCAAGTATCTAACCAGCCAATCATATGGCAGCAACTCAATGAATAAAACCATGCACACATAGTCAAGAGGTCCAGTTGCTGTTCCGACCAAATATGAGAATCAGGGAAGAAAAGTGATCTAAGTGGATTTGACCATGGATTGATTGTTGTGCCAGATGGGTTGGTCAGAAACTGCTGATCACACACAGCAGCCTCTAGAGTTTACAGTGAATGGAGTGAAAAACAAAACAAACAGAGAATCTCGGTGAGCAGCAGTTTTGTGGGCAAAAATACCTTGTTAATGAGATGTCAAAGATGAATGGACAGACTGGTTCAAACTGACAAGAAGATGGCAGTAAGTCAAATAATGAAGTGTTGCAACAGTGGTGTGCAGAAAACTAATTTTGAATGCTGAACACGTTGACCTTGAAGTGCTTGGGCTACAGCAACAGAAGACCACACCAAGTTTCATTCCTAACTTCCTTAGTAAAGTGGACACTGAGCGTACATTTCTATCTATTAGTTCCATTAGTAATGAGTCGAGGGCTGTATTGTCAGGATAATCTAACCCTTTGTAGTTTCTATGTAGTTTGGCTGACTGATTGCCATCATGATGAGGTATATCGAAGAGAAGGCTCCCACTTTAAGCTACTGACATAGAATTCAAGTTTCATTCACCAATAGCCACCAAATTGCATGTGCCAAATGGGCATCCCAATGATTAAGGCTGAACAATGTCAAGTTGATGAAGCTGGCAATAAAGAGAACGACCTGCAACTATAAAGTGTGTGCCAGTGGAAGGAGAGGTCAAAGTTATTTGAATGGAAATCTGACAGCCATTTTTCCTAATGTTTATTCAGTTTAATGTTGAGCAAGAAATCTACTCCCTAAACAACAACATTTCTAAATGTGTTGGCAACATGGGTTTGGCAGCAAGCGGCTCCCAAGGTAATTCTGAACTCCGATACCTCTTGTTCCTGACAGTATCATTTTGAGTTTAGATACATCCTTTCCATTCTTCACATTCATTTATTGTTAAATGAAGCATATGTCCTTGCCTGAGGCACAACAACGCCCAACATTGAAACATATATTTATGTAATGTTCATGGCTATAATTAACAGAGTAAATGTTTATGAATTAATACCTTTCATTGTACTACAGGTTGAAATGCTGTCAGGCCAGGCATGATGCAAATTTCCATTCTCTCCTTAACAATAAACCCCTGATTCAGCAAAGTGAAATTTTCACTTCCTACTCTTTGCATCCTTGAGGCATTCTTAAATAGTATTAAGCTAATTAGTGCTAATTAGTGTTGAATACCAGGATGGTTTCATTCTTTTGTATATACTGGGAATAACTAAGACTGCCTGAACTCATTAAAGATCAGAAGCTTTTTCTATTTCATATTAGCTTAATTTACTTTATTAGAATTTCACTAATATTCTTGCCTGGCAGTTATAAATGGTATTAAACTCTCCAAAAGGTTTGCTTGTTAAATGGTACATTTAGGCTACAGTAACTTTGAGCAGATATGTAAAAGTTTAACTGTGCCCAGACATTAAAGCTGTGAAGTTCAATTTTACATGTTTAACTTAGTTGCCGGGAGTCTTAAGTTCAAGTTCAGTTCATTGTCATTCAACTATACACATGTATACCAATAAACAAAACAACATTCCTCCAGACCAACCTGCACAACACAGTACATATAACACACACGCATAATACTCACTGCTCCACAACATTTGCCGAACTGAGGCTGAGGGCTGCTCCTGCTGTAGTGATGCCTGGCTTCGTGTCTGTGGTCCCACAATATATAGTCAGCTCTGCAATGAACGGAGGCTGCGATGCCTGGCTTCGTGTCTGTGGTCCCACAATATATACTCAGCTCTGCAATGAACGGAGGCTGCGATGCCTGGCTTCGTGTCTGTGGTCCCACAATATATACTCAGCTCTGCAATGAACGGAGGCTGCGATGCCTGGCTTCGTGTCTGTGGTCCCACAATATATACTCAGCTCTGCAATGAACGGAGGCTGCGATGCCTGGCTTCGTGTCTGTGGTCCCACAATATATAGTCAGCTCTGCAATGAACGGAGGCTGCGATGCCTGGCTTCGTGTCTGTGGTCCCACAATATATACTCAGCTCTGCAATGAATGGAGGCTGCGATGCCTGGCTTCGTGTCTGTGGTCCCACAATATATACTCAGCTCTGCAATGAACGGAGGCTGCGATGCCTGGCTTCGTGTCTGTGGTCCCACAATATATACTCAGCTCTGCAATGAACGGAGGCTGCGATGCCTGGCTTCGTGTCTGTGGTCCCACAATATATACTCAGCTCTGCAATGAATGGAGGCTGCGATGCCTGGCTTCGTGTCTGTGGTCCCACAATATATACTCAGTTCTGCAATGAACGGAGGCTGCGATGCCTGGCTTCGTGTCTGTGGTCCCACAATATATACTCAGCTCTGCAATGAACGGAGGCTGCGATGCCTGGCTTCGTGTCTGTGGTCCCACAATATATACTCAGCTCTGCAATGAACGGAGGCTGCGATGCCTGGCTTCGTGTCTGTGGTCCCACAATATATACTCAGCTCTGCAATGAACGGAGGCTGCGATGCCTGGCTTCGTGTCTGTGGTCCCACAATATATACTCAGCTCTGCAATGAACGGAGGCTGCGATGCCTGGCTTCGTGTCTGTGGTCCCACAATATATACTCAGCTCTGCAATGAACGGAGGCTGCGATGCCTGGCTTCGTGTCTGTGGTCCCACAATATATACTCAGCTCTGCAATGAACGGAGGCTGCGATGCCTGGCTTCGTGTCTGTGGTCCCACAATATATACTCAGCTCTGCAATGAACGGAGGCTGCGATGCCTGGCTTCGTGTCTGTGGTCCCACAATATATAGTCAGCTCTGCAATGAACGGAGGCTGCGATGCCTGGCTTCGTGTCTGTGGTCCCACAATATATAGTCAGCTCTGCAATGAACGGAGGCTGCGATGCCTGGCTTCGTGTCTGTGGTCCCACAACATATACTCAGCTCTGCAATGAACGGAGGCTGCGATGCCTGGCTTCGTGTCTGTGGTCCCACAACATATACTCAGATCCATGATTAACTGAGGCTGCAATGCCTGCTCCAGCTGTGATGCCTGGCTTTGTGTCTTTCATAAAACTTTAACTTTAAATGCTATTTGCTTACCTTTAATGTTTGCAAGATTTTTTTTGCTTCACGCAGTGAGCATTTGACAGTCTTTTCTTTAAATGGGTTCTGTTAAGGCTTCTTTGTTCTGTGGCTGTCTGTAAGGAGCCGTATCACAAGGGTGTATAATAATACATTTATAATACAAAAAGTAGTACATTTATACTTTGATAATAAATGTACTTTGAATTTCTATCACAAATTGATATTAACTGTTAACTATGCAATTTATCAGATCACAGGAAAACTGCCAAACACTTCCTATAATTTCAGTAGCTGTGTTTTACCCACAGGAGTGGCCAATTGACACCACTTGTGAAAACAGTGCTCATTCAGTCATCTGAATTTTAGCATCACTTCATGGATATTGGCTGCAGAAGAAAATTAAATCAACTCCGGCTACATATTGCTGCCAGTGTACTTTCACACCAGTTCTATAACCTACAACTTGAAACACATTTACACGTTTTTGTCATTATACCTCAAGATGTCAATAACCTGGCGAGAGTCGGTATATTTTTATCCAATTTATACACACCTGCAAATCATCTAGAAATTGACCCATAATGCGAGTCTGCAGGCTGCAATTGCTGGTGGGAGAAGATACACGAGGAAAGCCCTAGAACACATGTCTATAGCATTAAACTTCCTTGTAGACATTAAAGATTCCTCGAGACACTCAGAACTTCAATTTCAATTACAGACTTGAAATATTAAAGATCACAGTGAATTAGTAATTGGAACACCAAAGCCTGAGCATTTCATAGACGTTTTATATGCTGGTGCACATCACATTGCCTGTGGTAGATAACCCCAACATTTTGAAATTGTAACTGATGGTTTTAAAGGTTCCATGAACAGAATGTATTTAAAAATCAATGGAAGTGAACTGAAGACCTTTCCCCTCACGACGTAGATTGATTTTGTTTACAGAAGCAAGATGAAGGGTCATGCTACATATAGAGCACCAAGGTTAAATACAGGGAAAGAAAAAAAATCCAAAAGCTGCAGATCAAATCAGGCCAAGGTCAAGTTAGAAAAGCATGAGGATCACACATAAAGGAAGCAGAGGTTTTCTGTAGAAATCTCTCAGCCTCTCCAGTTCATGTTGGTGTTCATCATTCTAACAAGCAAGAGTCTTAATCCTGCACTCATGTTCTGAGGGAGATAAAGATTTTCCTAGCTGTCAGATAACAGCTCATCAGCACCTGGTTCTTGGCACAAAGGAACACCAGTGCAGTTCTCGCCTCAAGTTTGGACCTAATGTACAAAATTTTGGTGCCAGACATGCTTGTCTAGGCACTTCAGAATGAAAACAGAAGCTTCTGGTAATATTCAGCAAGTCAGATAGCATCTGTAAAGAGGGAAACAGAGTTAACGTTTCAGGCCATCCTAGCAGATCTGGGAAAAGTGAGGAAACAACAAAAGCGAGGGGAATGGAAGCGAACAAAGGAATTGGTGATAGGTGGAGACCAGGAGGATCAAGATGGTCGAGATAGTGCTCGTGTTGCCTGTGCAAAAGTAGGGAAGACTCACTGGTCATAACTAGCTTATCCGGAGAAGATATAAGGAGAAGGAGATAAAGGAGGAGAAAGGGAAACAAAAACAAAGCTGGAACTGAGATAGGCAACAAAACTTCTAAAAAAATAAACAGAGAATGCTGCAAATATTCAGCAGGTCAGATATGGTCACAGTATAATTGAGTTATACAGCAAAGAAATAGTCCCTGCAGTCCACCTTAACCAGGCCAACCGAATTACCTCCCTGATCTAATCACAATCGCCTGTATGCGGCCCATATCCATGCAGCTGTCCAAATATCCTTTAAACACAGCACCTGCTGCTTTCTACTTCCTCCAGCAGCTTGTTCCATGTATTCAGCACCCTCCATCTGAACAACTTGCCACTCAGATCCCCGTTAAATCTTACCCTCTCAATTTGAATCAATGCCCTCTTGTTTTAGACTACCTCACTCTCACTCAAAAAAAAAGATCATTCGTCTTACCTATACCCCAGATTTTATAAACCCTATAAGGTCACCTCTTCAAAGTTCAGAGTTCAAAGTACATTTTTATTATCAAAATATGTATACAATATACAACTTTGAAATTTTTCTTCTTACAGGCAGCCCCAAAAATAAAGAAACCCAACAGAACCCGTTGAAAAAGATTGTAAAACACCCAATGTGTGAAAAAAGAAATCATGTAGCAGTGAGCTGAACTCTAGCCCATCCCTCACTTCCAGCCCCAACACCATGCCCTTTACAACCTGGCCCAGTGTTTAAATTAGCTATACATTGGTTCGTTCCTCACTCTCGTGCCTGGACCGTGCCACTTCAGTTCAGCCCCAAGTCCACCCCAACAACGGCCAAATATCATTTCTTGCTCTTGGGCCTTGGCCCCAGCACCTCATTTCTGCTCATACCTGCCACACTGCCACAACCGTTCGAGAGTCCAGTTCACAGAATCCTCCAGAACAGTGCAGAAATGCAAGGCCGTGCCGGCAGTTCGAAAGCATAACTCCAAAAGGGAAGTTACAGGCTATTGACTACCGTGATCGCTGTGATTAAAAGTGTGATTGATAGAGTAGCTAGTAGATTTGTTTGCTGCCAGTACAACGTCACTGTGTCTCACCAGTTCCATCTTAAAAAAGTCCCAACTCCAATCTCATAACTCAAACCCTTCAGACCTGGTAACATCCTTGTGAACTTTTTATATTTACTTATACTTCCAAGCTTAATGACAAATTTCTGTATCTAGAATGGCATACAATGTTTCGAGTATGGTCTCACCACTGTCTTGTATGCTTGTATTCAATGCCCTGACTGACGAAGGAAGCATGTCAAACATCTTCACTAACTAATTGTGTTACCCATTTTCAAAGGTTTCAAAGGCTTTCAAGGTACATTTAATGTCAGAGAAACGTAAACAATATACATCCTGAAATGCTTTCTCTTCGCACCCATCCAGGAGAACAGAGGAATGACAGTGAAATGTTAGAACCCAGAAGCCCCCCCCCCCAGCTCCCCCCTCCCTCACATAAGCAGCAGCAAAACAATGGTCCCCCCCCCATCAGAAAACAAGCATCGGCACCCGCCACCAAGCACTCAAACGTGCAGCAAAGACAAGGACTATCAGTGCCCCAGAGACCACTTGTTCACCTGGTATTCAACAGGCTCTCTCTCTCCCTAATAAGGGAGAAAGTGGTGTCTCCATTTCGCAGCAAGTGGAGGAACATAAGAAACAACTGGCTGATTTACGATGTTAAAAGTCCATTGCATCACTTCTTCCGAGATCTGTGTCCAAAGATCTCGGGTCTCCAAGCACACAGCCAGAGATGTTCCATCTCCTGCAACTCACAGATTTCCTGCCGGGAAACTGACCTTCGGACTGCCCATCTCCAGAGCCACGAGATCCCGGAAGTCCAAAGGTGAGCTAATCTCTTAGGCCGCATCTTTAGCTCGTCAAATAATGGCCAGTTGTGAAACCCCGAGAGCAGGTCCTCTTCCCGTTAAGAACTGAAGTCAGTGTGTAACTCCAGGTTAGGGTCTTCAAAAGAATCCTGAAAGGGAAAAATAGAGATATTAGAACTGTTTCTGAAGATGCAAGGGAAGGAGTTGACGTAGGCACCATTGCCTCCTCCTGAGCTATGTACTTGTACCTCTTGATCACTCTGTTCAACGACACTCATAAAGACCCTACCATTTATTGTGCAAGTCCTAACCAGGTTCAGCTTACCAAAATGCAACACTTTACACTTGCCCGAGATAAATTCCATCTGCCATTCATTGGCCACTTTCCTAGTTGATCTACCTCCAGTTTTAGTGACATCTGCAACATTACTAATGATGCCATTTATCTTCTCACCCAGATCATTAACATAGGTGACAAACAATTTAACATAGATGACAAGCAAGTTAATACAGATGACAAATTGTCAGAGTGCTTATAATTTTCAACATGCCCTGGTTTTCTTTCAGATTTCCAGCATCTGCAGTTGTTTATCATTCGATGCAGTCAGTTCACCTGTCTGAGCAACTGTGGCTTCCAGGCCAGGACCATAAAAAACAAAAGCAGCAATAGATTATACAGTTCCTCAAACTTGCATTCCTTTCTATAATGTACAATCGCTCACCTCATGTCCTAGATTCTGCTGAATTCCTATATCTTCTGATCCCCATGATTTCTAAAGTCTTGGCAACGTCAGTATGGAATACTCTCAAATGAGAATGCTCGCACAGACCTCTGAAACAGGGTATTAAGAAACTACATAACACTCTGGCCAAAGAAATTTCTTCTCATCTAAATGTCATCTCTTATCACAATTCTATTTCCAGGCTTAAAGCTAGGAACACCTATATAGCTGAGACCTCCCGAAGTCTTATGATCTGAAACATCTTCACTCTAAAGCTTCTGGCCCAGAGTATGTGGTCTGGTGGGGTGGGCCATGGCATGGGTTTGATACAGGACATCAAGGCTACCTGAGAACACAATCAAGGGTGTGCTGCAGCTCCTAAAAGGATCCAGGAAGAATATCAATATTACACAAGCTCCAAATATAGTTTAAAGCTATAACAAATCTTTTCACTGTGGAATCATAAATAGGGCCTTATGACTCCTACTTCACTAATCCTACACCTTGTTACACGGAAAGGAAAAAAAAAATAAGAAAGATCCAACAAGAAAAATAGTATTTCTCACAATCTCTGGGTGGCGAAAGCACTTTGCAGGCCTATTCCTTTTGTAATGTGGAAAGAAAGCCATCTAATTTTCACACAACAATGTCCTGTCTACATATCTTACCAAGATTAGAATATTGTCTTGGATTTACTGGCATTTACTGGCATTGGAAAACAGGACTGTGCCATTGCTTAATCATAAAGTAGGCATCAATGTTCTGATTCCGGTGTTCCAATAGACCCTGTATGAACAAGTGAATTTCATGTATGGTGCCATTGACCATCCTATGCCAGTCAATACCATCTCCCATGTCCAGCTGCACCTGCATACTAGCACGTCACATGCATGGAAAAGTAAGCAATGACTTCTGTCCATGGTTTTCTGATTCTATCCAACAATGGACCTTCAAGTACAACGATATGGACACCTCTAAAATAAGCATTTCTAGTTATATTCCAATGGAATTAGGGCTGAATGTTCCTGCAACAGCTCAGTCTCATTGAATGAATGGGATCAGCTATGGATGGCATAAAGCTGAGGGATCAAATATAAAGTATCAATCATTTGAGTTCCTCTTTTTTTTTGCTCTGAATACAGGATTAGCAAACGCCTATATCTCCAAGTATATCCAGCCCCTCTGTTTAACACGCAACAAAAATACACCTTGAGTTAAGAGAGCAGAGGTTCATTGGTTTATCATGTTCACCTCTTAATCAGCTGTTGGGTTAGCATCCGTCAACACCACGTTCCAGCACAAGCTATTAATTATTTGTTCATAATCTTAGAATGAATACACCATATTGTGAATGTTATCTAGAAGGACAAAAGCACCAGACACCTGGGAACACCACCATTTGGAAATCCCCCTCCAAGTCACTCACCATCCTAACTTGGAATCATATCTCTGTTCCTTCATTGTCTCTGGGTCAAAATCATGGAATTCCCTCCCTACAGCACTGTGGGTGTCCCTACACCTCAGGGACTGTAGTGGTTCAAGAAGGCAGCTCATCACCACCTTCTCAAGGGCAACTAGGGCTGGACAAAAATTGCTGGCTTAGCTGGCAGTGCCCATATCCTGTAAATGAATAAATAAATAAATATTAAAATAAATAAATCATATTAAAAAAATCAGGAAACACTACACAGCATAAAATCTACTGAAGGCAAAAACACAGAATGAAATTTTATGAACACTTCACACTTCAACAGTACTATTCCATAACATTCGTTTATAGCCTTGAAAGAGTAATACCAAGAAAACAATTGTCCATCTCACCTCAAGTTTACCACTCACCTATTTTCAAAGAAAGGTTTGCTTCTTTATTTTAAAACATTGGCATTTTTGTTAAAATGGCATTCATCTGCTAATACATTCAATACCTTAGGAGAACGATGGTGCCTAATGGCAACTCCTTTGCTTGCATCTTCAGGAACTTTATTTCTATCTTTAATATCTCCATTTCTCCCTTTCAGAAGACACTGACCTGGAGTTACACACTGACTTCAGTTCTTTGCGGGAATGGGACCCGCTCTCGGGGTTGCACGACTGGCCGTTATTCGATACGCCAAGGATGTGGCCTAGGAGACTAGCTCGCCATCGGGGTTCCAGGATTTCGTGGCTCTGGAGGCGGAGAGACTCAAGGTCAATGCTGCCGCAGGAAATTGGTGTGTCGTGGGAGATGAAAGATCGAAAGCAGCAAGTTGGCTGCTGGTGATGTGCCCAGAGACCCGAGTTCTTTGGGCACAAAACTCAGAAAAAGCAATGCAGCTGACTTTTAACATCGTAAATCAGCGAGCTGTTTTTTTATGTTTCCCCTCTCGCGGTGAAACAGAGACACCTCTTTTTCCCTTATTAGGGAGAGAGAGAGAGAGCCTGTGGTATGTCAAATTACAGGCCAAACGAGTCGTCTTTGGGGTACTGCAAGTCTGTGTCTTTATTGATGCTTTGCTGCACGCTTGAGTGCTTGGTGGGGGGCATCAATGCTTTTGTTGTGGGTGGGGGGGTCATTGATCTGCTGCTACTTATGTGTGGGAGGGGGAGCTGGGGGGGCTTTGAGGTTCTAACGTTTAATTTTCATTCATTCTTTGGAGCAATCCTCTGTTTTCGTGGATGTTTGTGAAGAAAAAGAATTTCAGGATGTATATTGTATACATTTATCTGACATTAACCTTGGTTTCATTTGCACTAAATGATGGATGTTGCATCCTAGCTGGCTACACATACAAGGGCAGTACGATATTGAGAACAAGCTGTTACCCATACAGCAGGCTCCCCCATTCCACACAGCTGATGAATCCAAAGCAAAGACAGAGACCGATACAGTTTAGCACCACTGGCATCACAAGAGTTGACAGGACTCTATCTCTGGATTTTTCCTCAGGGTTTACTCCCAAAGCTTTCTCCGTGAATGGGTATAGCCATGGAGCAGTGTAAGTTTGAAATAAGAACTAGATGGAAAACTATGGCTGACGAGCCCCATCTGCCTGATGCAACTGGTTTTATTGTGCCAGTAACATGCCTTTGCCCCTTCTCCTGACAGTAGAAGCAGCTCTGGCGGACTTAGTAGCTAAGCCACGAAGAAGGGTTACTTGGATGTACTTGGTTGCCGTAGCCTATCTGAGACGCATGCCATCGAGAGCGTTTAATAGGAAGTTATCCTCAGTACTCTCCCTAGCTGTGACAGCCATCAGGAAGAATGACTGAATATAAATTAAACCATATCTCCAGTAATGTAACAACTGATTCATGTAGCAACTAACTGAGTACCTCTGGTCAGCACAAGATTTCACTAGATACTTTTGAATTCTATGACTGTTAACACCTCTATAGGACAAATATTAAAACCTAGCTATCATGAAGAAGGGTTTCTACTTATAATATTGAATCTGGCAATATTTGTGCAAGCGTCTTCAATTAGTCTACAGAAATGGGTGTGTAAAATAGAAACATGCATAACTCTCTTTTATTCTGAAAGCAATAAAAACTAGAAAGTAACTTAAATTGAAACATTTTCAATTACATCTCTGTGTAATGTATCAACGGGGTCAAGCTTCTCGGCATAGAAATTCTCAATTCTGCAGCAATATGAAGAACATACTTCATTTATTTAATTTTTGCATGAGAAAGGAAATGCAGATTAATTTACTAAGCTGCTTTTTAAGAGCAGATATAATGAGAAGTGAACTAAAAGCAAAATTGTTATTGCCTCACGTTATACTGTATATAAAAGGAAGATCAAATACTTATATGATGAGAAATACTTATATGATCAAGGACAGCTTGCAATGAATGAAAGCAGTAAAAGAAATTCCCACCATCCAGACTCTCAGAAATAGAGCACAGCAGCACCACTGATAAACTGGTCTAGTTATCTATTAGAAGTCACAGTCAGCCACCTTTGCAAGGACAAATGCAATAGCAAGTGAAAAGAGGCATGTAAATTTGAGATGAAGCATCATAACCAACTGATTAATTTTAATTATTTTGATTTCCTGCATAGACTAAGACTTCTATCACTTGGCTTTGTTTACAGATGAGCTCAATAACTCCTATGCTCACATGTCAAAACATGGAGGAACCATCACAAACTCCCACATTCCCTGATGACTCTGTGATTTCAGTCTCAGAGGCCGGTGTAAGAGCATCCTTCAGAAGGAAACATCTCGCCCAGGTAGGATACCTGGCCAAATACTAAAGACCTGTGCTGATGAACTGGCTGGAGTGCTCACTGAGATCTTTAATCTCTTGCTTTGTCAGTCTGAGATACCCACCTGCTTCAAGTAGGTTTCAGTTATACCGATGCCTAAGAAGACTGTGGTAACCTGCCTCAATGACTATTGTCCAGTGGCGCTTACATCCACTGTGATGAAGTGCTTTGAGAGGCTGATGATAAAACAAAGCAACTCCTGTCTGAGAAGTAACTTGGATTCGCTCCAGTTTATCTAACAACACAACAGGTGCCCAGTCGACACCATTTCATTGGCTCCTCGCTCAACTCTGGAACACCTGGACAGCAAAGTTGGATAAATCAGGATGCTCCTTATTGACTTCAGCCCAGCATTCAAACCTAACCTTCCCCAAAACTAATCAATAAGCTTCAAGCCCTTGGCCTCAGTACTTCCTTGTGCAGTTGTATACTCAATTTCCTGACTTGCAGAGCCCGGTCTGTTCAGATAGGCAACATCTCCACCACAATCACCATCCAGCACAGGTGCTTAGCCCCTGCTCTATTCACTTTCCACTTAATGACTGTGTGGCTAAGTACAACTCCAATGCCATATTTAAATTTGCTGTAGCCCAAATGAAAGGTGGTGATGTTTCAGCATATAGGACTGAAAATCTGGCTGAGTTGTGCCACACCAATATCCTCTTACTCAATGTCAGCAAGACCAAGGAGTTGATTACTGACTTCAGAAGAAGGAAAGAGGTCCACGAGCTAGTCTTCATCAGGGGATCAGAGGTAGAGTGGGTCAGGAATTTGAAGTTCCTTGTCATTACAGATTACCTGCGCTGGGCCCAGCACGTAAGTGCAATTTCAAAGGAATCACAACAGGGCCTCTGCTTTCTTAGAAGTTTTTGATATTTCAGCATGATATCTAAAACTTTGACAAACTTCTATAGATGTATGGTGAGAGTTTATTGACTGGTTGCATCATAGCCTGGCATGGAAACACCAATGACCTTCGACAGAATATCCTACAAGAAGTAGTGGATGCGGCATAATATAGCAAGGGTAAAACCCTCCCCAGTATTGAGCACATCTGCATGGAGCATCGTCACAAGAAAGCAGCATCTATCATCAGGGACTCCATCACCCAGATCATGCTCTCTTCTCACAGCTGCCATCTGGAAGAAGGTACAGGAGCCTCAGGACTCACACCAACAGGTTCAGGAATAGTTATGACCCTAAACTATCAGGCTTTTGAACCAGAGGGGATAACTTTACTCAACCTCACATGCCCCATCCTACAACCAAAGGATTCACTTTCAAGGACTCTTCATTTCATGTTCTTGATATTTATTGTTTATTATTATTATTATTATTATTTCTGCTTGTATTTTCAGTTTGTTGTCTTTTGCACATTGGTTGTCCACCCTGTTGGTGCTGACTTTCACTGATTCTATTATGGCTATTGGATTTATTAATAATGACCACCAGAAAATGAATCTCAGGGTCATATATAGTGAAATACATGTACTTTGATAATAAAATTACTTTGAACTTTGAAGATTTTAATAAGGCAATGATATAATGATTTCATTCCAATTAATTGGTTTTGCTTACAGATTGCTTCAAAGGTATTTTTTCATTGATTGATCAAACAGAGCATCAGTGCAAAAGCAACATGTATTGCATGTCGATAACTGCTTTTCAAAACCACATCCCTTTTCTCATCTGACACATGAATTTGATCAGAACTTGCTTGTAGTAAATCTCAGGATGCAAATAAAATCCAGAGGACAATACTATCCATTTGAGGGAAACATGATGGGTTGAAGGGTGGGTGAACATTTAGCTGAAGAGGTTCAATACCTTGGAAATTGCTATATACTGTACTGCTTGCATTCGATATACAGCCAGTTTTCCATTGAGGTTGCAATTAAACAAGTGGGAGATCAACCGAAAAAATTCACCTCCACTATTCAACTTCTTGAATCCTTTTGAAATCAGTTCTCATGTGGAAGGAAACTTGCCATTCTTGGTGAGGGAAATTTAGTGAATTAAATTTAATGTAAGTTGCTGAAGGATGAGGAAACTGGATTATTAAAGTGTAGAGAGAAAAATTTAAAAGTAAGTGTTACTACAGCCATAACAATAAATCTATTGTCACTATTAATTTTGCCTTATGAAGATAAAGGTCATGAACTAAGTCAATCAATATACACTCAGCAGCCACTCGTATTAGGTACACCTGTACACCTGCTCCAATCAGTCAATCACGTGGCAGCAAATCATTGCGTAAAAGTATGCAGACATAGTCAAGAAGCTCAGTTTTTGTTCAGCCCAAATATCAGCATGTGGAAGAAATGTGATCTCAGTGACTTTAACCATGCAATGATTGTTGGTGCTAGACAGGGTGGTTTGAGTATCGCAGAAACTGCTGATCACCTGCGATTTTCACGCACAACAGTCTCTGGAGTTTACAGAGAATGGTGTGATAAACAGAAAAAAAGCATAGGGTGAAGGGAAGGGCAAGTCGGTGAGCAAAAATGCCTTGTTAATGACAGAGGTAAGAGGAGAATGGCCAGACTGATTCAAGCAGAGAGGAAGGTGACGGGAACAGAAAGAACCATTACAACAGTGCTGTGCATAAGAGTATCTATGAATGCACAGCACATCAAATCTTGAAGTTGATGGGCTACAGCAGCAGAAGACCGTAAACGTACACTGAGTGGTCAGGTTATTAGGGTCAAGAGGTACCTAATAAAGTGGCCACTGAGTGGATTATACGAGTTATTTATGAGGTCATAAGCAATGTATGTATTTTATCAGGTGTTCCTTTATAATCCACTTCCATCAATTCAAACGTGCTTACTTTTAAATTATTTTCTTCCTTCAGTAAACATTTGCTGTTATTTAAGCTTCTTGGAAAACTTTTCAGGAGAAAAGAGCTCAAGTTATCAGGAATAGATCAGTTATTTTCAAGCATTTCCTTACATTTATTTTTCTTGTTCCTCCTCTTCCTTGAAGTGATTTGTTCACACATCTGCTCTATTTTTTTTCATTTATAATTTGTTCTTTTCCTTTTTTTTATTATGTGTTTACTAACATTATGCGTTATCAGGTATGCTTCCACAGAAGATCAATTATACTCAGCACTGAAAAATAATATTATATCCCTAGAGCTTTATTGATATATGGTTTACTGTACATGCAAAAACAAGCATTGTAGTCAGCTACAATTGCCCTTTGTGACCTTCATAAGAATTCTTCTAAGACCATTCTGAAGAAATTTTTGAGTCACCGATTATACAAATAGTCACTGCAGGATTTTTTAGTGTTATCTTTTTCTTAATTACAGTGTAAGCCATGAAGTTCATCCCACTGCTATATTTTACAATGACTGTGGAAATATTATTTTTTATCTGATTTTCATATGGAGCCTGTATAAGCTATCTAAAACATCACCATATAGTTTGTTGAAATGTACGCATTAGTGCCTTCTCCAACATCTGCTCAACAAAGATCTTAGTTTACTGCCATGTGTACAACATCTGTTCCTATCAAGTTTAATTACAACAGCAGCTTGCAAGGAAGCTAATTTGCAGTGTTAGGCAATTGTTATGGTCAGTTTATCATTTTTTTAAAACCAGGTTGTCATTTATTTTGTTTTGACAATGCCTAAAACAAAGACCATTCAGAAAATTAACTGTCCAATAGAAGATGTGACAACCATTTGCATTCAGGAATGGAAAACAAATTCATACATTGAGGAGGAAATTTACTCTTATAAGGGCAACATGTAACTTGTAATTAGTCCAAGGCCAATGAAATTTTAAAACAAAGTGATCTGAATTACATTAGTGTTCTTAAAATACACCTAGAAATCCTAAGGTTTTATAAATTCTTTAAGAGCATCATCTGACATAGTTCTTATGTGAATAGCTGTCATTAATTAAGCAAAGGCAAAATGGGCTATGTCATAAATGATTCAAGGAATTAATATAGACTTCGCTTTGCTTTACAACGATAGTGAGGAGTTGTGGAATAGATTGAACTGCACAGAAGATATGATGAACGTGCATTTTTTTAGTGTAATCTAGGGACACCTAGCATGGTCCCATTGACAATGTGAACCTCGTCTTCCTTTCACATGAGCAGCTACTTGGTGATTGTGATTCTAGTCTGGGTCGAACAGCAAACTCCTTTAACATACAAATTGATAGTAAAAACAGATAGAGCCAAAAATAATCAGAAGCTCATGCAAGGGGAGAGAACTAAATTGATATTTCAGGTCAATGACTTTTATGAAATCAGGGCCATTTTGTATGACTGTCCTGCTACATCATAAGGATGGTGGCATAAAATGTAGGCAGAAGCGATGGCCATGTACCCTGTAAAGATATACCCCCTGGAGATACGTTCCAGCATCCTAAAGCTCAGGTATCGTGATTCTGCAGACACAACAAAAAAAGGCAAAAGGTGCTGCAGGGCTAAAGGAAATAAAGCAAATTAAAAGAACAGAATAGTTTGTTTTTATTAAGAAGAAGGACACAACTTGGTGACTGTACCCCTCCCATACAGTGCCCATGTTACATGAACGAAGAATGCCTGGAGTGATGTTCTACTACTTTGACCACATTATGGGACTTTGACCTCATTAGTGGTTTTCTCCTGTTCTTAATGATCCCAGCACACAGCAGGTGCACAGCTCTCAGTCACACATAGCCTTCCACATTGTGATAGGAAGCACAATACACAACGGGTGCTGAGTATGCTTTTTGACCTGATAGCACAGGGCACCAGCACCCCATGGACAACATTATTAACTCCCAGTCTCCTATTTAAACTGAGCCCATATAATGTTTTTGGCCATGCTGACATAACCCATCCTGCAAATCATTGAAGCGTAAAACAGAAATGTTAGCTTTTTAGTAACTCAATTTTAATGCATGTCTATCAATACTCACAAAAAGAGCGAAAGAGACAAATTTTAGCTATGTTTTATTGTAAAACCTTGTGTTGAATTAATTAAGGTAAAATGGAGGTCCATTGTAAATAAGACAGACAGTCTCTGTGGGAAATTTAACTTTGCACTAATTAAATATTTTCCGTTCATTTATCAATGTCAGATAGCTGTTAGTCTCTCCATGGAGAAAAATATGCTAAGGTCCTCCAGAATTTTCTTAATGCAATTCTGATTGAATGTCTTCTACAATTAGCTATATGTGTTTATATTGCATGACTAATTCAGCTATGCCAGAATGATATTCTTCCCACGATCTTTGTCATTAAAGATCTGTCATTCATAATAAATAAAAAGAAATTCAGAATGTTATTGTTCTTAAGTGGGGATTTTTGAAGGTTAGGTCGAACACTATCAGAGAAAGGCAAGGACAAGAAGGACAATGCTTCATAAACTCTAAAGCAGAGAATGTAACAGTTTTCAAATAATGAAGGTTTTGTGATAAGCAGCTGTACTTAAAATGAATTCTGTGAAATGTATCAAGAGATTCTTTTCCAATATTTCATTAAACATTGTATAAAAGATAATGTGATGATTTTACATTTATTTCAATGTATATCAGGAGATGGATAAAGAAAGTATTTTATGAAAAATTGAGTGTCATCCATTCAAAATTGCATTAATGCTACTGCTATGAATAGTAATAAAAATAATGGTAAATGCAGATAAGTGGGTTAAGCCAGAAAAAAATCTGCTATTCATTGGCTTCATGACTACTTAGTGATAAGTGTTGTGAAGGTACCTTTGATATCCCTTAAAGGCTATAAGATCATAAGATGTTGGAACAGAATTAAACCATTCAGCTCGTCAAGTCTGTTCCGCCATTTCATCATGGCTGATTTATTGTCCCTCTCAAATCCACTCCCCTGACTTTTTGCCGCAACCGCTGATGTCCTTTCTAATCAAGAAACTATCAACCTCCGATTTAAATATACCCAATGACTTGGCCTCTACAGCCATCAGTGGCAATGAATTCCACAATTTCACCATGTTCTGGTTAAAGAAATTCCTCCTCATCTCCATTCTAAAGGGATATCATTCTATTCTGAGACTGTGGCCTCTGATCCTAGACTTTCCCACGATAGGAAGCGTCTTCTCCACATCCACAATATCTATGCCTCTCAATATTTGATAAGTTTCAGTGCAATCCCCACTCCCATTCTTCTAAACTTCAGCAAGTACAGGCCCAGAGTCATCAAATGCACAGGACAGGCAATACCTCTTTAAGGAAAATCCATTCTGAATCCAGATACTATGGATCTAATAAATGCAAATAGAACATCCAACAAGATCCATAATATTTGCAGGCGCTTGATAGCATAGACGGTCTATCCTTGTTTGTGGGATGGTAGATGGGGGAGGCTTGGAAGTGAAAGAAGGAGTTCGAGTACAGAAAATCATCTGTGCAACACACCCTTTCTCCCTGGCAAGATATCTTCAAGGGCATCAGTGCTAGAAAATCAGTTGTGAGAAAATACAAAATTCGATCAGCAAAGTTATTAAGGTAACAATACAGCTCTCTTGTTCTCCGCTCACACCTCTAACCTTCTGTCCACTAGATTACATTCCTTCTTCCATTCTACTACAATGATAAATCATCTTCCTCTATATTTCCTTCTTCCCCTATTCACTTACTGCGATTGTGTTGCCACATTGCATAAAAACCAGAACAAGTGCGATCTCTGAGTGACTCATAATGATGTCATTAACACAGCACAACTCCTTGTTATTTGATGGAGAACGACACTCCAGACAGAGAGCCGACGGCTGAAAAGGCTGAAGCTACCTCAACACCATTTCCCTTGATAGTGGAAGCATCCTTGTCTGTTGACACTCATGGCCGAAGTTTATGGCCCCAATTAAGGAGGTGCAACAGTGACTTTCTTCAGATCTTATCCCTTATTAAACTGAATGTGATCAATGGACCCAACTATACATCTGCGTTCATACTCTATTTACACTTCCTTGTATTGTTGCTACATTTTCAGTAATGCCCTGGTTGAAATCACAAATTGTGCGTATGAAGCAGAGGTGCCCAGGCAAAGTCTCTTCAACGAGATTAAGGTGCTCCCTGAAAATATAGGATAAGAATAACCTCCTGACCAGTGATGTTTTGAACCAAGACCTTTCATCAGGACTGAAAACAAAGGGGACAGAAGCTTCTGCCCCTGCCTTTCCAGTCCTGATGAAGGGTCTCAGCTCAATACCTTAATTGCTTATTGCCCTCCATTGTTGCTGCCTGACCTGCTGAGTTCTTCCAGCATTTTATGCGAGTATTACTCAAGATTTCCAGCATCCACTGAATCTCTTGTGTCTCCTGACCAGCATTTCTCTTCTCTTGCATGAATTTCTCCTGATCTTTGCTGTCATCGTTACCTCCTCCCCAACTTCATCTCTAAGGATAAAGGCAGCTTAACAAGACATGCATCGCTGCTGTACAAGTCTGCAACAGTAGTCCAGCGCCTGAAACATCTTCCAAACATTAACTTTTAATTAACCAGAAGCCTTGAATAATAGACCCATAACTATGTGGGCATATAATAGTATTATGGTTAAGTTATTGCCAATTATTCAAGGTTCAAATAATGATTCTTTGAACACAAGTTTAAATTCCAACAAGGTAGTTAGAAATTTAAATTGACTTAATTAAATTAACCTAAAATTTAAAAAGCTGTCATGCAATTACTAGAATAATACATCTGTACCAACAAGGAATGAATAATATTTGCTCCATTTTCATTCAGTGCCCATGTGTACGAATAAATGATGAGTAGGTAATGATTATGCCCTTTATGTTGTGCAGCTGGAGGAGTTGTTAACACCATGAGACACTGAGTGAATTATTAACATCATGAGTAAGAGCACATATCAGTCCATATAATCATAATCTGCTTGTATGAAAAGGATCGGTCAAAGTTCAGCATCCACAATTGTATTGATTTGAGTCAGAAAGTTAAGCAGCATAAAAACAGACTCTTCAGCCCACTGTCCCGGAGGACCAAGATTCACATCCAAGCTAGTTAAGTTTGCCTACGTTTGGTCCATTTCTCTAAACCTTTGCTGTCCATTGTACTTGCTCAAGCGCTCTTTAAATATTTTTAATGCACCGGTCTCAACAACTTCCTCTGGAAGCTTATTCCATATAGTGACTACTCTTTGGGTGAAAAATATGTCCCTTATTTCCTATTAAATCTTACCTTCTCATCTGAAGCCAATGCTCTCTTGCCTTCATTCCCCAACACTGGGTAGAAGATTGTGCGATTTCGCCCTACATTTGCCCCTCATGATCTTATACACCTTTCTAAGAACCCTCCCACTCACTCATTTCCCTGAGCTGCAGTGAAAAATGGCCCAATCTACCCTTTCATAATCCAGACCTGGAAATATCCTCATCACTTAACGCTGCTAGGACGCTCAAACCTACTACGCAGGTTGACTCTGTGGTTAAGAAGGCATAAGGTGCATTGGCCTTCATCAATCGTGGGATTGGGTTTAAGAGCCAAGAGGTAATGTTGCAGCTATATAGGACCCTGGTCATACCCCACTTGGAGTACTGTGCTCAGTCCTGGTTGCCTCGCTACAGGAAGGATGTGGAAACTAGAGAAAGGGTGCAGAGGAGATTTACAAGGATGCTGCCTGGATTGGGGAGCATGCCTTATGAGAATAGGTTGAGTGAACTTGGCCTTTTCTCCTTGGAGCGATGGAGGATGAGAGGTGACTTGATAGAGGTGTACAAGATAATGAGAGGCATTGATCGTGTGGATAGTCAGAGGCTTTTCCCCAGGGCTGAAATGGCTAGCACGAGAGGGCATAATTTTAATGTGCTTGAAAGTAGGTACAGAGGAAATGTCAAGGGTAAGTTTTTTATGCAGAGAATGGTGAGTGCGTGGAATGGGCTGCCAGCAGCAGTGGTGGAGGTGGAAATGATAGGGTCTTTTAAGAGACTCCTGGATAGGAACAAGGAGCTTAGAAAAATAGAGGAGCTATGGGTAAAGCTTAGGTAGTTCTAAGGTAGGGACATGTTCAGCACAGCTTTGTGGACTGAAGGGCCTGTATTATGCTGTATGTTTTCTATGAAATTCTTCTATGAAATAAGTCTCCCTTGCATTGCCTCCAGTTTAATGACATCTTTCCAATTTCGGAATATGCACTGAACCCCAGTGGAGCAAATTGATCCAAAAAAATAGGGGTCTTGCTTTCCAATCATCCAAAGCCCTGGGGAGGGGTGAATCTTAAAGCATGAGTTCAATTCACCCGTCACCCATGTGCTCACACACCAATGTACAGTAGGAAGAAGTTTTATCACTTAGTAATGACACAACTTGGGAAGATGAATATCATTGTGGCACATACCTAGGAAGAATGGGTCAGTTTTTCATGGTTCCTCTAAAAAAAATAATCTTGTTTAACTAGATCCCCTAAACTGAGTCAAAAACACAATGAAGCTTATTTATGATATATTTCAATGGTTCAATAGTTCAATTCAATGGCTCATTGGTAGATTTTTTAGTTTTTTTTTCAAATTTGGATCAACATGGATGCCAATTAATGTCTTGAAAGTCAAGGTAAGATCACCAGGGCTTTTATTTTTTTTTACAAGAAATGCTAAATCACTTGAAGCAGAACTAAAATTGTGCGACAGTTGGCAATGGATTCCGATATGCTCTTCTTTAGATGTACAGCAAAGAGAAATATACCGTTACTGTTTAGGACATGGTTAACTCAATCCTATGACGGTTTTAACTCCAGGAGTCATTTTAATTTTTTTCTGAAATAACAGCAGAAAATGCTGGTAATATTCAGCAGGTCAGGCAGTCTCTAGGGAGAGAGAAATGATTAATAATTCAAGCTACACACACAAAATGCTGGAGGAACTCAGCAGGCCAGGCAGCATCTATGGAAAAATGTACAGTTGATGTTTCAGGCTGAGACCCTTCATCAGGACTGGAGACAAAGAGTTCCTCCAGAATTTTGAGTGTAGTACTTGGATTTCCAGCATCTGCAGATTTTCTCTTGTTTGTGATCAATAGTTCCTTTTGAGAAGGGTGGACATTAAAAATTCAAATTAAGATTCAAGATTAAAGGCTATCTTTATTTCCCACATGTACATTGAAACATACACTGAAATGCAGTCAAGTCAGCAAGCCCCACAAGGGTCGCCACACTTCCAGCACCAATATAGCATGCCCACAACTCACTAACCCCAGTCATACACCTTTGAAATGTGGGAGGAAGCAGAAGCACCTAGAGGAAACTCATGTTGTCACAGGAAGAACGTACAAACTCCTCACAGATAGCGGCGGTGTATTGTCGGGCAAGCCACGTGCACAAGTCCAGATATCCTATGGGATGTGGAAGCATCACAGTCTGCATTGAGACTGATTTCAATTTCAGTCCCTAAACCCAGCATTTATAGCAACTGTAACACATTCGAAGTGAGGGTCATTGCTGCTTCATGGTGTTAGATCAGAAAGCAGGAACAGGTCTTAGTGCAGCCGCTAATCACACAATTCTGACTGTCAATGCACTGAAGGTGATCTGGTGGCATTAATGAAAGCAAACCAGTTTCAGCAGTAATCTTTCTGAAGAGTTTCTCTTGCAAGCAGAGCTGGACTGTGAGTTGCATTACCCAGTTTTCTTAGAATCAGATTTCTATTTATTTTAGGGGGATTTTGCAACAGATTTAAACTTTGAAAGGCAAATTGATAACAATTGCTATTTACTTCTGGCGTGCTTCAGGTATTTAAGAGCAACCACTTAGGAGGAGGGAGATTTCTCCTATGAGTGCCCCCACTCTGTTCATGTTTCTGTGCATTTGTATTAGTTAATGGGCTAGATTAACCCCCAGTTTATGGCCCCAATAAATCTGAAACCTTTGTACTTACGGTATTATCCCTTCCCCCGGATTGGTGGCACAATCTGTTGACTTTAACAAAACATTTGTTTAAACATATAACTTCTTAAAGTAGATAACCCAGAAGAAACATGCTCGTAGTAAGGTAAATACAATATACAGAATCCTAAACAATTAGCTTGTGAAACATTACCATATAGGTTTCTTTATTTGAATAGTGGGTGACCATCTTTTGATGATAACAAGAACTATTTTGATTTATGTGGGTGTTTTACTCTCCCAGTGCTTCACAGGACTGAACACTGACCTAAATTTAAAAGGTTACTTTTTATTCATGAACATGGGAACAAACTGGAATAGTAAATAGCTGATGTGCCAATGACTTATTTTTTTAAATTATTGGTCTTGTATCCTGTGATCTAGAGACATCCCTGAGAATTTAAAATTGAGCAATCAAGTTATTCTGTGATAAAAAGGTAGTGGTATATATGATGAGCATGAAGTTGCTGGATTGTCACAGAAACTTTCAGGGTGGGAAATCTGTATTCCTGATTTGTTCTCTATATGAGACTCCAAATCAGGAGATGTAAAGTTCTTATCAGCCCTCCCCTAAAATGATCTCACAAACTACTCAGGTCAGGGGTCAATTGGGGGTAGGCAATAAATGCCAGATATATTCATCCCAGTGATGAACATGTAAGCAACAAAGAACCTTGAAAGTACGGCAAGTAAACCAGGACCTTGCTCTTAATATTTTAATACAAAGTGCTAGAATCTGTACTGTGTCCGTATCAGTTGGGATCAGGTTCACTGCATCTTAACAAGGGAGGGGCATTTCTATTTTTGGGTTGTAATTTTAACAAATGCCAAAAGGTCTGATGTTCTTTTCTACTGCATCTTAAACATGTGCATTTAAATTAATAGTAATGTAGATTTTTTTTTCCCCACCAAATTAATGGAGAAGTTGGTTTTAAGTTTCTAGTCTCCAGTAAAATGATTGAACATCTAACCTCAAAGCTCAATGTCTTTTGTCCCTGAACTTCTGTTCTCGGTCTGTTATTAGGTCCTCAACATGCACGTCAATTTTGTTTCACACCTTCCATCCTTTACAAACACACCTATTCAAGGGGCTAAGAGATACCTTAAATCTTCCACAAAGGCTTTGGGGCTATTTTACCCCAACACCACTACAATAGAAAGGGGCCAGACAGAGAAGAGGGATTAGTTTGTTAAAAAAAAATATGGTGCAGGTACTTTAAAGTCATTGTACCAACACAATAGTCTTGTGCAGAGCAAGCTCCCACAACCAGAAGGGTGATATGGCTATGCTGTAGTCATTAAGCTAGTTCCTAAGGTTGTCATAGCAGGGAGTGGTAGCAGAGATAAGCTCCCACTACCTAGAAAGTGCTCCAAATGGCGTGTGACTCTAACAGCCTCTGACAACCAAGTCCAACTCTTGGCCTTCATGTGTGGCTTAGCTACTAGGCCCAGCAGAACTGTTTCTACTGATGAGAAGAGGCAAAGGCGGACTACTGGCGGCTCAAAGCCAGTTGTTGATTGCAGGTGGGTTTCATCAGCCTTGGACGGCAGCCCATCTAGGAGAAGGAAAACTTGGATTTTTAAACCTTCGCTGCCTCATGGTGATGTCCACCCATGGGAAAGGCTTTGGGAGTAAACAGCAAGGAAGAAATCCGGAGCCGGGGTCCCTAAGGCAGTTTGACGTTGTTTACAACTTCACTCTGGCAATCTCTGCGACGACACTAGTGCCAAGCTGTATTGGCACTTGCCCTTCCCTTGGACTACATCAGTGATGTGGAGAGGGGGAACCCACTGCATGGGCAACAGCCGGTTCTTCAAATCTTCCCACCCAGGGTTGCACCATAGGAAGGACACAGTTCACCAGAGGCACAGACCCATGATCCCCTGGGATCGACGGCTGCTTACTAGTCATTAAGCCACCAGAACTAAAACATAAGACCTGGACTAGCAATCCCAAATTCAAATTTAGGTTTGGTAATGATGGGATTAAACCTCACATTAATGATTTGAAAAAAAACATATCAATGATGATGACAACCACCAGTAAAAATCCACCCAGCTCGTGACTTATTCAGGGGAAGAAATTTGCTGTTTCATCTGATCTGGCATACTGGGGACTCCACACTCACCAAGGTGGTGACTCTCACCAGCACCTTCTCATGGGCAATGGCACTCCATTATGAGGAATGAGTAATGGATTTTAAAAAAAGTCTGACTGTTGTTTGTGTAAGTGCCATTGGTTGCACGTATTCACTTGGACCGCTCTGACAACATCATCTACGAGCAGGAAGGAGAAGGAAGTGGGGTTACATCTATCTTGCATGGAAATATGTTGCCACCCCTTCGTCACTGTTGGAAATCCTAGACTCTGGAAACTGCTGCATTATTTAGCAGCAAAGGAGTGTCTTCACCAGAAGGACTCTAGTGATTCAAGAATGCGTATCATCGCCAGATTTTCCAGGGAATTTAAGGATATGCAATAAATTCTGGTCTTGCCGGCTGTTGTGACTGACAAAACTGAGCGACAAGGAAGCTGTAACTGGGAGATATAAGAGTACTTATTCAATACAGCAGCTCTTCTGGGGATAATCTAGAATCTTCTTCCAACTCAATATTTTAAATGTTTTAAATTCAAAAATAACAATAAACAATTAACTACAATTTCAATGGCCATAATCACCACTTTAACATCTTGAATGCAGACAGGTAACTATGCAGAATTATACATTTTCAAAGGTTGATACAATCCAAATGGAACTCCTTTGCATATTTAATACTGGTGGTTAGTCCAATAGCTTCTCAGCACAAACTCCAGACACCCAAAATATACCTTAATCAACACACACAAAGTGTGTGAGGAAGTGTTCTGATGAAGGGATTCAGCCCAAGTATCAACCATTTATTCTCTTCCGTAGACGCTGTCTGACTTGTTAATTTCCTCCAGCATGTTTTTTTCTGTAGAGTATTTTGTGCTTATGCAAAGTATAGCTCTTTTATTAAGGTATTGAGCCAGAATATTGTGAGAAAATAGCCCTGTCTTGAAGAATGTATTCAATGGTAGGAATACACCTTTATCAATATCTTAATATGGGAGATGGCCCCTTCATGTCTTCACAGATCTCACCCTAAGTTTTCAATGACTACCAATTAATATGAACTTTCATCTATTGTCTCCCCCTGGAGAGGTTCAATGGTAAGGTAACATTTGAAGTTAAGTTGTGAACAGGTTTTATTTCATCAAGGCTGGTCCTATGGTTTCTATATTCCTCATTTTAATTAATATCTGCTATCTATAATTTCATTAACTACAGAATAATTCCTAACACCAGTCATGCCCAGATCCACCAAAACAATGGATAAATAATGATTATGTTATACAGAAAGCTAACTTCTATTCCGTGAATTGATTTTTTTAATATTTTATGTCATGCAGAGAATAAGAAGGACCATGGTTAACCAGATGAATCATGAACACCAGCACACTAGTGGTGTGCCTCAGGGATCAGTGCTGGGTCCATTTCTGTTTGTCATCTATATCAACCAGCTGGATGATAATGTGGTTAACCTGGATCAGCAAATTTGAGCATGTTGCCAAGATGGGGGATGCAGTGGACAGTAAGCAAGGCTATCAAATCTTGCAGCAGGTTCTAGACCAGCTGGAAAAATGGGCTGAAAAATAGCAGATGGAATTTAATGTTGGATGTTGCACTTTAGGATGACAAACCAGGATAGGACTTACACGGTGAATGTTAGGGCATTGAGGAGTGTGGTAGAACAGTGGGGTCTGGGAATATAGATCCACAATTCTTTTAAGGTGGTGTCACGGGTATAAAGAGTCATAAAAAGAGTTTTTAGTACATTGGAATGGTTCCCCAAATCCTAAGAACTTTCTACAGCGGCACAATTGAGAGCATCCTGACTGGCTGCATCACTGCCTGGTATGGGAACTGTACTTCCCTCAATCTCAGGACTCTGCAGAGAATGGTGCGCACAGCCCAGCAGATCTGTAGTTGTGAATTTCCCATGATTCAGGACATCTACAAAGTCAGATGTGTAAAAAGCGTCCGAAAGATTATTGGGGACCGGAGTCACCCCAACTACAATCTATTCCAGCTGCTACCATCTGGGAAACGGTACCACAGCATAAAAGCCAGGACCAACAGGCTCCGGGACAGCTTCTTCCACCAGGCCATCGGACTGATTAACTCATGTTGACACGACTGTTTATTATATTGACTGTTCTGTTGTACACACTTTTTATTATAAATCACTATAAATGAGGCAAGTGAGGCTGGGGAGCATCAGCTCCAGCACCCAGACAATCAGTACCGGTGCCCCCCAGGGATGTGTGCTCTCCCCACTACTCTTCTCCCTTTACACTAATGACTGCACCTCACAGGATCCATCTGTTAAACTCCTGAAGTTTGCAGACGACACAACTGTCATTGGCCTTATCCGAGACAGTGATACAGACGGGAGGTGGAACGGCTGCCCCTCTGGTGTGGTCAGAACAATCTGGAGCTAAATACGCTCAAGACTGTGGTGATGACAGTGGACTTCAGGAGAAGCCCCCCAATACTCCCCCCACTCACTATACTCAACAGTATTGTGTCTGCTGTGGAGACCTTCAGATTTCTGGGTGTCACAATCTCCCAGGACCTGAAGTGGACACCCAACGTGGACACACTTATCAAAAAGGCTCAGCAGAAGTTGTATTTCCTATGTCAACTCAGGAAGTACAATCTGCCTCAGGAGCTGCTGATTCAATTCTATTCAGGAATAATCCAGTCTGTTCTCTGTTCGTCCATCACTGTCTGGGTTGGATCAGCTACCAAACAAGACAAGAATAGACTCCAAAGAACCGTCAGGGCTGCGGAAAGGATTATTGGTGTGAAGCTGCCCTCGATGCAGGACTTATATGCGTCTAGAGTCAGGAAGTGAGCAAGCAGCATTATTGTAGACCCGTCACACCCTGGACATCACCTGTTCCAACAACTTCCTTCTGGTAGGCGCTTTAGATCACTGTATGCCAGGACAAACAGGCACAAGAACAGTTTCTTTCCGTATGCCATCAGTCTTATGAACACTTGAATTTTAGTCTATTATAAATCAAGTCCACCTGTACATTCAATGAGGTGGACCTCATTGTATATAGTTTATGATTATTTGCACTATTGTTTTTGTTTGCTTTTAATTCTGTACAGAGAGTGCTCAGGGAAACCGGCAACAAATTCCCTGTATGTATCCTCATACTTGGCGATAATAAAGGATTCTGATTCTGATTCTATAAATTGCACAGTTGGACAGAGACATAACGTAAAGATTTTTACTCCTCATGTATATGAAGGATGTAAGTAATAAAGTCAATTCAATTCAATTGGCCAAACTCAAAGTATTGGGTACAGGAGTTAGGATGATACGTTGAAGTTGTGTAAGACATTGATGAGGCCTAATTTGGAGAACTGTGTGCTGTTTTAGTCACCTACCTACTGAAAAGATATCAATAAGATTAAAGATTGCAGAGAAAATTTACAAGAATTTTACCAGGACCTGAGTACCTGAGTATAGGCAAAGTTTGAATAGGTTAGGACTTTATACCCTGAAGTGTAGGAGAATTTTGAGAGATTTGATAAAGGTATACAAAATTATGAGGGGTGTAGATAGCGTAAATGCCAGCAGGCTTTCAGCACTGTGATTGGGCAAGACTAGAAGTAGAGATTATGGGTTAAGGGTGATAGGTGAAATGTTAAAGGGAAGTAAGAGAGAAGCATGAGGAGGAACTTCTTCACTCAGGGATTGGTAAGAGTGTAGTACGAGCTGCCAGCAGATGTGGTGAATACAGGATTGATTTCAATGTCTGAGAAAAGTTTAGATAAGTATATAGTTGGAAGGGGTATGGAGGGCAATGGTATGGGTGCAGGTCAATGGGACTAGGCAGAGTAGTGGTTTAGCATGGACTAGCAGGCCAAAAGATCTGTTTCTGTGTGTAGTGCTCTATGACTCTATGATTCTATCATTTGAAAGAGAGCACCTCCAACTCCCCAGAAATGCACTGGAACAAAGATTATGGTGGAGAGACAGTGGTTGCAGAGGGGTGGAGAAAGAGCTTGCATTGGGTGGATTTAGTGATCCTGCAGTAAGAAGTCAAGATTCCAAGGCTCAAATTCCATCTAGTTTCAGATCTCCTGGTGCTTCCCCATCATGCACAAAACACTCCCCAGTGAACACCTTGGCAATGCAGGTTGACAACAACCTTTCTGTCAATGTCAACAAAATAAAAGAGCTGGTCATTGATTTCAGAAAGGGAGGTGGTGCACATGATCCTGTAGTGTTGAGGTTGAGAGAGTCAAGAGCTTCAGTTTCTTAGGTGTTAATATCACCAATAGCCTGTCCTGGTCCAACCACTTTGATATCAAGGCCAAGAAAGATCACCAATGCCTTTACTTTCTAGGGAGTCTAAAGAAGTTTGGCAGTCCCTGTTGACCCTTACCAATTTTTATCATTGCGCTATAGAAAGCATTCTATCTGGATGAATAGTGGTTTGTTACGGCAACTACTATGCATGTGACCACAAGAAATTAAAAAGAGCTCAGCACATCAAAGCAACCAGCCTCTCCTCTATAGACTCTGCCTCAGTAAAGCAGTCAGCATAATCAAAGACCCTGGTCACACAACATTCTGACTTTTTCCCCTCCCATCGGGCAGATAATACAAAAGTCTGAAAACATGTACCACCAGGCTCAAGGACAGTATGTATCCTAGAGTTATCAGACTTTTCAATGGATTTCTTGTATGATAAAATGGACTCTTAACATCACAATCTATCTTGTTTTGATCTTGCACTTTATCGTTTACACACACTTCACTGTTTCAGTGGCTTTTACACTTTATTCTACATTGTTATTGCTTTACCTTATTCTAAAATGATTTGATCTGTACAAACAGTATGCAAGGCAGGTTTTCCATTGGTACATCTTGGTAAATGTGGCAATAATAAGCCAATGTCAATAATAAAGCACCGTCAGTACACTTCCCCCATGGACCCAGTGATCTCAACACAGCACACACGCATCTACAGATGGTGACAGTCTAGCTCTTCTGATACACACTTCTTCAATTCCGTTTAAAGCCAGATTAATAGTGGACTTTAAACCAGATTAAAATATTGAGTATGTGACTACCTCTCCCCAGCATACTGTTAGCTATTGTACAGTCACTGGAGGACAAGATTGCAGTATCAGAGAGAAATGAGAGATTATTGCATTCTCTATTTCACTGAGACATGGCTCACCCCAACACTCTGGATACAGCATTGCAGCCCAAGATGTTCTCAATCCACCGGATGGACCGAGCTGCTAATTCAAAGAAGGCAAGAGATGTGATCAGTGTTTCTTAATAAACTCATCACAGTTGATGGATGTCGCAATCTTGTCGCACTATGATTCTCCTGACCTGGAACATCTAATAATTAAGTGCCATCCGTGCTACTTACTGAGAGAGTTCTCGAACATGATCCCAAACGCAGTTCACATACCGCCAAAGGCTGATGTTAAGTAAACACTCAATGTACTGAATGCCATGATTAGGCTACCCTGATGCCTTTTACATTCTTGCCAGGGACTTCAGTCAGGCTAGCTTGAAGAAATCTCTGCCCAATTACCATGAGCACATCACCTGCAAGACTGGAATTGTAATGCACTTTCCATCAGCTGCTGTTATCACTTGTTAGTTCATAACAACAGCTAAAAGCACCTAGACATATACCCCTCCAAGTCCACAGCAACTCTATGCTGATTACTTTTAACTTATTAAATTAATGAAACTATTTAGTGTTCTTTATGCAAACTTTAATTGCATGGAACAATACAAGGCTAAGTTGTAATTCCTCACTTCAACCACTGGGTACCACCCTATCCCACAATAGCACAACTGTGACTTTGGAATAATAACTTTTAACCTCCTTAAATCATATTTTGCCTTCAAGCTGTTAACTCAGTTTCTAAACTCCTTTGTTTTGCAGGTAATTTATGTTTCTGTTCTATCACAGGAAGCCTGACAATTTCCTTGCAAGCCTGAGAATTCAAGTTCTACTGCAGTTTCCCATTCATTCTTATTACACGGCAAGCATAATTAGTTTTAAGATATCAAATACAAAAAATCATATAATCTGGGGAGTATAAGCTCTTGCAAAATGCTTTCCATTAAAAGATATTAATTATCCCAAATTTAAAAACTGAGCTTTTCGTTCTGAAATCTGGGGATAAAAGAAATATTAGTGTTTCCTTTCTGAACAATAAAACCGATTTATTTATAGTTTTGCTGTAAATAGCTAACTTCTCATGGAATCATGCTCCTTCCTACATATTATTTTTGTTTGCATGACTTCCTCACGTTGGCTTTCAAATGTGTGAGAGATTGATTGGATAAAGCATGTAACCAATCAAGATTTGCCAGCTGTGACTCCCTTTACTGAGAGATTTTGGCAATACGTGACATATTAGCGGTTTGGGTTAAAAGGTTCATTAACATACCTCTGACAGCTCATATCAACAGGGGACAGTATGACTGGTGTTCAACTATTTGCATAAAATCTATTAACTGGGCCTAAAATGAGGCATGCATGAATATTAGGTATGTAAAAAAGTAGAATGTTTACACGTAAAGAATTGAAGCTGCACTCATTACCTTGTTAATCCTCAATTGACATGGACAATGGAAAAATACGTTAGTTTAAAAGTGAGCAGCTTATTATATATTTGACTGCCAAAAGACCAGTTATTGCAAAAGTTGAGGCTTCCAGATTTTTTGCAAAAGTATTCATAATGTAATTGTTACATGTAATATACTCTATAAATCCAAGTGCCTAGACAGTAGGGAATGAGTAATCCTTTGCACAGAAGCTAGATATTGAAATGGTGGGTAACATGCAGGACTTGCTTTTGATGTACTGTATATTTTCCTTCTGATACTTTTTTCTGTATTTAATATATGTCCCAGTACAGACAAAAATGAAAGAGGCCTTTTAACCCAGTTTACTTGCTGAAACTGAAGGTGGTGGAAAGGGCCCATCGATCCCTGTCTTTCACCTTTCCTCTCTTGTTCCCAAATACGTGAGCACATTAGCCAGTAATTTCTGGCCTCCTTCAAAGATTCCTTTATTTCACTAATGCAGCAGCAATAACATATCAACATCAAATTCATTCTTTTTTCTGGTGAAGCTCTGTCAGCATTGTAAACTTAACCTTCGGCATTCATTCCTTGGTTTGTCTCCTCCACAGAATGGCATTTTTTTCCAACACATAGCTTTTTCTTCAAAAGTAAAACAGGCTCATTTCAAAGAGTAATTGTATTAAAACCCTTTTGGATAAGACAGTATTTCTATGAGCTGGAATGTGAGGTTCAAGCAAGCAGAGAAACTTGTGCGGCTACAAGCTGTCCATCCCACTTCTTTTCAATCTCTTTCATCCCTCCCACTAAATCTAATGACAGGCTGTCTATGGAGTGTCCACTTGACCACCATAAAAAGCACTTTGGTTTCATTCTAAATTAGATCACAAAATGTAGAATAATAAAACCCAATAACATGAACTGTATCTGTTTGGCCCATCACAAGAACAAGTTCAATGAAAGAGTTGCCTAGTTTGGGCCCACTGACTAGATTTTATTTCTGGGTAACTGGGTAACAATGGTGTCAAGAAAACAACCTCTCCCTCAATGTCGCACAAACAAAGGAGCTGGTTGTGGACTTCAGGAGAAATGGAGACGGGCTAACCCCTATTGTTATCAATGGATCTGGGGTTGAGAGGGTAGACAACTTTAAGTTCCTTGGCATCCACATTACCGAGGACCTCAGGCGGTCTGTACATACCGGCTGTGTGGTGAAAAAGGTACAACAGCACCTCTTTCACCTCAGACGGTTGAGGAAGTTTGTTACAGGCCCCCAGTCCTAAAAACTTTCTACAGGGGCACAACTGAGAGCATCCTGACTGGCTGCATCACTGCCTGGTATGGGAACTGTACCTCCATTAATTGCAGGACTCTGCAGAGAGTGGTGTGGACAGCCCAACACATCTGTGGTTGTGGATTTCCCATGATTCAGGACATTTACAAAGACAGGTGTGTAAAAAGGGCCTGAAGGATCATTGGGGATCTGAGTCACCCCAACTACAATCTATTCCAGCTGCTGCCATCTGGGAACACAGCATAAAAGCCAAGACCAACAGGCTCCAGGACAGCTTCTTCTACCAGGCCATCAGACTGATTAACTCACACTGATTTGAGTGTATTTCTAAATTACATTGGTTGTTCTATTTATTATAAATTATTTTAAATTACTTTGATAGCACATTTAGATGGAGAGATAACGTAAAGGTTTTAACTCCTCGTATGTGAAGGATGTAAGAAATAAAGTCAATTCAATTAAAAAAAAGGTTTCTCTTCCAATTCCTATATAATTCCATCTTGCAAGTTCATGTAAAACATGCTTCTACCATTTATCCAAGCTGTGTGATCCAGATCAAACCCTCAGTGGAAAAATAAAAATTCACTTTTTCACTGTAGCCTCTTTACCAGTCACTTTAAGTTATGACCCACTTACCAGAGAAAGTAATCACACTTTGCTTGCTGTGTGAAATTGCCCCTCTAATAGAACACCACATTAGATCTTCTCTTCAGCTTTTCTCATCAAAGGAAAACAATTCACATTTTTCCACGTGACCAAAATTCTATCATGCCTCACACAATGGTGTATGTATTATTATGTAGAAGGTGTAATTCATTCATTCTTTCAGTCATTTATTACATGTATGTTGTAGCATACAGTGAAGTGAGTAGTTTATGATAACAACCAACACAGCCTACGGAGTTGCTGGGGGAGCTCAAAGTGTCACCACTCATTCCAGCACCAACAGAACATGCCTACAACGTTCAGCAAACCAGCACAAGCAGCGACAACAATAGCAACAAAACAACAACTGCCAAATAAACCTCTTTTGTTCCTCTAACCCCTGCACCCACTCTCACACACACAGACACTCCTCTGTCCTCAGGATAGGCCCCTCCAGGCCTCCAACCACCAGACCCTTATCTGGACCCAGAGACTCACAGACCTCCAACTTATGGAAGTGCCATCAGGCATCCGATTTGCAGATTCACAGACATCAGAACTTGACTTCCAGCCTCACTGATGATGGGAAATTGAAATCCAGGCCTCGAACTCCAGAGTCGCATGGAAGCCCAAACCCGGGACTCTCTGAGCTGGGGGTCACCAGCCTTTGCGCCTCCTGCCTGCACAGAGCTCAGATCCCAGGACTTGCTAACCCTGGGAGGCTCACTAACCCGGAGTTCATCACGGGACCCAGCAACCCCAATCATTGACCGCTGCTCTTTGTCCTTAGCACCTAACTATCCATCCGTGGGGATCACTGAGTGTTCTCAACAGGACTCCTGCTCCTTCCCCTGACTCTCCATTCACTGCCCTTGGCCTCTAACTCCCCTCATCCCAGTCCCTGAGCCCTAACTCCCTGCCCTGTAACAAAACCATCCCTACAAGCCTGAAAGTACAAGTAAGTCTGAAATACAACCTGAAGAGACATCACAGCTCAGTGGCATCTTGGCTAGAATGCTGGATTATAGAATATCAATAGAAGAATTCCTTCAGCATCTCAGAGTTACAGTTTTACTCTCAAAATAGTCAATACAATAGAAGTAATTGTGAACTGTATTTACAGATCATCTGTATGCTGTCAACTATGTAGTTGCCTTTAGCCTTCCTCCAAATTTCCATTATCCATTTCTCCATCCTGTTAGAGAAAGTTAGTTATTTGATTCTAGTCCTTTGCCTCTCTTCCTTCTGGGTGTGTTCCACATTCTATGATTGCTAATTTTCCATCCTTTCACATAGAAGTGCATCCCTTGATGCCACGCTTGCTGAAATACAATGTTCCTGACAGAAATCTAAAACCTGAGATGTGTCATTATTAAAGTTGTAAGGGAGATAATAAAGCTTCTGTTCTCTGATGTAAGCTCAAGAAGGGAAAAGAGAACATTCTATTCAGTTGATGCTCATTTTCCACGTAGAGGTGGTGGTGATAGTGGACATTCAGATATAATGATTCATTTTAAAAACCAAACCAGCAGAAGCATGCCTAATATGTGCAGAGATCAATATTGATAAATAAACATGTTATATTCTGGGATGGCACCAAAAACACAGAATTCCAGCCAGGAAAAGATGAAGGAAACATGAGGAAATCTGCAGATGCTGGAAATTCAAGCAACACACACAAAATGCTGATGGAACGCAGCAGGCCAGGCAGCATCTATAAGGAGAAGCGCTGTCGACGTTTCGGGCCGAGACCCTTCGTCAGGACTAACTAAAAGTAAAGATAGTAAGAGATTTGAAAGTAGGAGGGGGGAGGGGGAAATGCAAAATGATAGGAGAAGACCGGAGGGGGTGGGGTGAAGCTGAGAGCCAGAAAGGTGATTGGCAAAAGGGATACAGAGCTGGAGAAAGGAAAGGATCATGGGACGGGAGGCCTAGCAAGAAAGAAAGGGGGAGGGGAGCACCAGAGGAAGATGGAGAACAGGCAGAGTGATGGAGAAAAGAGAGGAGGGGGGGGAAAGCTAAATATATCAGGGATGGGGTAAGAAGGGGAGGAGGGGCATTAACGGAAGTTAGAGAAGTCAATGTTCATGCCATCAAGTTGGAGGCTACCCAGCCAGTATATAAGGTGTTGTTCCTCCAACCTGAGTGTGGCTTCATCTTGACAGTAGAGGAGGCCATGGATAGACATATCAGAATGGGAATGGGGCGTGGAATTAAAATGTGTGGCCACTGGGAGATCCTGCTTTCTCTGGCGGACCGAGCGTAGGTGTTCAGTGAAACGGTCTCCCAGTCTGCGTCGGGTCTCATCAATATATAAAAGGCCACACCGGGAGCACCGGACGCAGTATACCACACCAGCCGACTCACAGGTGAAGTGTCGCCTCACCTGGAAGGACTGTCTGGGACCCTGAATGGTGATGAGGGAGGGAGTGTAAGGGCAAGTGTAGCACTTGTTCCGCTTACAAGGATAAGTGCCAGGAGGGTGATCGGTGAAACAGTATCTGTATTTTGCTCTCACCAGAGATTCTGGCTGACCTACAGAGTATTTCCAACATCTTCAGTTTTATTTTCCACAGAATAGCAGATTGGCTAACTGTACAATCTCTAGTGGAAACAACCTTAATCATCAGCTGTTCTACCTGTAAAAGGCTCCAAAAAAGGCAGTTTCAATATTGTTGTGAACACTTGACCTGCACCTATAATTCGTAATTACATTTCTTAGATAACTAGTTGTTAAATAGATAATATATTTTAAAGTAGATCTATTCAATCAAACTAAAAGATCCCCACAAAGACTTACTTTCTTCCAGCACTTCCTGCCAACAGATGTCAGTTTGTAGTATAATTAGAGTCCATTGACTGTAATATCATTAAGCTGGCTGAAGGATATATCTCATTGAGTAATTCTGTTGGATGGTAAACAAGAGCATAATTTCCTTAACTTCCCGTCTGGGTACATTGATAACCCAAGATTCAGTACTACATTTGATCATTTCAGGTAGCCACCCTTATTATTCTGTCTTTTGGTTTCACTTTGCTTCTCTTTTTACATTTCTGTTTTCAACTGCCAGTTTTTAACGCAATTGTTACCATGACGACTTTGGCCTGCACTGTGCCCACAGACGTTCCCTCGTTTTGCTGCACCCCTCCTTCTCTCTGCATTCAGAACGTACTTGTTTACTCACTTTCCCAGTTCTCTGCCAGGGGTTCCCTTCCCAAAGCACCTGTTCACTTTCTGACTCGGTTTCAGATGTTCAGCATCTGTAGATTTTTGTTCCAATTACTATTTTCAAAGGAACTTTTCAAATATTTGCATAATATAATGCCATATTAAAAACGGAACACTATGACATTTTGGGTCAAAACTCTGCATCAGGACCTAATGCAGAGTTTCAACCCATAGCACCAACAGTTCCTTTCCTTCTACAGTGGCTGCTTGACACGTTGAGTTCCTCAAGCAGATTACTTTTGCTCTAGGTTTCAGCAGCTGCAGTCCCTTATGTGTTTAAAAATGGAATATACACAGTACAACTGGTTAAAATAATGACACTAACATTAATATTCATTTAAAGTATACTTTAAACTAAAATTTCATGCATATATACATACATAAAATCATTCTTTAGAGCATATAATTTGCTACCTAAGTTGGCTGAGATGAAGAAAGCTGCAAATTCAGGATTTACTCATTATGGCTTTAAAAAATCCCAAAGTAGTGGTCAATTTTAAACAATAAAAGTGATGAACTCTGGTAATTTTGTGCCCATTAATTACAATAAAACCCAAGCCATTCATAGCATATTGATAACATCAAGTAGGATTCGATTAATTGTTGAACACAAAACACCACATAACAGGAATGCATAACCAGAATCTGACTGCAGAGATCAACATACCCTGTGTGAATTCTTGCTGTAATAGATGGAGAACTGTTTAGAATGCACCGTCTTGAGTTTGAGATCTCTCAAGGTGATCACTTAACTCAAGATAAATTTAGCAGGTGTTTCCGCAGGTGACACAGAAAGATCCATATAGATTCAAAATGGTGTTAATTTTCAATATCTGTATGCAATGTTTACTCAGCTGATAGTACATTAGGTTTTTAGGCAGAACATTAGCATGACAAAATACATTCTTATGGTAACCATTCCAATTTTACAATTAGATTGTTAACTAATTTTGTTGATATTTCTTGACAAACTAATGAATGACCTCAGGGTACTAGTGATATAATTACTCTATGAATGTAGTTTAAGTAGTGCAATAATTTAATAATAATGTAATTATGGAAAAAGATTCTTTGCGCCACAGTCCCAGGGAGATGCTCAATTGTGTTGAGGGAGAGAAAGTTTAAAGGGGTATTCAGTACATATTGCAAGCCACTGTTCCAAGTAAACATAGAAACAGGGAGAGAGAGAGCTTAAAAGAAGTGAGTGGGGACTGTCAACACATTATGTAAACCGCAGTCCCAAGGAGACACCGGACTGTCTAGAGGGAGGGAGTTTTAAAAAAGTGAGCAGGGGCAGTCAGCACAATTTAGTGGCTGTTTCCAAGGATACTTTGGATTGTGCATAATTAGGCACTTGGCAAGGACCAATAAAAAGAAGTTAGGTGTAAGGAGAGTAGTCATTGTGTGAGTGGGCCACAGTTGGAGTGGGGAATACAGGCTTTGATAAGGAGAGGCGTAGGCCATGGGTAAACTTTTTTTTGTTATTTACTCTTTCTTTATTTTTTATTGAACAGTTAGAACAGTGGTGCTGCCAGACAGGATAGTGTAATGCTCTTCTTATCGAATGTGGGAAGGCAGGGAGACCTCCGGTGTTGCTGATGACTACACCTGCAAGAAGTGCATCCAGCGGCAGCTTCTAACAGATCATGTTGGAGATGGAGTTCCAGTTCCAGATCATTTGGTGGCTGAGGGATTGTTAAGCAGAACAGACAGGGAGGTAGTTACACTTAAGGTGTGGGACACAGGTAAAACCATTTGTTTCAGGCAAGTGAAGCTCGTCAGCCTTGGATGGCAGCCCGCCTAGGAGAAGGAAAACTCTGATTCTAAACCTCCGCTGCCTTGCACTCATACCCACCCACGGGAAAGGCTTCGGGAGTAAACCCCGAGGAAGAAATCCGGACCCCGGGTCCCTAAGGCAGTTTGGTATTGTTTACAACTTCATTCTGGCAACCTCTGTGACAACACTGGTGCCAAGCTGTATCAGCACTTGCCCTTCTCTTGGACTACATCAATGACGTGGAGGGGGGGAACCGCTGCACAGGCATCAGCCGGATCTTCAAATCTTCAAGCCCAGCCTTGCCCCCTGGAGAGGACATATTCTACCAGAGGCACAAACCCATGATCTCCTAGGATCGATGGCTGCCTATTATTCCCCTCCACAACAAGGGGTTGGGGGGGTGACCTATACGAGGAATGCCATACTGGTCAGGTCTCTGGCACTGAGTGTGGCTCTCTGACTCAGAAGGGAAGGGGAGAGAAGAGGTGAGCTATGGTGATAGGGGATTCGTTGGTTCGGGGAACAGAAAGAAGGTTCTGTGGACAAGAACAAGATTCTTGGATGGTTTTTTGCCTGCCGGGTGCCAGAGTCAGCGACATCTCAGATCGAGTCCACAGCATTCTTAAGTGGGAGGCTGAGCAGTCAGAGGTCATGGTCCACGTCGGTATCAATGACATGGGTAGGAGGAGTAACTAGGTCCTGCAAAGTGAATTCAGGGAATTAGGTGCTAAGCAAAAAGACAAGACCTCCAGGGTTGCAATCTCAGGATTTCTACCCATGCCACGTACAAGTGTGGCCAGAAGTGGGAAGATTATACAGTTTAACACGTGACTAAGGAGTTGGTGGAGGAGTGAAGCCTTTAGATTTTTGGATCATTGGGCTCTCTTCCAGGGAAGGTGGAACCTATACATAAGGGATGGTTTGCACCTGAACTGATAATATCCTAGCAAGAAGGATTGCTAGTGCCGCAAGTGAAGTGTTTAAACTAGAGTTGCAGGGGAATGGGTCCCAGAGCACCAGAACATAGTGGAATGGTTGTGGAGAAAGATGCTGTTAAGCCTACATATAAAGTCAGCAATCAAAAGGTTGGGCACGGCAAGACTAACATTCTAAGCAGCAAATATATCAATGCAAGAAGTAATGTAGGAAAGGTGGATGAGCTTAGGGTAGGGATCAACACACAGGATTATGATATTGTAGGCATTAATGAGACTTGTTTGCCCAAGGGATAGGACTGGTAGCTCAATTTTCCTGGTTTCTGTTATTTTAGACAAGATAGTGGGAGTGACTAAAGGAGGAGGGGGTGGTATTACTAGTCAGGGAAAATGTCACAGCAGTGCTCAGTCAGAACAGACTGGAGAGTTTGTCTAGTGAGGTTTTATGGGTGGAATTGAGGAATAAGAAAATTAGGACCATGTTATGGGATTATATTATAGACCACCCAATAATCTATGGAATTTAGGGGAGTAAATTTGTAGAGTTTGCAGACTTGCAAGAAACATAAGGCTGTGATAGCTGGTGATTTTGACTTTCCACATATTAACTGGGACTCCCATACTGTGAAAGTACTGGAGGAGAGAGAGTTTGTCAAATATGTTCAAGAAAGTTTCCTTAATCAATACATAGTTCCAACTAGAAAGAGTGCGATAGTAGAACTCCTATCAGGGAATGAGAGAGGCAGGTGACAGATGTCTGTGTCAGGGAACACTTTGCATCTATTCATCATATTGACATTATTTTCAAGGTAGTTATGGAAAAGGATGGGTCTAGTCCTTGGGTTGAGATTTTAAATTGGAGAAAGGCCAATTTTGATGGTATCAGAAAGGAAATGGCAACTTGGATTGGAACAGGATGTTTTCTGGCAAAGGTGTACTTGGTAAGTGGGAGGCTATAAAAAGTGAAATATTTAGATTGCAGAATTTATCTGCTGTTGTCAGAATAAAAGGCAAGGATAACAGGTTTAGGGAACTTTGGTTTTCGAGCGATATTGAGGCCCGTTAAGAAAAGGAAGGAGGTGCATAGAGTTTGGGGAGAGTGTGGACAATGCGCCAGCACAGGTGGTGCTTGCAAGCTCAATTTCAACATTTAAGAGAAATTTGGATAGGTACACATTGATGAAGGTAGAGCAGTGGATGTAGTGTATATGGATTTCAGTAAGGCATTTGATAAGTTTCCCCAAGCAAGTTTCATTCAGAAAGGAAGGAGGCATGGGATCCAAGGAGACCTTGCTTTGTAGATCCAGAATTGGTTTGCCAACAGAAGGCAAATGGTTGTTGTAGATGGTTTGTATCTGCACCGAGGTCGGGGACCAGTGGTGTGCCTCAGGGATCTGTTCTGGGACCCCTCCTTTTAGTGATTTTTATAAATGACTTGAATGAAGAAATAGAAGGCTGGGTGAGTAAGTTTGCTGATGACACAAAGGTTGGGGGTGTTGTGGATAGTCTGGAAGGTTGTCAAAGGTTACAGCGGGACATCGATAGGATGCAGAACTAGACTGAGAAGAGGTAGATGGATTTTAACCCAGGTAAGTGTGAAGTTATTCATTTTGGTAGGTCCAATTTGAAGACAGAATATAAATGGTAAGGCTCTTGGCAGCGTGAAGGATCTGAGAGATCTTGGGGTCTGTGTCGATAGGACACTCAAAGCTGCTGCGCAGGTTGATAGCGTTGTTAAGAAGACATATAGTGTGTTGCCATTCATCAAACGTAGGACTGAGTTCAAGAGTTGTGAGGTAATGTTACAGCTATATAAGATATAAGATTTTGGTCAGACACCCGCTTGGAGTACTGTGTTCAGTACTGGTCACCTCACTTCAGGAAGGATGTGGATACTATAGAGAGGGTGCAGAGGAGATTTACAAGGTGTTGCCTGGATTGGAGGGTGTACCTTATGAGAATAGGCTGAGTGTACTTGGCCTTTTCTCCATGGAGTGGCAGAGGATGAGAGATGATTTGATAGAGGTGTATAAGATGATGAGAGGCATTGATCTTGTGGCTACCCAGAGGCTTTTTCCCACGGCTGACATGGCTAATATGAGGGAGCATGATTTTAAGATGCTTAGAAATAGGTACTGAGAGGATGTCAGTGGTAAGTTTATCACAGACAGAGTGGTGCACAGCTGGCAGCGGTGGTGGAAGTGTGTCTGTGGAAGTGGATACAACAGGGTCTTTTAAGAGCCGCTCCGATAGGCACATGGAGCTTAGAAAAATAGAGGGCTATGCCGCAGAGAAATTCTGGACAGTTTCAAGGGTATGTTACATGGTCAGCACAACATTGTGGGCTGAAGGGCCTGAAATGTGCTGTAAATTTCAATGCTCTATGTTCTATGTACATGGATGGAAGGAGTATGGGATGCTATGGTCCAATAGCAAGTCACAACTAGGCAGGTTAATGGTTTGGAACAGACTGGATAGGCTAAAAGGCCTGATTCTGTGCTGTAGTTTTCTATGATTCTGTGATTGTATACGATAGCAAAAAGGATCCAAAAGGCTCCAATTTCCTTGAATAGTGCCATTCAACCCTCAAGACTACCCAAACAGTAGAAGCAGTCCTAGACTTAACATTGTATTTCCAACCAAATTAACTTTTCAAGACATGCGCACCATAGAGTACTATGGTTCATCAGTGTAAATGCATTTTGAATTCCAGAATTCCAAATATATAGGGGAATGATGAGGCTTGTTAATAACAAGGATGGGACTGTGAGTAAAATAAGGAACTTCCTAAATCCTTGATCTGATTCAAATGAAAAGTAGTAAGTTGAAAGCCTCCACTACATTAACTACAGAGGGCAATATACCCGACTTTCACACTTACCCGAGAAACACATTGCTAAGAGGTCCATCTACAGAGACATAGACACCCAGACACCCGTCAAGACTGGGACCTAGGATTAGATCTCTGAGAAATAACACAGAAGCTATTTTTAACATATTTACCAAGTCAAAACAATCTGTGATATACTTTTTGTCCTGAAGTCTCATGTCATGTGTTAAGTTTACACGTGGAAAGCTGTCCATGTGAATGGGATCTGAGCTGGCAAACATAATGGTGTAGGAAGTCTCTACTTCTCAAAGGACCTGGCTACTTTGTAGTTATTCTTTCTTCTGAAAACACTAACGATTATTGCACGTCAAGTTGTAGCCAGGATAATTGTCAAAGATGGAGATTGTGAAGTTCGTTAGTCTTTGTGCCACCTGGATGAAGTTGAGAATGGTGAGTACACAAATTGAGGTTACTACCCAACCTGCTCCAGTTGGCATAAAACTTAAGTTATTAGTTATGTTGGCAGCTCCCTGCTGTATCGTTCCTGCCAAGGCCGGTTGAGATGAAAGCCTGAAATGTTGGTTTAAATAAATCCCAATGTTCTTTTAATGGGCACAGCAATCTGAGCAGTTCTTTCTCTTGGCAATGTTCATTCCAAATACTCCAATAAGTTAAAGGAAATCTTCCCCCCCTTCACTTAATCATTTCAAGCTGCACTCTAGTTCATTGGTATTTGTATTTTTCTGGCAATGTCTCCAGACATTTTGTATCCACCTTGTCAAGCATATTATCTGTTTATCATTCCAGGGCATAACTTACCTCTTTTACATAAGAAGTCATAACTGAAGGGGTCTTCCATTGTCGAATATATATTAATCTTGTCTGACTGTCATGACTTTGTGGTTTATTACTAATATCTGAGAATCAGAAGAATTAAACAAAATGTAGAATATGAATCTTATAAGCATTCCCCATCTGTGCAAATAAAAATCAATCTCTGTTTCTAATTGGCTCTCAGAATATGCACGGAAATACCTTGGCGTCGTTTCCAGGCTTAGCATGGCCATTGAGTCTTATGCCAAATCAAAATATAGAAAACACTGGAAACGCTCAGCAAACCTAGTGAGACTGCAATGAGAGGAACGCAAGAACTGCTGTCTCATGACAATGGGACTTTACATAAAGGAAGATGTTCGTTAAAATGAACAGAGTCCAAGCAAGCACAGAGCCAGAGAAAAAGATAAATTTAGCTTTATTTGTCATATGTACATCAAAACATAACAGTGAAGTCCATCATCTGCATCATATCAAATCAGTGAGGATTGTGCTGGACTCACCAAACTTCCAGTGCCAACATAGTTTGGCCTCAACTCAACTCAATAATTCTAACAGTATGTCCTTGGAATGTGGGAGGAAACTGGAGCATGCTGAGGAAATCCACACGGTCACAGGGAGAGCATACAAACTCCTCACAGGCAGCAGCAAGAATCGAACCCCAATCTTACAGCTGATGCTGTATGTTAGGCAAACCACTATGCTACCATGCAGCCCGTACTGAGTGCTGAGTGTTGATACATGGCAAATAGTGTGACTAAATAACAAGTCTAAAATTTCCAGTCAGTAATAACAAAACAGCAGAGTTGGTTATAAAACATAGAAAGGGCATCTGAGTTCCAACCTAAATGGTACATCCGTGTATATCTTCCGAAATTTCTGCTTTCCATTCTTCAGAATGCTGTGTGATGGAGTTAAATGTAAAAGTGAAAGAAAGTTAATTAAGACTGGATTCAGCTTTCCATTAATTATGAACATACAGACTAGGAGCAGAAGGAGGGCACTCAGCTCCCTGAGTCTGTTCCACCACTTAATAATATTATGGCCGGTCTAACTTAACCTCTGTAAGGGCATTCCCAACTACCTTTGTTAATCTTTCATCCACTTGTTTATAAAGAATGGAGTCACTGAGTTATTCAGTTATTCAGCATGAAACAAGACCTTCAGCCCAACTCATCAAATTGGAATGAGTTGCCTTCTTGAGCTAGTCCCACTTGCCTTCACTTGGCCCATTTCCCCTAATTGTTTCTTACCTATCCATCTGTCCAAATGTCTTTTAAATGGTGTAATTATATCTGTGTCTACCACTTCCTCTGATATCCTGGCCCTCAGATCAAATTCAAATTTTTAAATTCCCCTATCCTGGCAGTAAGACTGGAACTATTATAAGCCCTCCTGTAATTTTATAAACCCCCCAGATGTCACCCCACAGCCTCGTATACTAAAAGAACAAAAAGGACTCAAGGGGAATGGGGAGTGGACCATGTTGATACAAATAGCACAAAAGATGTTATCCTGCAGATTGAGTAGGGGAGTCAGGTAAGATGCTAAAAGGCATGACCTTCAGGATAGTGATCTCTGGATTGCTCCTGCTGCCACGATACTGAGGTTAGAAACAGACTGATAAGCTGGATGAATGCATGGCTAAAAAGCTGGTGCAGGAGGCAAGGATTCAGGCTCTTAGACTATTAGGATTCCTTCGAGGGTAAAAGTTACTTGTATAAGAGAGATGGTTTATACTTGAACGAAAGAGTTTGTCTCAAGCTGCTGGTGGAAACTATGAATTTTTCTCCTCAGTATTCACTGAGTAGAAATACATGGTTGCTCAAGGGATGAGGGAAACTAGTGTTGATGTTTTGGAGGACATTCATATTAGCAGCTACCTACACCAGCACATTAAAGTGCATAAATTCCCAGGGCCTGACTGAGACATCTTTGGATTTTGTGGGGTTGGTGGGGGGGGGGGGGGTTAGGGAAGAAATTGCAGAGACTGTTGTGAAGATATTTGTTTCATTAGTGAAGCACTGAAGGCAAGAGTGTTGGTAATATTGTTCTGCTGTTTAAGAATGGAAGCAAGGACAAGCCAGGAAACTACAGGCCAGTCAGCCAGTCATCAGCAATGGGGAAGTAATTGGAGGCAATTCTGATAGACAGATTCTAACAACATTTAGATAGACAGAGTCTGATAAGGAAGAGTCAGGCATGGCTTTGGACAGAGAAAATCATCCTTTATGGATGTTTTAAAGTTTTTTGAAGAGATAACCATGAAAGGAGATGTGGGTAGGGCAATGAATATTATCTATTTGGACATTAGCAAAGCCTTCAATAAGGTAGGCTAGTCTGGAAGATGAGGTCAAATAGAAGCCAGGGAGAAATAGTTAAGTGGATTTAAAATTGTCTCAGAGGTAGGAATCTGTGAGTGGTATTTAAAGATTGCTTCGTGGAATAGAGGCGGGTGCCTGGAGGAGTAAGTGTTAGGACCGTTTTTATTTGATATTTGTATAAATTATTTGGAGGCAAATGCAAAAGGCCTGACTAATAAATTTGTGCATGACACCCAATTAGTAGATGTCATTGATGGTGCAGGAAGCTATCATAGATCTCAGGAGGATCTTGATCAGTTAGGGAAGTTAGCAAAGAAGTCACAAATGGATTTCAGTACAGATAAGTATGAGGTGATGCATTTTGAGAAGTCAAACCAGCATAGGACTTACAGAATACTATACATATGAGGGTGGTAGGGTATGTAATGGAACAGAGGCACCCAGGAGCACTGGTGCATAGCTTTGTTGAAAGCAACATCATAGGTAAACAACTATGGTCAAAAAGATGTTTGACATGCAGGCCTTCATCAGTCATAGCATGGAGTATAGGAGACAGGAAATTATTTCACAATTCTATATGACATTGATGAGGTCACATTTGGAATATTGTTATAGGAAAGACATGGTTAAAATAAAAAGAGTGGAGAAATGATTTCTGTTGCTAGGGCCTGAGGACTTGAGTTATACAGCTTGTTAATATAGTAGATGACAAGCAAAAGTGGGCTCAGCGCCAATCCCCACACCACATTGTTGGTTAGAGGCCTCCAATCTGAAAAACAGCCCTCCACTACTATCTTCTGACTCTTACCACCAAACCAATTTTGTATTCAATTAGCTAGGGTTCCATGTGAACTAACCCTCCAGACCAGCCTACTATGTGAGACCATGTCAAAATCCTTACAAAATTCTATCAGTCATTGGTCTATTTGGTCATCTCTTCAAAAAACCAATATCAAATTTCTGAGGCATAATTTCCCAAGTACAAAGCTACACTGACTATCCCTATTCAGTCCTTGCCTTTACAAATGCCAGTCCCTCAGAAACCCCTCAAGAAACTTCCCCACATTTCTCACCAGCCTGTAGTTCCTGACAAGTCTACCCATCTTAAAAATTTCAAAAACTGTGTTTCCACCCTTTGAGGAAGAAAGGCTAGATGATCTGTTATTTTTACACAGTGGTGTATGGTGCTGGATTTTCCTACATCTACCCTGTCAAGACCTTCATGAAATTCTATGTCTCTATCAAGCTCCTCTTGGTCTTCTGAATACTAGCATCTAAAAGCCTATCCTATAAGTGATGCACCATCAATAACTCACTCTGAGATGTAAAGGCGAGATATCGGCTTTTATTGACTGGAAGAAGGAACAAGCAGTAGTTGACCACCATACTACATCCTGGAGGCAGAGAGGCCAGGCTCAGACCTCAATCGCCTTTATACCGGGGTCTGTGGGAGGAGCCACAGGAGCGGTCAGCAGGGGGCGTGTCCAGACAGGTATATGTAGTTCACCTGCCCCTTCCAAATAACAGTTTGGGAAACCTTCTCTCAAATGCTTCCAACACTGTTTGCAAATCCTTTTAACAGACCAAACAATCCTGCCCAGTTCTGGCAAGCTTTAGAGATTTTTCCAAAAAAGGAGCTGGATCACTAAGATGTTTGAGGGACCAATTGTCAGTTTTTGATTAATCCTAACATATTATGAAATTTTATGTGCTTCAACATAAGAGTTTGGATCCCCTCGGTAAAAGGAAGAAATAAAGCCCATACTTTTTTTTCTAGGAAGCAAATTATCTCAGCAATCACCTGGATCTTTTTTTTGTATTATGCTCTTCAGATATGGAAGACAAACTGGCTTGAAATACCTGTGAGACTCAATACATACATAATCATCTAATTCTACATTTCAGAAAATTCATACATCAAGAACGGCTCCCTGGAAATAGTTGCCTTTCCAGTAACAGGGGTCTCTGTCTTAGACAGAACAAAACTCATGGAGACACAAGGATCTTATGTAACAGTTCATTCAACATTAATACCCCTAAAATGACGAAGTGACTTTGATAGATTTCCAGCAAACAACTCACCTCTACCACTTGTGATTCAAAACATTCTTGTGAATACAAACCTCAGATAACATGGCTCAATCCACAACAATGTTAAGAAAAAAGTAATACCAGCACACTACCTGTAAAACAAATTACAAATGATCAGTGCTCAAGTGGTGAGAAACCACAATGTTTAAAGTTAGATTTCCTTTCATAACAGCAACATACAATGCAGTTCACTTGAAAAAGCAATTTATTTCCAAATCTCATTGAAACTGTTTCCCCATAAGGCTAAGTTTCTGTTAATTCCACCTCAGAGGAATATGATACTCAATCTCCAACCTAACATTTCCTTTTCCCGTGCCAATATCAGCAATCTATGGAACCAGCTAAAGTGACTGTACCACTTAGTTACTTTGTTCAAAAAATTCATCAGATAGTTCAAATTTTATCAGTAAAATCACCACCAAGAGCGCTGAAGCCTTCTGTTCGGTTGAATTTCCATCCCAAATCCATGCAGATTTCACATCCAAAGGATTAGTCCAGATGATTAATGTGAGGAATTATGAAGGGAACAACAAAACAATGCTGTCCATTAATATTAGACCTTTAAAATAGCAAAAGCCACTTCATAGGAAAACTATCAAGCAAAAAAAAGATACAATCTTCATTGAGTCTTTTTGTTCAAATTGCAATCCCTTCAGACAAGTTGATTGACATGCTTATTCCTTTATTTTGAGCCTACTGTTAAGAATTCCTTTCCTGACAGGAAGGGATAGAACCATATCCTTGCTTTTATACCAAATTAATATCATTACAGCCCACTTCCCAGGACACTGATCAACGACATAGATTTCACGTTGATCACATTGAAATAAGTCTTCTGCATTAGGAAGGAGCTACAGGAGCCTTAGGTCCCACATCACCAGGTTCAGCAACAGTTATCACACTTCGACCATCAGGCTCCTGAACCAACATGAATAACCTCGAAACTGCACTGACTCTACAATTTATGGATCAACTTCAAGGAAATTATTACATGTTCTCAGCACTGTTTATTTCTTTCTGTGTTGTATTTACACAGTTCGTAATCTTTTGCACATTGGGTGTTTAACAGTCTTTGTATGTTGTTTTTCATTGATTATATTGTATTTGTTGCTTCTACTGTGAATGCCTGCATGAAAATGAATTGCAAGATGATAGCACATACTTCGACAATAAATTTACTTTGAACTTTAAACTTTCAAATAGCATGGTTCACATCACATATCAGATTACAGTTCAAGCATAGAAATGGGGCATGAGAGCCTGGAACTGCACCAAATATGATTCTAATGCATTAATGCTTCCCAATGAGAACTGCACCAGAACCAGGCTAATCACAACAAGTTGTCCACAATAGTGGAGGACTCCACAGCTCACTGATAGTGGGGACCAAAGTATCTGGCTGAGTCATTTCCCTCCCTCTAGCTCTCCCAAACGTCTTTATGAAGCTCCTCTCTGACTAAGGCTTCAAGTGTCCTCTATGATATTTCCTAATGTTATATAATATAGTTTTGTTTGTTGATCCTTCTATGATGTGCATTGAGATGGTTTTGCTATGATAATATTGATGGAAATCTATGCTGTTGCTGTTCCCTTCTCCATCCAAGTCAATTGAAGCTTATTGCTGTGCACATGTACAATAATGTAAAGATACAATGGAAAACTTACTTACAACAACATCACAGACTCCCGGCCACAGAGAACACACAGAATATAAGCTATACATAAATTATAGCAAACTGTGAAGAGAAAGAGAAGGAGAATAAAAAGACTGTGCAAAGTTAAGTCCAGTAAACCAGACATGATCAGATACTAGTCCATGATGGTCTAAGGTGTTCCATTGCTAAGCTAGGGTTAGAGTTGTGCAAGTCAGTTCAAGAACTGGATGATTATAAGGAAGTTACTCTTCCTGAACCTTATAGTGGAGTGGAGGACTTCAGGATTCTGTACTTCCTGCCCAATGGTAGCAGCAAGAAGAAGTCATGACTTTAATAATTGGGATCTATGATGATAGATGCCTCCTTCTTGAGTTATTGCCTCATGTAGATGCCATCATGTCAGTGATGGGGAAAGCTGATGGATAAGGGCGTGTCTAATGCTCTCGGCCTTTTGAATTCTTGTGTTAGAATTGCCACTCCAGGTCACGATACGACCAAACAGAATACAACCCAGGACCACCCCCTTTATGCTATAAGCTCTTGCATGCTCTAAAATTGTTTTTGACATGAGATGCAAAGGGGTTGTAATTTAGATCCACTTCATAAGGCAGTATAAGCAAGTCAGAGTTCAAATACCTCTGAACAGCTGAGCTTTCTGTACAACCACAGATCAATTGAAATGAATACTTCATATTTGCATAATTATATTTGACTGAAGGAAAGCATTGCCTGCTGTTTCTCATAAAAATTATTACCTTTTTGTGGCCTCGGAGATCTGTGAAATGTAAGGAAGGGGTCCAATGATCCATTTATGACAAAGATTATTTAACTTAAATGAAATTCAAACAGCAATGTGTTCTCATTCAGTGTACGTACTACGATCCAAACTTGGGTTAATCTCTAATTTATATTGTTTATATATATTGTTTTTCAAGTTAATTCATCTTAAGTTCTTCTGCTGTGCATTTTTAGTATCATAAAATAGTCTCAAAATGCACATAAAAGCTGTGTAAATTGACCTACTGTATATATACTGTCTAGATGTTGAAATCATGTTAAGTAGCATTTGGTGGATTGTCTACACTGGATCAAATGTTTGCTGCTTAAACCTACCCCTGTGCATTTTCTGATGGTTCCAATGTAGCCATCTGTCAAAACACGTTAACTTTAATGTTCACTCTTCTCTGAGTTATGATTCTTCACTTTAATTTTCTTAATATAAAGCAGACAACAGAACTTCATGATGTTTGACCTTTTCTTCAAATCTGGTGTGACCATAAAAGATTAAAATAAAGCCAAGAAGCACAAAGGTAAAAGATGACTCATTCCCATCAGAAACCAATATAGTAAATATTCTAGCTCAATCACATTCTATATTCTTCCTTCCTCTGTAGTAATTTTGAAAATGTATTTTCTCCTATATCTGAGAACAAAACTAATATCTCTATATAAACTATCCACATGAGAAATTGTATTAATCTAGCACTTTTAAAATTCAAAAGCTCAAAGTAAATTTATATTTAAAGTGCGTTTCTGCCAACATGAACAACACTGATATTCATTTTCTTGTGGGCATACACAGTAAATCCAAGAAACACAATAGAATCAATGGAAGACCACACACAAGAGAACAGACCAACAACCAGTGTGCCAAAGGCAACAAAATGTGCAAATGCAAAATTTTAAAAATAGTAAATAATTAAGCAATAAATATTAAGGACATGAGATGGTGTCTTGAAAGTGAGTCCATAGGTTGCAGAACAGTTCAGTGTTGGGGGACAGTGAAGTTGAGTGAAGTTATCCCCTCTGGTTAAGAGCCTGATGGTTGAGGGGTAATAACTGTTCATTAACCTGATGCTGTGGGTCCTGATGTTCCTATGCCTTCTTTCTGATGGCAGCAGCAAGAACAGAGTATAGCCTGGATTGGGGTCATGATGAAGGGTCTAGACCCAAAAGCTCGATGATTTATTTCCATCCATAGGTGCTACTTGACTTGTTGAGTTCCTCCAGCATTACGGGTGTGTTGCTCTGCGAGTCTCTTTCATCCCGTAGTGTTCTATGTTCTCTGTTCTATGCTCTGTGTAGCACTTTACAGTTTCCCATTGCCTTCTATCAAAGCTAAAACCAGGCCCAAATTGTGCATCATATTCATCATTTTAGTCATTCCAAAGCTGCAGCAAGTTAAGTACTTTTTGAAGAGTCGTATCTGTTGACGAGGAGAGAGACTGTAGATAATGTAGATAACAAGGCTCGATGAACATGATAAGGACCAGAACATCTATGTGAGCAATAATTAATGGCTTGAATACCAAGATCTCAATATTATCTGGGATATTAACCCTGCCACAAAGCTCCCATTCATTAAGACCTGGTGCAGCATCTCACATATTATTGTGGTGAGCACAGGCAAAAGTGACCAGTAAGTTGCTTATTTTCCGGGAACAGGCTTCTTCCTGTCATAACAGTGTCTTAATTCCAGATAGAACTCTTCCTTGCTTACACCTAACATGGTAGCTTTCAAACTCAGGAAAGATGGCAGCAGAGATTTAGGTAGACATAGGCAACTTCTTCCAAATCATTTGTGAAATAGCTTTTTCTTTTCAAGGTGGCTGGGATTCTGTTGGAGTCTGTGACCCACAGCTATAACTTCACAAGTGGTGGGTTCTCGCCCCAGCCGTGCGAACTAGTGGCTTGATATCTCCAGGAGCAGCCTGGAAGACGTGTGCCTTCAGAGTGTGGTCATGTGGACAACCCAATTCATTGTTGATTTCTCCGACTGAAATGTCGTGGCAGACTGAAACATCGGGACACCAGGCGGTGTGAACTGCTATCAGAAGAGAGTGATCTTTCTCTCTCTCCCTCACCGGAGAGGGAGAGCGTGTCTGAGAAACCAAAGTGACTAGTTTTTCATGGTCTCTAGATCTTGGAGGCTTTTGCTATTACTTGCATGGTGAGGGGAGGGTGCTTCTGCTGGTGCGTGGGGTGGGGAGAGGGGAAGGGTTGATATTTCCCCTGCTGTTTGTGTGTGGGAGGGGGTAGGGGACCTTCGGGGTTCAGTACTTCCTATCGTTCCTGCTTTGGGGTTTCCTGTTTCGGGCATATCTCTGAGAAGAGTAAGAATTTCAGGATGTATACTGTATCCATTCTCTGATATTAAATTGAACCATTTAAACCATTTGTAAATTTGAGACAGAGTTTATTTTATTTTCTCATATTTTCTATTGACAGACAGACAGCAGTGGAGGTCAGTGTCAAACTGAGATAACTGGAGAGTTGAGATGGCATCATCACCTGCAGCACAACGCTGCTGCCCGCAGTCAACATAATGACCTCCACTTCTCTCTGTGTGGAGTTTGCACGCTCTGCTAGAGTTTCCCCGGGGTGTCCAGTTTCCTAACAGATGAAGAATAAAAAAATGTTGGTGGTCAAGTTAATAGCTTGCTGTAAAATTAGTAATGTAGGTGTATCTTCTGTTTATTCTGAGCACAACGTTCGTCACTTCTAACAGATTCTGGTAACTTCAGCTGATTGCCCAGTGTATTATTCCTCTTACCTGCAGTGAAACAGAATTGAATGCACCTTTTTCCTTGGGAATTTTTATCATCACATTGGAAGTCAAATATAATCATCTCTAGAACAAGCAACACACACAAAATGCTGGTGGAACACAGCAGGCCAGGCTGCATCTATAGGAAGAGGCACTGTCAATGTTTCGGGCCGAGACCCTTCGTCAGGACTAACTGAAAGGAAAAGTAGTAAAAGATTTGAAAGTAGGAAGGGGAGGGGAAAATGCAAAATGATAGGAGAAGACCGGAGGGGGTGGAGTAAAACTGAGAGCCGGAAAGGTGATTGGCAAAAGGGATACAGAGCTGGAAAAGGGAAAGGATCATGGGATGGGAGGCCTCAGGAGAAAGAAAGGGGGAGGGGAGCACCAGAGGGAGCTGGAGAACAGGCAGAGTGATGGGCAAAGAGAGAGAAAAAAAAAGGAGGGGGAGAAAACTAAATATATCAGGGATGGGGTAAGAAGGGGAGGAGGGGCATTAACGGAAGTTAGAGAAGTCAATGTTCATGCCATCAGGTTGGAGGCTTCCCAGCCGGTATATAAGGTGTTGTTCCTCCAACCTGAGTGTGGCTTCATCTTGACAGTAGAGGAGGCCATGAATAGACATGTCAGATTGGAAATGGAATGTGGAATTAAAGTGTGTGACCACTGGGAGATCCTGCTTTCTCTGGCGGACCAAGCATAGGTGTTTAGCAAAACGGTCTCCCAGTCTGCGGCGGGTCTCACCAATATATTTTATATATATTCATGTAATATTTACCTTACTGAATGAAAAGGCAGAAAGGTAATTTCAACCCTAGACAATCCACAAGGGTATTTGAATGATCTGGGGCTTGGATGATATTCATTAATACTATGCTGTTGATGAGTGCCACAATCACCATCAGCAGTTCGGAATCCAAAGGGCTAGCTAAAGCTGAGAACAGGAAGGCTTGCATTTCTACGACATCTTTATGGATCTTAGCACATCTGAAGATATTTGTAACTGACCTGCAATGGAATTACTTTGGGTACAGAAAATTTGGCAACCAAATTGCTTACAGCAAGATCCCAGAATTAATGTAACAATCAGCAAGGAATCTGTATTGAGGAGATCGAAGGGTAAATGTTGTTCAGGATGGCTCCCTTGTTCTTCTACAAAATAGTGCCTCATTTTACATCACCAGACAAAAACAGTCAGGGCGTTTGGTGTAAATATATAATCCAGAAAAGCAGCATCTCCGATGGCAAAACACTCCCTCAAGTACTAATATTTCAAGTCAGCTCTGGAACAGGAATTGATCTACAGACTTCACATTCCAAGAGGAGAGTGACCAGCTGAACCAGAAATGGTTCCACATTTGATTGCTATGTATAATTTCCCCACAGGCAAGATTCCCATTTTCCATGAGAATTTATAAGCATAGTATCCACGTCTCTGGATATTATCATTTGATCAAAAGATATCAGGAATGTCCACATTGCAAAAATGAATTCGCTTGCACAGACAACAATTTTGTTCCCTTGTCTACGTAAAATCAGCATCCAGCAGCTAGCACTGAGTTCATAAATCGCACTTGTTAAGGAAAGGTTGCAGCATATATTCTAATGCAAAACCTTCCGAATGCAGAGCTGTCAATCAATCAACTTCAAAGACACAATGGAGCATTTAGAAGGTATTCATATTTCATCTATTAATGCTTTGGCCACAGTTTATTTAATTAGCACCTAGCCATAATCTTCTGTATTCGGCATACTCATTTGCATTTTCTCTGAACTCCCTCTGTGTTATGTGCAGAGATCCTACACCTTAAAGATAGTTACAAACAAGCGATGCATGATTTTAATTCTGATCATATTGGGAGACAAATACCTATTTCAAATAATTTAAAACTAGCTCTCCGTGCAGAATTCCAGACCACGGTGGATTGCAAAGTCAGATAATTGTTTTAATAACTCTTTATTTTAAAATGAACCAGTTCCAATGGTCTGCCAGTGGCAGCATGGGGATTACACAGTCAATCCTGCACATACAATTAAATCCACTTACTGTATGTGAAAATCTTCTTTCAGAATTGCAAATGCTGAAATTTGCAATTTAATAGTAAGGGAGTGACAGAGCAAGTAAAGATGGTGCACTAAAAAGTGAAACATTAAAATGACAATTTCAAAATTTGACGGATATCTCTGCAAAAAATGAAAAGCAAATTGAAGTATCACCAAGAAGGAGAGAAGTCACGGATTATTATGCTCAGCACTATGGCCCGATATATTGAGACAAACCCGATTAGAGCTGAAGGTCACGGATTTGGAAGTTTAACATAATGTCAGTTTTTTTTTCTTGATTTAAAAACCTGGGTTCCTAAGCTGTATCCTTAACATTAGAAACCAAATTTTAAGAGGAATAAAATTAGAGGGAAAATCTGGGGTATTTCAGAGACTATCAGTAAATACCTTTTTTTCTACCATGCTAAAATTCAAGTAGATGGCCAAAATCAAAAGAAAATTGTCAAGTATTAGCAAGGATGTTGACCACAACTTTTATGAGTGATAATATTCCAAATGGAATATTCCCAGTGGCGGGGTGGAGATACGTCTCCACCAAAGGAGGTGCAAGGTGTCCTTCCCTCTGCTAGCCTGCAGATCACCCTCGGACAAGATGTAGCATCTGCATAGCCCCCTCGATCAGGGTCTCATGAAGCCATAGGAGCAGCTGGTGCATATCACAAGCCCTGGTTATGCTGCCACTGACACCAGGCAGAAAATCTCTGAAGAGTATTGAACGTGGCTGGGCTCTCCTGAATTGTAAAGGTATGACCCAGACAAAGGCAATGGCAAACCACTTCCGTAGAAAAATTTGCCAAGAACGATCACCGTCTTGATCATGACCGCCTGTGTCATATGACACGGCACATGATGATGATGGTGATGGTTGATATTCCAAATATAACTCATATTTTCTGGACTGCAAAATATTCTGTCCACTTTTCTAGTAAGTGCACTTATTGGGGACCACAGTAGCATAGTGGTTAACGCGTTACAGTTACTGCTCAGGGCATTCTGGAGTTGAAAGTTTAATTCTGGCACCATTCTGTAAGGAGTCTCCCTGTGGAATGTATGTGGCTTCCCCAGGTGCGCTGGTTTCCTCCCAGAGATATACCAGATAGGTTAATTGTTCATTGTGTAAGGGGTTTCTTCTTTATGTTACTGCATATGTTAATCAAAATGGCTTCTTTGTTATGTTAACTGGTGAGAGAGTGCTTTCTCTTGCAGCTTGCTTAGTTAGCAATCATAGCTTAGTTAGCAATCTTGTCGTGCGAGGCCCCTTGGGTAAGAGTGACCATAATATGGTGGAATTCTTCATTAAGATGGAGAGTGACATAGTTAATTCAGAAACAAAGGTTCTGATCTTAAAGAAGGGTAACCTTGAAGGTATGAGACGTGAATTAGCTAAGATAGACTGGCAAATGATACTTAAAGGGTTGACGGTGGATATGCAATGGCAAGCATTTAAAGATCGCATGGACGAACTACAACAATTGTTCATCCCAGTTTGGCAAAAGAATAAACCAGGGAATGTAGTGCACCCATGGCTGACAAGGAAAATTAGGGATAGTATCAAGTCCAAAGAAGAAACATATAAATTAGCAAAAAAAAAGCAGCACACCTGAGGACTGGGAGAAATTCAGAGTCCAGCAGAGGAGGACAAAGGGCTTAATTAGGAAAGGGAAAAAAGATTATGAGAGAAAGTTGGCAGGGAACATAAAAACTGACTGTAAAAGCTTTTATAGATACGTGAAAAGAAAAAGATTGGTCAAGACAAATGTAGGTCCTTTACGGTCAGAAACAGGTGAATTGATCATAGGGAACAAAGACATGGCAGACCAATTGAATAACTACTTTGGTTCTGTCTTCACTAAGGAGGACATAAATAATCTTCCGGAAATAGTAAGGGATCGAGTGTCTAGTGAGATGGCTGAACTGAGGGACATACTTGTTAGTAGGGAAGTGGTATTAGGTAAATTGTAGGGATTAAAGGCAGATAAATCCCTAGGGCCAAATGGTCTGCATCCCAGAGTGCTTAAGGAAGTAGCCCAAGAAATAGTCGATGCATTAGTGATAATTTTTCAAAACTCCTTAGATTCTGGATTAGTTCCTGATGATTGGAGGGTGGCTAATGTAACCCCACTTTTTAAAAAAGGAAGGAGAGAGAAACAGGGGAATTATAGACTGGTTAGTCTGACATCAGTGGTGGGGAAAATGCTAGAGTCGGTTTTCAAAGATGTGATAACAGCACATTTGGAAAGAGGTGAAATCATCGGACAAAGTCAGCATGGATTTGTGAAAGGAAAATCATGTCTGACGAATCTTATAGAATTTTTTGAAGATGTAACTAGTAGAGTGGATAGGGGAGAGCCAGTGGATATGGTGAATTTAGATTTTCAAAAGGCTTTTGACAAGGTCCCACACAGGAGATTAGTGTGCAAGCTTAAAGCACACAGTATTGGGGGTATGGTATTGATGTGGATAGAGAATTGGTTGGCAGACAGGAAGCAAAGTGTGGGAGTAAACGGGACCTTTTCAGAATGGCAGGCAGTGACTAGTGGGGTACCGCAAGACTCAGTGCTGGGACCCCAGTGGTTTACAATATATATTAATAATTTAGATGAGGGAATTAAATGCTGCATCTCCAAGTTTGCAGATGACACGAAGCTGGGCGACGGTGTTAGCTGTGAGGAGGATGCTAAGAGGATGCAGGGTGACTTGGATTGGTTAGGTGAGTGGGCAAATTCATGGCAGATGCAATTTAATGTGGATAAATGTGAAGTTATCCACTTTGGTTGCAAGAACAGGAAAACAGATTATTATCTGAATGGTGGCCGATTAGGAAAAGGGGAGATGCAACGAGACCTGGGTGTCATTGTACACCAGTCATTGAAGGTGGGCATGCAGGTACAGCAGGCTGTGAAAAAGGCAAATGGTATGTTGGCATTCATAGCAAAAGGATTTGAGTACAGGAGCAGGGAGGTTCTACTGCAGTTGTACAAGGCCTTAGTGAGAGAGCACCAAGAATATTGTGTGCAGTTTTGGTCCCCTAATCTGAGGAAAGACATTCTTGCCATAGAGGGAGTACAGAGAAGGTTCACTAGATTGATTCCTGGGATGGCAGGACTTTCATATGAAGAGACTGAATCAACTAGGCTTATACTCACTGGAATTTAGAAGATTGAGGGGGGATCTTATTGAAACGTATAAAATTCTAAAGGGATTGGACAGGCTAGATGCAGGAAGATTGTATCCGATGTTGGGGAAGTCCAGAACGAGGGGTCACAGTTTAAGGATAAAGGGGAAGCCTTTTAGGACCGAGATGAGGAAAAACTTCTTTACACAGAGAGTGGTGAATCTGTGGAATTCCCTGCCACAGGAAACAGTTGAGACCAGTTAATTGGTTATATTTAAGAGGAAGTTAGATATGGCCCTTGTGGCTAAGGGAATCAGGGGGTATGGAGAGAAAGCAGGTACAGGGTTCTGAGTTGGATGATCAGCCATGATCATACTGAATGGCGGTGCAGGCTTGAAGGGCTGAATGGCCTACTCCTGCATTTATTTTCTATGTTTCTATGTTTGCTTGGGTTATAATTACTGATAACAAGAATTGTATTCATTTGTTAACCAATTGGGATAGATGTTATTCTTTCTTGTGGGTCTGTAAGCTAGTGTTGTGCAGACTTTTGGGGAGTTGGAGGGGAGATCGAGAAGAAGACAGACGTGCTGGGACTGCTCTGGTCGATCACTTCAGGTGGTCCCGAGTCGTGGGGTCGGAGCTGATTGCAGGGGAAGAAGGAAGGTCCTGAGCTCCAACTGTGTGTGCACGAAGAAACTGTACTTTGATAAGTCTGGCACCTATTTTTGTTTCCATTTATTCCTTTTTGTATTGTATCTTCATTAATTTCATGGTCCAAGTAAGATTTATAAAGTGTAATTTGTAAAATGTACATTGTGTGCTGGCTGATGATTGATGTTTGAGGCCGTATCAGGTGGCATTGCACAGCAACAGATGCAACCATGAGACAGGGTTGGGCGGGGGACAGGGTCTCCCTTAGATGTGTATGAGCCGATATAGCTGAGCATTAAATTGTAAATTGTCCAGTGATTAGATTGGAATTAATTGAGTTTATTGGAGGTTGCTGAGATGATGTGGCTCGAAGGACCCAAACAGCCTATTCCACACTGTATAGCTAAAATAAAATGAAAACAAAATTATGGCATTCATGAATGAACATTAGCTTGCAAAATATTGGTCATTGAAATATAGGCACAAGGTAGCAATGCTGTTAGATAGCAAAGCCATATTTTTATTCTGCCTGAAGTATGAAATTGTTGAAACATAACATTTAATTCTGCAGTATAGGCCAAGATCTCTATATGCGGTGTATCCATGCTGTTAAAAACGTAACTAACACTTCAGTGAGTATCCTAACACAGCAAATGTAAACTGCAGATACCACTATGGCCAATGTTAGAAGCAATGGAATAGTTATTCTGTATTGATTTGTGAACCAAAATAAAGTTGAGTACTAGTAGTAAAATTCAGTGGTGCTGTTTTTAAAGACATCTATTACTTTAGAACTGACTGATGGAATTACATTGAAGTAAAAGGAAAGGAAAGAAGCTGATCAACTATTGCCTTTCATGAAGGAGCTTAGAACCAAGACATCCCACCACACCGCTGCCTCAAAACCATGGCATCCATCTTCAAGGATCCTCACCATGCTTGCCATGTCCCTTTCTCACAGCTGCTATCGGGCTGGACGTATCGAAGCCTGAAGCCCCACGTTGCCAGATTCCGGAACTACTCTCTAGCAACTGTCATGTTTTTCAACCAACCTGCATAGTCCTAATCCTATCTCAGCAATGGATTACAATGGACCAGCTCCTGTAATACCATTGACTGGCTTCTGCTTGTGACTTTTAAGATAATAAGACACATGAGCAGAATTAGGCCATTCAGCCCATTAAGTCTGCTCTGCTATTCCTTTATGGCTGATTTGATATCCACCCCCCAATCCTATTTTCTTGCCTTCTCCTAACTTTTGACATACTGCCTAATCAAGAACCTATCAAACTCCCCTTCACATAAACTCAATCTCTTGGCCTCCACAGCCACCTGGGGCAATGAATTCCACAGATTCACTACCCTCTTTCTACAGTAATTAAGACCATTAGTTACAGGAGCAGAATTAGGATATTTGGCCAATTGAGTCTGTTCTGCCATTTCTTCATGGCTGATCCAATTTCCCAATCAGCCCCAATCTACTCAGTTCTCCCTGTATCTCTTTATGCCCTAACCAATCAAGAATCTTGAATCAACCAATCAAGAACCTCTACTTGAAATTTACAGAAATACTTGGCCTCCACAGCCGGCTGTGTCAAAAAATTCCACAGGTTCACCATTTTCTGGCTAAAGAAATTCCTCATCTTAGGACGCCACTCTATTCTGAGGCTGTGTCCTCTGGTCTTAGACTCGCCAACCAGAGGAAACATACTCTCCACATCCACTCTATCAAGGCCTTTCACCATTTGAAAAGTTTGTAGAGGTCACCCGTCATTCATCAGAATTCTGGTGAACACAGGCCCTGAGCCATCAGACGTTCTTCATATGACAAGCCATTCAATCCTGGAATCATTTATGTGAACCTCCTTTGAGCCCTCTCCGGTTTCAGCGCATCTTTTCTCGAATAAGTGGCTTTTAAATTCTGGACCTCTTGAAAGTAATGCTGACAATGGATTTGTCTTCCTCATCAAAGACTCAGCCTGCAAATTAATCTTTTGGGAAGCCTGCACAAGGACTCCCAAGTCCCTTTGTGTCTCAGCATTTGTATTTTTTTTCCATTTAGAAAATAGTCAACCCTTTCAGTTCTTCTACCAAAGTGCATGACCATAAACTTCCTGATACTGTATTTCAGCTGCCACTTCTTTGTCCGTTTTTCTAACCTGTCTGTCCTTCTGCAGCCTCTCTACTTCCACAAAACTAACTCCCCTCCACCTGTCTTCATATCGTCTACAACAAAGCCATTAATTCCATCATCCACATCATTGACATATAACATAAAAGGAATCAGTCCCAACACAGACCCCTGTAGAACATTACTAGTCAGCCAGTCAGAAAACACTCACTTTATTTCCACTCTTTGCCTACTGCCAGTCAACCACTGGTTTATCCACGTTAGAATCTTTCCTGTAAACTATGGGCTTATAGTTCATTAAGCAGCCTCATATGAGGAACCTTGTCAAAGGCCTTCTGAAAATCCAAGTACACAACATCAACATATTCTCCTTTGTCTATCTTGCTAATCAACAAATCAACAAATTCCAACTGATTAGTCAGACAACATTATCCCTTGACTACAGCCTATTTTATTATGTACCTCCAAGTACCCTGAGACCTCACCCTTAATAATCGACTCCAACATCTTCCCAACTACTGAGCTCAGACTAACTGGCCAATAGATTCCTTTCTTCTGCCTCTCTCCTTTCTTGCTGAGTGGGGTGATGTTTGCAATTTTCCAGTCTTCCAGAATCATTCCAGAATCTAGTGATCCTTGAAAGATCTTTACTCATCTCTTCAGCCACCTTTTTCAGAACTCTAGTGTGTACACCGTCTGGTCCAGGTGACTTATCTACCTTCAGATCTCTCAGTTTCCAAAGAACCTTCTCTGCAGTAATGGTAACTTCGCACACTTCATGTCACCTGACCCACCATTCTGCTAGTGTCTTCCACAGTGAAGACTGATGCAAAATACTTATTCAGTTCATCGACTATTTCCTTGTCCCCCATTACTAGCTCCACAGCATCATTTTCCAGCAGACCAATATCCACTCTTGCCTCTCTTTCACACTTTATGTATCTGAGTAAACTTTCGGGATCCTCTTTAATATTATTGGCTAGCTTACTTTCATATTCCATCTTTACCTTCTTAATGACTTTTTCAGTTGCCTTCTATTGGTTTTTAAAAGCTTCCCACTAATTTTTGCTCTATTATGAGCCCTCTCTTTGGCTTTTATATAGGCTTTGACACCTCTTGTTAGCCAGAGTTGTGTCATCATTCCTTTAGAATACTTCTTCCTCTTTGGGATGCATATATTCTATGCCTTCCAAATTGCTTCCAAAAAGTCCAACCACTGTTGATCTACCATCATCCCTGCCAGTGTTCTTTTCCAATCAATTCTGGCCAGTTCCTCTCTCATGCCTCTGTAATTCCCTTTACTCCACTGTAATACTGACACATCTGACTTTAGCTTCCCCTTCTCAAATTTCAGGGTGAATTGGATCATATTGTGATCACTTGGCCCAAAGGGTTCTTTTACCTTAATATCTCTAATCAATTCTGGTTCATTGCACAATACCCAATCCAGAGTAGCTAATTCTCTCAACCATGATCTGCTCTAAAAAGCCATCTCATAGACGCTCTAGAAATTCCTTCGTCCTGGAGTCTAGCACCAACCTGATTTTCCCAATCTACCTGCATATTGAAGTCTCCCATGACTATAGTAACATTGCCCTTTTGGCATGCATTTTCTATTTCCCATTGTAATTTGTAGGCAATATCCTTCCTACCATTTGGGGGTCCGTATACATCAGGGTCTTTGTGCCTTTGCAGTTCCATAGCTCTATCCACAACGATTTAGCATCTTCCAACCTTGTGTCACCTCTTTCTAATAATTTGAGTTCATTCTTTACCAACAGAGCAAAGCCGCACCCTTGGCCTTCCTGCCAATCCTTTAGATACAATGTGCATCATTGGACATTAAGCTCCCAACTATAATCTGTACTCAGCCATGATTCAATGATGTCTACGACACCAAACCTGCCAATCTACAACTGTGCTGTAAGTTCATCTACCTTATTCCCTATGTTGCACACACTCAGGTACAACACCTTCGGTCCTGTGTTCACCCCTTTCTTTCTTACTGCACCATGCTTAACCTTTTGATTCCTAATTTTGTTTGAGTTCTTACCAACATCTACCTCCACAAACTCTCCACTAACTGTTCTGGGCATCTGGTTTCCATTCCCCTTCAACTCTAGTTTAAAGCCCACCATGTAGCATCAACATACCCTCCTACTAGGATATTAGCTCCATTTAAGTTCAGGAGCAAACCATCCCTTCTGAAGAGAGACCAATGATCCAAAAATCTTATGCCCTCACTCCTAATCCAACTCTTTAGCCATGTACCAAACTGTATAATCTTTCTATTCTAGCTTCACTAGTAAGTGACATGGGTTGCATTCCTGAGGTAACAACCCAGTAGGTCCTTCCCTTTAACTTAGCAACTAACTCCCTGAACTCTCGATGGAGAACTTTGTCCTCTTCTCTGTCCTATGTGGACATCACTCTATTCTGAGGCTGTGCCCTCTGGTCCTAGACTCTCCCACTACAGGAAACATCCTCTCCACATCCACTCTACCTAGGCCTTTCAATATTCAATAGGTTTCTATGAGATAACCCCTCATTTTATAAAACTCCAGCAAGTACAGTCCTTTTACGTTAACCCTTTCGTTCTGAGAAATAATTCTCAAGGACCTCCTCTGGACTCTCTCCAATGCCAGCACATCTTTTCTTAGATAAGGGCACCAAAACTGTTCATAATACTCCAAGTACAGTCTACCAACGCCTTAAAAAGCGTCAGCGTTATAACTTTGCTTTTATCTTCTAGTCCACTTGAAATGAATGCTAACATTGCGTTTGCCTTCCTTCTCACTGACTCAGCCCATAGGTTGACCTTTAGGGAATCCTACGCAAGGACTCCAAAGTCTCTTCGTGGTGTAACTGTGATCAAAGTCACCAGAGAGACACTGAAGCTGGTGATATAGAAATATTCATTCATCACCACAACCAGGCATTCTCATTAAAACCCTCTCAATGGAGACTCGCAAACTCAAAAGTACATCTCATTTTTATGCCCTCAAGATCAATGGTAACAGTAGGTGATACAATACAATTTCAGTAGTTGCAATAACATTGTTTACTTCGATAGGTTGACAATCCTTCCTTTGATTACACAGCTACAGGGGGAGACCTCTCTCAATGTTCACACACCTTGGCCACAAAGTAGTTCACACAAATAGCCAAAAGGCTTCTGGGGACAAAAATTCCAGTCACTCACTCAAAATTAATGTTAGGTCTGTCTCTGAGTACACAAGTGTCCTGGGTACACAAAAATCTATTGATTTCCTATACCTGTGACCATGTTGCTAAGTGACAGCATCAGCCCAGTCTTCCAGCTTGAACATGGACACAATGGTGAAACTAACTGAGCCCCTGTCACCGGCGTTGATACAGGCCAATTAACACAACCTCGTTGCCTTATCATTTGGCTGATACATATGCAAACTTCCCACGGTCACCATTTTGCTCCATAGACAGCGCAAAGACGTGCTATTCATTTCAAATTAATGCTTGCAAGTTATAATTCACATTAAAAACTGAAAACTGGCTCTTGTTTGACTTATATCTGATATATTCACATTACTCCAGAATAATCCCTAACATTTTGCACCTCTGATTTTGAATTTGTTCCCATTTAGTAAATCGTCTGCACTTTTATTCCTTCTACCAAGTGCATGACCATACAATTCCCAACTCTATATTCCATCTTTATTCCCTTCTTTAATCATTCTCCGAGTCTGTCCATTTGCAGACTCCCTGCTTTCTCAACACTGTCTGCCCCTCCACCTATCTTCATTTTGTCCACAAACATGGCCACAAAGCTAACAATTCAGTCATCCAAGTTATTGACATACATATACTGTGAAAAGAAGTGATCCCATCACCAACCCGTGTGGAGTAGCACTAGTCACTGGCAGCCAACCAGAAAAGGGCCACTTTATTCCCACTCTTTGCCTCTTCCAGTCACCCAATCTTCAGAATCAGAATAAGAATCAGGTTTAATATCACTGGTATATGTTATGAAATTTGTTAACTTACTGGCAGTAGTACAATGCAATACATGATAATATTGAAAGAAAAAATAAATAAGTAAATCAATTACAGTAAATATACGTGTGTGTGTGTGTGTGTGTGTGTGTGTGTTTGTATATATAAAATAGTTAAATTAAAAATAGTGCAAAACAGAAATAATAAAAACATGAGATAGTATTCATGGGTCCAATGGTCATTTAGGGATTGGATGGAAGATGCAAATCTTCTATCCATGTTAGTATTTTTCCTGTAATACCATGGGCTCATAGCTTGTTAAGCAGCCTCATGTGCTGCACCTTGTCAAAGGCCTTCTGAAAATACAAGTACACAACATCCACTGACTCTCCTTTGTCTATCCTGCTTGTTATTTCCTCAAATAATTCCATCAGATTTGTCAGGCAAGATTTCCCCTTAAGGAAACCGTGCTAACTTTGGCCTCCAATAACCCCAAAACCTTGCCATTATTAATGGATCCAACATCTTGCCAACCATTGAAGTCAGGTTAACTGGCCTGTAACTTCCTGTCTTCTGTCTCCATTCCTTTCGAAAGAGTGGAGTGACATCTGAAATGTTCCATTCCTCTGGAACCATTCCAAAAGATCATTACTAATGAGTGTAGCCCATCTGGTCCAGGTGACTTATCTAATGTAACTTCAGACCTTTCAGCTTCCCAAGCAACTACACTCACTTCTGTCCCCTTTCTATCTATGTAAATTGCCCTATGACTATCATAACATTGCCCTTTTTACATGTCTTTTCTATCTGTCATTGTAATTTGTACCCCACATCCTACCTACTTTTGGAGGTATTTACATAACTCCCAACAGGGTCTTTTTATCCTTGCAGTTTCTTAACTCTACCGACAAGGATTTTACACCTTATGATCCTACTGTATGTTATTTCTTTCTAACAATTTGATTTAATCTTTTTACCAACACACCCAACACATACCCTCCGTTTATCTGCCTGTCCTATCGTTATGATGTGTTTCCTTGGATGTTAAGGTCTCAACTCTGATTTTCTTTCAGCCTCGACTCAGTGATGGCTACAACATCATACCTGTGAAACTCTAACTGCTCTACAAGATCATTTACATTATTCTGTATACTACATACATTAAAGTATAACACATTCAGTCCGGTATTCATCATCTGTTTTGATTTTCCCCCATGATACACTTCAACTCATCCCACTAACTGCAATTTTGCCCTAACAGCTGCCTGTCCACTGAGATGGTCTCGCTACACACTGCATCATCTTGTGTACCAACTGCCCCATGCTCAGCCATAGGACTATAAGACCATAAGACATAGGAGCAGAACTAGGCAATTCAACCCATCGAGTCTGCTCCACTATTCCGTCATGGCTGATCCCAGATTCCACTCAACCCCATATACCTGCCTCCTTGCCATATCCTTTGATGCCCTGACTGATCAGAAGACAGTCAACTTCTGCCTTAAATATACACACAGGCTTGGCCTCTACTGCAGTCTATGGCAGAGCATTCCACAGATTTACATACTTCTGGCTAAAAAATTCCTCTTTACCTCTGTTTCAAAGGGTTTCCCCTCAATTTTGAGGCTGTGCCCTCTAGTTCTAAATATCCCCACCATAGGAAACATCCAATCCACATCCACTCTATCTAGTCCTTTCAACAGTTGGTAGGCTTTAATGAGATCCTCACGCACTCTTATAAATTCCAATGAGTACATGCCTAAAGCTGCCAAACGCTCTTCACATGTTAACCTCTTCATTCCTGCAACCATTCTCACAGACCTCCTCTGGACTCTCCCCGATGACAACAAATCCTTTATGAGATATGAGGCCCAAAACTGCTGACAATACTCCATATCATTTATTCTACATCATTTATTATTATTATATTGTAATTTGTCCTCTACTGTGCCTATTGTCTTGTTTATTAATTATTGTACTGCCCTGCACTGTTTTGTGCACTTTATGTAGTCTTGTGCAGGTCTATAGTCTAGTGCAGTTTTTATGTTGTTTTACGTAGTCTAGTGTAGCCTTGTGCTATCTCACATAGTCTGGTGTAGTTTTGCGTTGTTTCATGTAGCACCAGGGTCCTGGAGGAACGTTGTTTCGTTTTTACTGTGTACTGTACCAGCAGTTTATGGTCGAAATGGCATAAACTTGATTTGACTTGACCTGACTTGAAATGCGGCCTGACTAGTGTCTTGTAAAGCCTCAGCGTTATCTCCTTGCTTTTATGTTCTATTCCCCTTGAAGTAAATGCTAGCATTGCCTTTGCCTTCTTTACCATGGACTCAACCTATAAATTAACATTCTGGGTGTCTTGCACAAGGACTCCTAAGTCCCTCTGCACATCTGATGTTCGAACTTTCTCCTCATTTAGATAATAGTCCACACTATTGTTCCTTTTACCAATGCATTATCATACATTTCCCAACACTGTATTCCATCTCCCAGTTTTTTGCCCATTTTCCCAATTTGTCTAAGTCCTGCTGCAATCACATTGCTTCCTCAGCACTACCTACACCTCCACCTATCTTTGTATCATCAGCAAACTTTGCCACAAAGCCATCAATTCCATTAGCCTAATCATTGACAAACAATATGAAAGTACTCCGAATACTGACCCCTGTGGAACACCACTAGTCACTGGTAGTCAACCAGCAAAGGTCCCCTTTATTTCCACTCACTGCCTCCTGACTGTCAGCCATCCTTCTATCCATGACAGTAGCTTTACTGTAACACCATAGGATTTTATCTTGTTAAGCTGCCTTATGTGTGACATCTTATCAAAAACCTTCTGAAAATCCAAGTAAATGACATCCACTGCCTCTCCTTTGTCCACCTTGCTTGTTATTTCCTCAAAGAACTTTAATAGATTTCCCTTTAAATAAACCATGCTGACTTTGACTTATTTTATCATTAGTCTCCAAGTAACCTGAAAAATCGTCCTTAATAATAAACTCCAACACTTTTCCAGACACTGAGATTAGGCTAACTGGTCTATAATTTCCTTTCCTCCTTTCTTAAATGGTGGAGTGACACTTGCAATCTTCCAGTCCTCTGGGACCATGCCAGAATCAAGTGATTCTTGAAAGATCATGTCCAATGCATCCGTTATCTCTTCAGCAACCTCTCTCAGGACTCTGGGATGTAGTCCATCTGGCCCAGGTGACTTATCCACCTTATGATCTTTGAGTTTACCTAACACTTGTCCCTTTGTAAAGCAATGGTACTCACTCCTGCTCCCAAACACTCACGGACCTCTGGCACAGTGCTAGTGTCCTCCACAGTGAAAACTGATGCAAAGTACCCATTAAGTTCATCTGTCATTTCTTTGTCCCCATTACTATCTCAGCCCTATTACTTTGGTTCCCAACCCCTTGCCAAATTGGTTTAAACCCTTTCCAACAGATCTAGCAAAGATACCAGCCCTCCTTGGGTTCAGGTGTAATGCAACTTTTTGTATAGCTCATACCTTGCTCAGAAGAGATCCCAGTGATCCAGGAACTTGAAACCCTACACCCTGCACCAATTCCTCAGCTATTAATTCCTCTGCTAAATCATCCTATTCTTATCCTCACTCAACTATCTAACTAACTCCCTATATTCTCTTTTCAGGATCCCCTCTCTTTTCCTAGCTATGTTATTGGTACCAATACATACAGTACCATGGCTTCCAGCTGCTCAGTCTCTGCCCTTAGAATGTTGTGGACACAATCCAGGACATCCCTGACCCTGGCACCTGGGAAGCAATATACCTTCCGAGTGTCTCTTTCATCAACAGAATCTCCTTTAACTCTGGAATCCCCTATCACTACTGTATTCCTCTTCTCCCCCACCCCCAGCTTCTGAGACACGGCACCGGACTCAGAGACCAGACTGCTGTGGCTTTCCTCTGCTAGTTCATCCACCCACCAACCCCTCCCAGCAGTATCCAAGGCAGTTGTTGAGGGGAAAGGCCACTAGCTGCTGATTCTTTCTTCTCCCTTCCGATGGTCACCCAGTTACCCTCTGTCCTGCAACTTTTGTGTAACTGCCTCTCTGTAAGTTCAGTCTGTCAACCCCTCAGCCTCCCGAATGATCCGGAGTTCACTCAGTTGGAGCTCTAACTCCTTAACGTACTCAAAAAGACGCTGGAACTGGATGCACTTCCTGCAGGTGTAGTCGTTAAGGATACTAGAGGTCTCCCTGTCTTCCCACATCCTACAACAGGAGCCTTTTATGATCCTGCCCGGCATCTCCCATTGCTCAATAAGAAGAAATGAGAAAAATTAAATGAAAATATCTACACACAGCCTCCGTCCCTTCTCGTCGAAGCCTCTCTGAGCCAAAGCTTGAGCTCTCCACTCTAACACTGGCTCTGTCACACAATGACTGCCCAACTTAAGCCTAACCCTTGCCAAGTGCCTAATTATGCACACCTCGACATCTCCTGGGGAAACACGGCATGCAGGGTGTCCTGACTGCTCCTGTTTGCTTCATATGAACTCTCTTTCCTGCTAAGCAATCCAATGTCTCCTGGGGAACTGTGCTGCACAGAACATCTTGCTTTACAGAGTATTTTACTTCACTTTCTTGTGCAATTTATATTCTGTAATGAACCTACATGCCTCGACTGCTGCTACAAGCAGGTTTTTCATTGAACCTGTATCTCACCATACTTGTGCATACGATGATGATAAATTCAACTTGGCATAACTTGTAAAAAAATGGTCCTCAAACCCAAGGGAGTACTGAAGAAGGAAACCTCCTTATAAAACACTATCACTTGAATAATTGTAGTGGTGCCATCTAATCACACAGATCATTTATCTGCAAGAAGACCTCTTAAGCCATTGTACTTTCATTGTCACATTTTCCAACCCACTTCAAATAACTGAATGCAATTTTTATGCTTCTGTCGTCAATTTTTTTCACAGCTGTTACCTTATGTTTGCATACTTCTCATGATTCCAAATTCATTGGCATAAGCATATATATTTCCCATATTATATCATTTTGCATGCAATGTTGTAGAAACTGTGAATATGATTTCCTTATCATTTCTAGTTCTAAAACTGTTAAAACTGTTTTGAACACAAATCATACAAAAGGACTCATTGCAACTGATCTAATTTCAAAATGTGGTTCATCTAAATAATTCACCTTAAATTGCGCTCCTTTGTAATCTGGATATGTGTCAGCATGTCACCATTCTCCACGCTGAATTCCCCAGCTTCCATGACATTCTCCACAGGTTAGAAACATTCATTTCAGAATTCACCTATCCATACACATAGTTCCACACATAGGCAACCATTTTGACTCTTAAGGCACCCTAGTCTCTCCCCAGTTACTGTCTGTTCTTAATATACTTGTAGAAACTCCTAGAATTCTCCTTTACCTTATCTGCCTGAACTATCTTATGTCTTTTTGCCCTCCTGCTTTTCATATGAAACTGCCTGCAAAGATCTGCTGGAAGTTCTGTCCTTGGTAAAATATTTACTCAAATATTTATCTAAGGTAGTTCCATTGGCCAGTGTTTAGTCCTTATACCTTTCTTACCCATATAAAGGTCCAAATGTCTTTTAAAAGTTACAGTGGGAGCTCCCCTAGCAACTCATTCTACATATCCACTATGTTCTGTGTGAGAAGCCTTCCTCTCAAATCCCTTTCAAATCTTTCCCCTGTCATCTGAAATTTATGTATGCCCTCTAGTTTTAGATGCCTTTGGGCTGGGAAAATTAAAGACTATAGCCATTCAACTTATCTATGTCTCTCATGATTTTATAAACCTTTTGAAGTTCACCCCTCTCAGCTGCCTCTGCTCATGGGAAAACCGTCCCCATCTGTACCAGCCTATGAACTTTCACAGCAAAATGATAAGGTTCCTGGTGCCTCATTGGTGACAAACAATGATATAAATATCTCTTCCTGCACCCTAGCAATTTATTTCCAACCTTCCCACGTTGCCATAGGCTACACGTGGTCAGGTCCTGTGGATTTAGTCACCTTTATGCACGTGAAGACCACTAGCACCTCTTCTTTTGTAATGCTGACATTTTTCAAGACATTCCTGTTCTCTTCCCTCAATTCCCTACATTCTCCACAGTAAATGCAGATGAGAAATATTTACATATACATAACAATTTCACACATAGATGACCACTTTGATCTTTAAGGGGAAATATTCACTCCCTGGTTACTGTTGTGTGTCAGGTGGTTGTTGTGATGTGTCTAGTGTGGTAGTGTAGTGGGTAGCGCTTGTCACTGTCACTTTCAGCTTCTGTCACTGGCTAGCGGTCTTGCAAAAAGGAGAGCTGAATGTGTAAGCCTCTCCCTGTCAGTACATAGAAGTTAGCAAAGATTTGGCATGTCATCTAAAATGTTGATAGATTTCCATAGATGTGCAGAGGAGAGTATACGACTGGTTGCATCAGAGCCTGGTCTGGAAACACCAATACCCTTGAACTGAAAAGCCTACAAAACAAGTTGGATACAGCCCAGTCCAGCACCACCTGTAAGCACATCTGCGAGAAGCGGTATCACAAGAAAGCTGAATCCAAGATCAAGACCCTCACCATCCAGGCCATACTCTCTTCTCACTGCTGCCATCGAGAAGGAAGCACAGGAGCCTCTGGATTCATGTCATCATTCATAGCTCCGGATTCATAGCTTCAGGTCTCTTCAGACTCCTGAACCAGAGCGGATAACTCCACTCACCCCAACTCTGAATTGATCCCACAACCTATGGACTCACTTTCTCCTGTTTTCATTATTTATTTATTATCATTATTCTGTTTTTTTTTGTATTTGCAGTTTATTTGTAATCTTGCCTAACTCTATATTCACTCTGCAGGACCTCATGCCCTTTCCCTCTTACAAGCTCTTACAAGCAACACACTCAAAATGCTGGAGGAACTCAGCAGGCCAGGCAGTTCCTATGGAAAAAAGTACAGTTGACATTTAGGGCCAAAACCCTTCGGCAGGACTGGAGAAAAAATGCTGAGGAGTAGATTTAAAAGATAGGGGGAGGGGAGAGAGGAATACCAGGTGATAGGTGAAACCCAGAGGGTGAGGGATGAAGTAAAGGGCTGGGAAGTTGATTGGTGAGATATAGTAAGAGAGGGAAGAAGGGATGGGAAATGGAGAAGAAAGGGTGGGGTGGGATTGGAGGGCATTACAGGAAGTTTGAGAAATCAATGTTCATGCCATCGGGTTGGAGGCTACCCAAACGGAATACGTATAAGTTTTTGCTCCTCCAATCTAAGTGTGGCCTCCTCATGACGTATCGATGGACGTATCAAAATGAGAATGGGAAGTGGAATTAAAATGGGTGGCCACTGGGAGATCCCGCTTGTGCTGGAGTGTAGATGCTCAGCGACGCAGTCTCCCAATCTATGTCAGGTCTCACCAACGTACAGGAGTGCAAACTGGGAGCACCAAACAGAGTAAATGACCCCCAACAGACTTACAAGTGAAGTGTCGCCTCAACTGGCAGGACTGTTTAGGGCCCTGGATGGTCGTGAGGGGAGGAGGTGTAGCCCACAAGGATAAGTGCCACAAGGGAGATCAGTGGAGAGGGACAAATGGACAAGGGAGTCACGAAGGAAACACCCTGCAGAAAGCAGAAACTGGGAAAAATGTGTTTGGTGGTGGGATCCCGTTGGAAGTGGCAGATGTTTTGGAGGATTATGTGCTGGATGTGGAGGCTGTTGGGGTGGTAGGTGAGGACAAGAGGAACACTATCCCTGGTAGGGTGGCGGGAGGATGGGGTAAGAACAAAGATGCATGAAATGGAAGCGATGTGGTTAAGGGCAGCATTAATGGAAGAGGAAGGGAAGCCCCATTCTTTGAAAAAGGGGGACATCTGCTTTGTTCTGGAATGAAAAGGCTCGTCCTGAGAGCAGATGCGGTCGAGACAGAGGAATTGAGAGAAGGGTTTGGCATTTTTACAGGCAGCAGGGTGGGAGGAGGTATAATCCAGGTAGCTGTGAGAGTCCGTGGGTTTGTAATAGACATTAGTAGATAAGCTGTCTCCAGAAAAAGAGATAGTGTGATCAAGAAAGAGAAGAGAGGTGCCGGAAATGGACCAGATGAATTTGAAGACAGGGTGGAAGTTAGAGGCAATGTAATGAAGTCACGGGTGCAGGAAGCAGCACCAATGCAGTCGTCGATGTAGCGTAGGAAAGGAGTGGGAGGGTCACCAGCACAGGCTTGGAATATATACTGTTCCACGTAGCCGTCAAACAGGACGGCATAGCTGGGAACCATGCGAGTCCCATAGCTACACCTTTTGTTTGAAGGAAGAAGAAATTATTCAGAGCAAGGACAAGTTCTGCTAGGCAGAGAAGAGTGATGCTGGAGGGGAACTGGTTAGGTCTGGTGTCCAGAAGAAAATGGGGAGCTTTGAAGCCTTCCTGGTGGGGGATGGTGCTGTATAGGTACTAGACATCCATAGTGAAAATGAGATGATGGGGGCCAGCGAACTTGAAACCCTTGCAAAGATCAAGAGCGTGTGAGGTGTCATGGATGTAGGTAGGAAGGGACTGAATTAGGGGGAATAAAACAGAGTCAAGGTATGGAGATATGAGTTCAGACAAGCCGAATCAATGGGTCTACCAGGACAGGCAGGTTTGTGGATCTTGGGTAGGAGGTAGAAATGGGAGGTGCGTGGTTCAGGAACTATGAGGTTGGTGACGGTGGATGGAAATCCCTAGAGTCAATAAAGTTGGTGATGGTGTGGTGGACAATGACCTGGTGTTCCTTAGTGGGGTACCTGTAACAACGTGTACAATGATCTCTGTAGTCATCCTCTCCCTTGAGAATATTCTGCAATTGTTCACCTGGGTGGTTTCTCCACCCACAGCTACAAAATCTTCTGTCTGACACCATAATTATCATGCCTTCTGTCGCTACCTATTTACTGCAATGTGCAACTGGTCCTAATATTTAGCTCCAAGGGCTAATGATCATTTAACTCAATTATTATCAACATCTTCCCAAGACTATGCCAACTACAGCTTTGTGAATTTTTGTAAAAATCAAAGTTGTAAACTGTTTTAGTACCTATTTTCTATTAATAATTTACAGAACAGATGATAATCCAACTTTTATATGCCATTGAACGGTTACAACTATTGAAAACTCATTGAAACTGCAAAAAAAAATAAGAGTAGATCATATTTGTATTCAATTGCAAAATACTCAGGAGGTGAAAATTGCAAGTTTATTAATATTCTTGTAGCTGGAGATCTCTCAACTGAGTCCAAACGTTCCAAGAGGAAAATTCATGCTTCCGTATTTTCTGCTGTATTTTATTTTCCCCTTAGCCACCAGACATATTAATACAAGAATCTAACAAACACATTTCAGTTCATGTAGCATGCATTAATTTTTAAAAAAACAGAATAACAATTGATGAAATCGAGCAACTGAATTTTTTATTAAACATCCATCCAACTCCCCACTGAATTGATTATTAGTTGTGATAATCAATTGACATCTACCTAATAATCATAACTTTCTCCACGAAATACTCCTGTCTTCCCTGTCTTGGATCCTACCTCACAGCCTTTGTTGCCATCTTTGAGACCAATATAACACTGAGAGTCCAAATTGTCAGAAACTTCGAAGGCCTTGAATCCCCAACTAGATTCTAATTCAGTTTTCTGCTCACCTGTTTTAACAAACACTATGGGGATAATTTTAACTCTGCAAAAGCATCTGAAGAGCAATAATAACCTAACACCCATTGCATGTTCCATTTCCCTTCTGCCTATGTGATATAATGTGTTTTATTGAAATGAACAATAAAATGACTATCTCTTCTAAAGTCTTTCCTAGCATTTCAAGTATGTGCCTGAATGTGTCTTATGTATCTTGATATCATTTTTTGCTTCATAATGCTGCTGTGAATTAACATGGGATGTTTTGACGTGACTAAAGGTATGGGAAAGTGAAGTGAGGGGGTGGGTTGTAAGGTTCACTTCCGAATTAACTTTTACATATATTAGTGGGATAATGCTTTGAATAAGCAATATTCTTGATTTGTACAGTATAAAGTCTTGAAAGTCATAGAGCACTACAGCACAGAAACAATGGGCAATCTAATCCACATCGACCTGTTTTTCTGTCTAGTCCCATCTCATCGTCATGGCTATCTTCGAGGTTGAGGATGATGGTCTTGTTCCGTTTCCACAAAGCAAAGATGCCTGAGCATGTATTTGTTTAATGTGTACTTGATGTTGCACTCCAAGAAGCACACGATACTTCACAAATCAACCAATTGATTCCAATGGCATGAAAACCACGACGACTGGAGCTGATGCATTTGTTGTAAACTTCATCCGCCTTCACAGCCATTGAGTTTGATGTAACTTCACCAGCCTGTTCCACCATTGAGGTCTTGGTTGGATTGTTCTTTGTCTGGGACCTCACCCTCGACCTTACCTCCATGGGTGACCCTACCAGGAGCATAGCTCCAGACAGCATTGCTCTTGGGATGTCAGGACCACACAAGCTTCTCCACCACGACAAGGTGACAATCCACAGAAAAGTAGTTCCATCTACCCACACTCGGATTAGAACCCTCCAAACCTCTCTTATCCATATACCTATCCAAACTTCTCTTAAATGTTGTAATTGAGCCCAGATTCACCACTTCTACTAGTACCTGGTTCCACACCTCCTGAGTGAAGAAGAACCCCCTCAGGGTTCCCTTAAATGATTTACCTTCCACCCTAAACCTATCACCCCTAGTTCTGGACTTACCCAAACTCAAGGGAAAAGCATATAGGTTTGTATACTTCGATCAAATCTCCCTTCATTCTCCAGTGTTCCAGGGAAAATAGTCCTAACCTATTCAACCTTCTTTATAACTCATGTCCTCAACTCCCAGCAACATCCTTGTGAATTTTCACTGCACTGTTTTCAAGCTTATTGATATCTATTTTTATATAAATATCTGTTTGTGGCGACCCACTTTCTGCACAGGCGAACTGGCTCACAAATAGCCAGTGCGCGGGGGAAGGCTTTGGTAATGCACCTCTGATGTCTTTTCCACCCAGAGAGGGCGGGCGCTAGGGATTTAAATACCAGCACCACAAAGTTTGAATAAACTAGTCTCGGAACAACTTACCGACTGCGTGTCGTTATTTCAGCGTTGTGTGTGGCACATCGCTATATGTTTATATTAATATCTATTGATATTTATTCAGAATAAAGGGGAAACATTTACTTGGATATGGAGGATGTGAGTGAGGTCCTTAATGAGTATTTTACATTATTATTTACCAAGAAGGATGTGGGGGATAGTGCCAATCATATTAATATGCTAGGGCATTTCGAAGTAAAGAAGGAAGTAGAGTTGGGTGTTTTAAGGAGCATTAAGTCCCAGGGCCTGTTGGATATACTCCAGGTTATTGAGGGAAGCAAGAGAAGAGACTACTGGGACCTTAACCAATATCTTCTCCTCATTAGCAATAGTCAAGGTCCAGGAGGACTGGTGAGTATTTAATGTCATTCCATTATTCAAGAAGATAACCAGACTTAATCCTACTGTTATGATCCCAGCCCCCTCCTTTGTGAGAATCGCAAGAGCACCTGTCGAAAGGGGGGGGTGGGTCAGTAGACCCAGTCGGAGAGAGAGAGACGTGCCAAATTGCAGGTAACACCAGGGATACAGAATAAAGACAACAGCGACTATTGTCTCATGGAGACCACGTGAAAAGCCCTTGGGCAAGGTGGGCTGGTTGAGAGAGAGATTGCATCATCCCAACCTGATTGACACCTGCGACCCCGTGAGGAAGTATAAAGGAGAGTCTCAGGGGGACAGCCCTTCAGACACACCCAGAAGACACGAGAGAGTGGTCCTGCAGCAGCGGGAAGCCATTCTGAAGGAAGCCACGTGCGTTAGATTCCGGGATTGGAATTTGTGGCTGGAATCACAGAAAACCGCTTTTAACTAACATCGGGGAGAGGAAACCAACGCTCCCCCGATTTCACGGAAGATTCATCGAGACTCAGCAAGTTTTTTCTCTTCTCCCCCCAATCTCTCTCTCTCGGTCGCCCCACGCAAAACCCAGCGATTTTCAAAGGGCTGAGGCCTGCAGACTTTCAGAGTGACTTTTATATTTCCAACAGACAATCTATTAACCCCTAGACACCAGCAGAGCTCACTTCTTAATGATGATTATTACTATACCCGCGCTTTAGATTGAATGTTGACGATGTGCACTATCTGAATGTATGTATTAACCCTACTTTTGTGTCCCTTTATAAATAAAAACGTTTGAAAATAGTGACAACAGACTTCAACAGACCTCTCTATCTTTGCTGGTAAGTTATCCAGTTACGGGATACGTAACACTACAAACCACACACCAGTGAGTTTCTGTCAGTGGTAGGGAAGTTACTGGAGAGAATTCTTAGAGATAGGATTTATGAGCATTTGAAAACCCATGGCCTAATTAGGGAGAGCCAGCATGGCTTTGTGTGGGGCATGTCATGTCTTACTGAGTTTTTTGACAAAGGGACAAGGGTGATTGATGAAGGTAGAGCAGTAGATGTTGTTTACATGGATCTTAGTTGGGCGATTGACAAAGTCCCTCATGGGAGGCTCCTCCAGAAGGTTAAGATGCATGGTATCTATGGTGAATTGTCCATTTGGATTCAGATCTGGCTTTCCCATAGAAGACAGAGGTAGTGGTTGAAGGGGTTTATTCCAGCTGGAGGTCTATGATTATTGGTGATCTGATCTGGGGCTTCCGCTGTGTGTGATGCATATAAATGACCTGAATGAAAATGTGGGTTAGTAAGTTTGCGGATTATACCAAGATTGGTGGAATTGGGGATAGTGTAGAAGGCTGTCAAAGAATACAGCATGGTGTAGATCAGTTGCAGATATGGGCATAAAAATGGCAGATGGAGTTTAACCCAGATAAATGTGAAGTGTTGCACCGTGGTAAGATACTACACTGTTAAAGGCAAGCATCTTAGCAGTGTTGATGAGCAGAGGGATCTGGCAGCCAAGTTTATAGCTTCCCGAAAGTGGCTATGCAGCTTTTTTGGCTAGTTTAGAAGGCATATGGCATGCTTGCTTTGATTAGTTGAGGTATTGAGTTCAAATGTCAGGTAGTTATGTTGCAGCTTTATAAAACTCTAATTAGGCCCATCTGAAGTATTGCATACAGTTCTGGTTGCCCCATTAAAGGAAGGATCTCAAGACTTTGGAGAGAGTGAGGAAGAGTTTTACCAGGATGCTGCTTGGATTAGAGGACATGTGCTATAAGGAGGGGCTGGACAAGTCTGGATTGCTTTGGTTTCCAGAGCAGTGGAGACTGAGAGGAGAATTTATCATGGTGTGTCAGATATGGGAGGCATAGATAGAGTAGACAGATGGTGTCTGTTTCCCAGGCTGAAATGTCTGAGGGGAAAATTCTTTACACAGATTGTAGTGCATGTCTGGATTGTGCTGCCTGATGTGGTGGTAGATGTAGACACAATAGTGATTTTAAAGAGCAGTTTAGACAGGCACATGCAAGTGAGGAAAATAGAAGGATAAGGACATTGTGTAGACACAGGATATTAGTTTAGTTGGCCATTTGATTACTAATTTAATTGGTTCAGCACAAATTGTGGGCAAAGGGCTGTTCCTGTGCTGTACTGCTCTATATTCTATCTTTCCTGGAAGTAGGTGACTAAAACTGCACACTACTCCAAATTCAGCCTCTCTAAAGTTTTATACAATTCCATTTCAATATTCCAGCTCCTGTACTCAGTGCTGTAATTTATCAAGGCCAATGTGCCAAAAGTTCGTTTTACAACCACATCTACCCCACTACTTTCAAGGCGTTATGGACTTGTATTCCCAGATGCCTTTCATATACCACACAACTCAGTCCATTACCATTTAATGTGTAAATCTTACTGAGATTTGTCCTGCCAAAATTGCAACATGTCACACGTCCACCTGCAATTGTTGAATCCATGTTTTCCACCAGTTTCAAAGCACGCAATAAGCTTTGATAGCATTACTCGTTGTCCATTGGATTCCCAATCTTTGTGTCATCCACAAACTTGCTTATCCAGTTTACCACATTATTATCTGAATCATTAATATGATAAACAACTATGAACCTGCGACAGGTCCCTGTGACATACCACGAGTCACAGGCCTCCTGTCAGAGTGACAACCATTTACTTCCACTCTCTTTTTTCCACTAAGCCAATGCTGATTCCAATTTATGACTTCATCCTTAATGCCAAGTGAATTAGCTTTCTGGTTCCAGTCTCCCATGCAGGACTTTGTCAAAAGCCATGCTAAAGACCAGGTAGACTAAGTCCACTGCCCTTTCTCATAGTTTCCTCAAAAAAATGTAAGATTGGTTCAACACAACCTTTCACCCCATTGATTAATAATCTAGCCACGACTGTGTCTAGTTCATTACCTGTAATTTTGTGATTTATTCTTTGAACTGTGGAACAGCATTTGCTATCCTCTAGTCCTCTAGCACCACATCCGTGGCTAAGGAGGTTGTTGATGTATTAACTAGGGCCTCTGCAATTTCTGCACTAGTCACCGACAGGTGTGCAGAAAAACCTTGGCTCAGTGGATCTATTCACCTCCTCTTTTGCAATCCGAATGCAGTCCATGACCTCATGACTCTTTTGCCTCAGTTCTATAGTCCCTGTGCCTGCCACCCAAGCAAATAGAGATCAAAAAATTCATTTAAGATCACTCCCATCTCTTTTGGCTCCATGTATAGATGACCTTGTGAATCTTCAGCAGAACTACTGTAGATACCCAAATGCTGTTTCCTTGCAGCATTAAGATCAGAACTTCCAAATTCAGCATCAGTGTGATAGTATTAGTTTCGAGGCAGGGCTTGGAGATTGCCCCTGTAAGTTCAAATTATCGCCATTTGTGACAGCAGTTAAGATCAGAAGAGAAAATTTATTCTACTAATCTCCTTTCAGTCCATCAACCAAAAGCACCAAAAGTAAAAGTTGTGAAGACAGCTCCATCACATGGCCATTTTAATGTCAACTCATGGACTTTATCAGCTCAAGTCAATTTGACACAGAGGGATCTGTCCTCAACATTCCTTGTGAAGAGGTGAGAAACCAAAATCAAAACAAATTTCATGACCCTTGGTAGAAAATGGAAACAGAAGACCATTGGTAAGAGCAAGCGTTGGTCTGGTTGAAGTTGTCATCATGGACTATAACACGAAGGGTCGCTGTTAGGCAGAGCAACAGAGGACTGCTTCTGCATATGGGGCCTCAGAGTAACATGACTGAACTCTCAGAGGAGGAAAAGTGAAACATTTTCACAATCCCAAAAGAACAATATAGCAATTATGGCTGAACAATTAAATGATAATCAGCTTTTGTATAGGTACATTATTGAAGCCTTTGTTGAAGGTGTCAAATTACATCTGAAGTAGGACCACAACACAATATTTATATAATGGAAACATTTTTGAAGAATCTTGTAACATCCATAAATGTTCTTTTCCAATGGATTCAAAGGATTGAATAGTGAAACAGGAGCAAGTCATTTCATTCCCTCGAGCCTCTTCCATCATGTTTTGTGATTATAGTTGATCTATGACCTATCTCCAAGGAAACAAGCCTCTACTGTACATTGTGTTCCTGCCAAGATATAAATGATAACATCATTAAACATTGCTTCAGTTCTTATTTATAAATTTAAAAGAGATATTAGGACATGATTATTTCATCTTGTTTTTAAAAAAATATATCGATGGCTGGTGGGGACTTCAGCTGTCATCTAGTAGAGCTCACTATTTAGTGATTATGTGAGCTGATGTAATTTGGTTTTGTACTATGAATGAGAATGAGCATCATAATTAGATTAGGGGAGCAAATGCAGTATGCTCCAGACAGCCCTTGAGTGTATCTTGAGCTTAATTAAGGTATCAGAAACTCTCTTTTTCAAATGTATTTAGATTTCTTTTAATGATTTTGCATATCGTACATACATTGACATTAACATTTAAACTGAATGTATTAACATGATCTTTCTAAGTACTGAGCTGTTATTAATCCTATATAAAGTAATAATAAGCAGCTGGAGATCCTAGTCAGCACATTAATGATAATATAGCTTCTCATTGATTCAATGCTTAATACGACATATCTTGAAGTAACAGGCTATACATATTCTTAGGTTTGTACTTCCTCTTTCCCAAATTATTTACAAACACAGCCTTCAATGAAGCAAGTTACTTAAGATAACTACTGGCAAATTCTGATGGGTCCATCATACCTCCAGTATTTCTTTGACAGTTCTGCTTGCCTCATGCATGAGTTTGACAAGAGCCCAGTGGAATTTCAATGGAATTCCAGCACTCCAGCCTTAATCTGGAGCACTCAATGCTGTGGGTAGCAGAAAAGTGTGTGTGTCAATGAATCATTTTAGAGTGGAACAAAGGTACTATCAATTTGTTGAAAGTTTCTTTATTATTGAAAATTAAGTGTTTTCTATGTAATTAATAGCCAAACAAATCACATTTGCATGATCCAATACACATTATTTCTGCAACTTGTTAGTAAGCTAGCAACTACAGAAGGTTAAAAAAATAATTTGTCTTTTCTAGAACTCTAGGGACCAGAATCTTCTACAGAAGACCCAGAGCAAATGAATCAATTGGGTATGAATCCTTTAATTGGTTACACCCAAAAAGTACTTTTATTCTAGGAGTCAACACTTGCAGTCCTCCACAATATATATTTTGTTGGAAATATCAAGGCAATTGCAGCTGACGTAGTCTACATAAGGAGTTGCATCATACCAACAGGGCAATGGACTATTCAGCCCAAATATCTAGCTGGATTTTAATGCTGTACAAAAATTTCCATCTATTTTGCTTCATCTCCCTGTTTCCATACGTCCTTCCATTCCTCAATTTGTTGACTAATTTACTCTTAAGTGCATCGGTGTTATTCATTTCAGCTATTTTATGCTCTACATTTTCATAACCCTTTGGAAGAATATACTTCTCCTGAGTTCAGTTTATATTTTTAAGCAACTACCTTACATTGATGATCTTTAGATTTAGATCCACACATAACTAGTAATGGCTTCATTACCTACAGTAATTTTAAAACCACTTCAGATCACCTGTTGGACTTCCACACTCTGGACTAAACAGCTCTATCCATCCAGACTTTGTTATTTATTATTTGGCTCACTTTAGCTTGTTCATGCAGAAAAAAGACTATTTCCATCATCACAGCATGTTTCTTAAATAACTCTAGAATTCTCTCCCTGCAAATATTATTCAAACTGCTGCTTATTCATTACTTGAAAAATCATCTTGACACCTATTCCAAAATTGCTTTGAACTAGATTGAATGGTTCTCTTATTCTTCACTCATCATTTAATTTAGAGACATTCTCTAAGTTGACCTTTCTAGGCCTATCTAATTTGCTTCTTCATGTAGCCCCCTTGGTTGTTTGCAAGATGTTGCTATTTCTTGTTTCCAAACAAGGGATACCAAAAACCAAGATTCTTTTATTTATAATTCAATTCTCAGGCACCTGAGATCAATCTGGGGCCTTTCTCTTTAATGAAAGACCATTAAAATTAGTAAGCAAAAAAGGAAAAGGCATTCATGGTTTAGTGTAACCAGAAATCAGTATACATTTCTCTCCCTTTTCTCTCTCCTGATCAGCCAGTTCATCCAAAAGCTACCTCAGTCTTTCTCACACTCTTTCTTCCCCCTCTCCCACCCACTTGATCTACCAATTACTTACATACTCTTCACACCACGTCTCCTCCTGTTGCTGTTCCCACCTACCCATGCCACATCCCTCAATTGGTTCCATGCTTCCTTTTCTATCCAATTCCATCAACTGCAGCTCTTTGTTGTCTTCACCAATCACCTTTCAGGCTCTGTTGCTACTTCCACTCTCCAGTCCCAATCTGTATATCAACCCTTCCTCACCTGGATTCACCGAACGCTGGCCAGCCCTTTGCTCCACCCACTATCCTTCTCTCTTTACACTGGCTCTATCCTTCATTCCAGGTGAAGGTTCCAACCTCAAATGTCAACAGTCCCTTTCTTTCCTCAGATGCTGTCTTACCTGCTGAGGTCCTCTTCAATTTGCTTCTTATTATATAGTTTGGACAAGAACGGTATCACTAAGACACTTTGTAACTAGATATTTTTGAAAATATTACTTTATAAACAGGTTGAGCAAAGGCTGAGCATAATCTCATGACAACACCAGTGATGAGATTGAACTTCAAATAATTCTCATACAAAATATTATCCTATGCTTTGCAGAAAACAAAATATATCACAATTTTTCAGATCAAGTGAATAAACAGTCAAAGTTTTGGGCTGAGACCCTTCATCAGGACTAATGAAGAGTCTTTGGCCCAAAATGGTTACTCATTCCCATAGATGCTGCCTGACCTGCTGATCTCCTCCAGCATTTTGTGTATATTCGAATATAAAGCTTTCAGAAATTTACCAGAAAATTCAACAACTCAAAAAATGTTCATCATGCTAAATCTGTATCTATGTAGTTTACTACTCTTTAAATTGTCGTTAAGACAATTTCTAAATTTACCTCTTTCTGTTAGATCAATTCAGAGAGCTAGAAGTCATCAAAATACAACATAGAATGCAGGAAACACAGTTAAGGCCAACATTTTTGTCCATTCCTGTATGTCCTGGAATTAAGCCATGCCCTGGAGCAGCAGGGACTACACACTGTGGTCTGGAGTCTTAAGTAGAATAAACCAGGTAACGATAGCATATTCTTCCCATAAAAGACACTAATAGCTCAGATGCCTATTGCCTATAACAATCCTATCTTTTCAATACTAGGTGTTTTATTCAATTAGCTCACTTGCCTAAATTAAAACTTGCCACCTGTCATTTTTTTCATACTTCCTTGTAACATAGGAGGTCATTTAACCTATTGAATCTATGCCTGCTCACTGTGCCGCTCTATTCCTCTATTTTGTCTTACAAACTGTGGTGCTATCTCCCCCCTCCCCAGATTCTAATACACGAAGGTTAAATATAATCCCAATTAACCTATCAACACAGATGTCTTTGGAATGTGGGGATAGAGGAAGAGCACTTGAAAGAAACCCAGAGAGTCACAGGGAAAATGTGCAGTAGTTGCACGTCAATTGCTAGTACTGTGAGGCGGCAGCTACACTAGCTCTGTCACTGGAGTACCCATTTGTTGGAATTTGAACTCGTATCACTGAATCATTTGTCAAAGGCTCTATATTATACATCTGCATGTTACTATTGTATATACTGGTCTATCTATGATAGAAAAATATTAATAATGTTCCATAAAATATGTGCTTGCACACATATCAGCTTTCTCTGATGTATTGTATGATTAGCCAATTTCAATTGTGACTTCTTATGGGATCCTGGACAATATAATTGCAGAAGTATAGGAAACATCAGATACCACATTCTCAAGCAAAGTCATTACAAATTGTCAACATTTTAGATGGCCAGATTTACAGAATTACCATCATTTCAACATTAAAATTGACTTAAAATTCATAACATTGCTTTATATCTGCCTTATCTAACTTTAATGAACAGTCCTATAAGCTTTCTCTCTATTTTCTTTCTATTCTCACCTTCTTTCTTGTCATCTGTATATGATGCATCAAAAGATGAAAAACAGTAACTTTATTATGTAGTGCTATCTATCCTGGGTTGCCTTCTCTTTTCTTTCAAGCCAAAACAGAACTGACAACATAAAAAAATCCAACATTGAAACAGGTAGATAATAACACAAATTATATCTCACAAATGTTGAAGTGGATGGTGATTTTTTTATATGTTATTTTGACATGAGAGAAAATAATATGACACATTCATCTATCAAGTACTTTATTCATTTCATGAGTTAAGGCATGTGTCATTCAGCTTAAAGCAAAGAACGTGCTTTACTATATCCTATTGTCACTTCCTTCAATTCAAATCTTAAATTCAGATTTAAAAATTCTTTAAATAAATCTTCAGATAAAGCAGTTCATAATACTGACCTTTAATTTTGTCTCTTTTTTTTTGTTCTTGAGCTATGAAGAAGTTTTATTTTTAAACTACACTTAAACTGATTCTATGATCTCACTTTCAAGACTCGTCAGAAGCAGAATCAAGTTTAATATCACTGGCATATATTGTGAAATTTGTGGTTTTGCAGCAGCAGTACATTGCAATACATAATAATAAAAACTATACATTACTATAAACAGTAAAATAAGAGTAGTGCAGAAAGAGAAGGAAAGAAAAACAGGTTTCTATTCATGGGTTCGTTGTGCATTCAGAAATCTGATGGTGGAGGGGCAGAAGCTGTTCCTGAAATGTTAAGTCTGTGTCCTGTGCCTCCTCCTTGATGGTAGCAATGAGAAGAGAGCATGTCCTGGGCAATGGGGGTCCTTAACGATGGATGCTGCCTCTTTGAAGGTGTCCTGGATGCTGGGAAGGTTGGTGCCCATGGTGGAGCTGCCTAAGTTTACAACTTTCTGCAGTTTTTTTACAATCCTGTGCATGGCTCTTTACAACCCATGTTCTCATTATCATTTTTATTTGCACAGATTGTCTTATTTTGCATATTGGTTGTTTGTCAGTCTTTGCCTATTATATAACTTTTCTGAAAATGTCTATTGTATTTCTTTTTTACTGTAAGTGCCAGAAAGAAAATGAATCTCAAGGTAACATAAATGTACTTTCGATAAAAAACTTACCTCGAACTTTGAACTTTGAATGTATACAATCAGCAATTCAAATTTGCATCCAGGCTTGTCTCTGAATGGCAATTACAGTTAACTTATTTGGACTCTAGTGTGTAGGCATGGTGTATGGGTGTAAATATTCATTTTTGAAATGCTTTCTTATGGAAAATAGAGAAGTACAATTTTAATGAGTATACTGTGTCATTTCTGTGGATACTGCCAAATCTCATTAAGTAAATACGCAATATTCTGACAAAACCTTTCTACAGATCTAAGTTGATTAGGCAAGTGTCCACCTCCCAATCCCTAATATGATTATGTCCTTAAGTCCTTTCTGAAGTGATCCCACAAGACTAAGGATGACTTACTTCTACAACAATTCTGTGGTCTCTGAGGTGGATGATGAAGGAAAAATGGCCTCACAGAAGCTGCCATTGATGGGGCAGGAGGAGCTTGACAAGGTGCATAGTTCAGACCACTGTGAAATCTTTTGTCCTCATTTTCTGTCAACTGGCAAAACAAAGCTCAGAACACTGTCATGAATATCCATTCTGAGCGGCACACCATCATTCAAGGTACTGTACACCCAGATCTATAGCCGTGGCAGATTTGAACTGCACAGAGAGTGTTCAATCAGATTGGGTTCCATCTCCTCAGTTATGGAACCATTTAGCTACAGAGTTTCTCAGAGTCATAATGCAAATTCTGCTATTCCAGATCAATAACAGGCATGAACTTCGTTGTGCTACATTAAACAAAAATGCCAGTATCTGCACAAACCACAGCACACCCTCACCAAAGACTTTGATCTTATCAACTAAGGAATAATGGAGAAGTGTTGTCATATTTGACCACCCTCAGAATCTGTGGTCCTATCTCAGCTGTCCATCTCTTTGCCAATCTTGGTTTGGACAGGAGTCATGCAAGGCTGTGTCAGTGCATCTACCTTCTTCTCTAACTTACAAATTGCAATACTGCACCTCACCTCCAACAAGGTTTTTGCAAGAGTGGAGGACTTCGCCTACAAAATAAGGGGAAAACTTGAATCACCGCCAATCTAGAAGCAAGTTCATTCCAAACATGGTCACTGGGTTACAATCTGCAGATGACAGTAAACTCTCAAACTCCAGACCCTCAATCATTGGTTAACCGGCTTCACTGAAATATGCCAGAGGATGACGCTGAGATTAAACATTCGTTTTTACTAATCCACAATCAATATTTACAAAAGGTTCATGAAACAAATGGACAGGAAGCCACATTCAAAGTGAAACATAAATGATTAAATTCACCACAGTTGTTTGTGCATTTGTACAGCCGTCTACCGACTGAGGAAAAAGAATGTTTTGAATATAAGACCTCAAAGCCTCTGGGTGCAATGACCAAGCCTCGATAATCTCCATCCTTCCACAAACTGTATCACCTACAGCACACATCTTAATGCAATGGAAAAGTAGCACTAGAATCATGGAAGTGCCCAAATCCATAGGTAGGGTGAGCGATCTAACAGCAGCATCCTTCTCCAGACTAACATTCCCAACCTCAAGCTCAGACCATGACCCACCAGCTCCTTTGGGCAGGCTATAACATCAAGTGATTTCCAGGAGGATAAAGAAAGTACTTCAAGGATGTTCCCCAAAATTCTTCATCAGCTCATATGTGTCTGACAATGGAAAAATCATTGTGTGCATTATTCATTTGTTCATGGTTTATCACTCTTTCAGTAGACCAATAATGCCATTCCCTGATTGACTCATCTACATTGGTGATAGCAGATCTAACTCCTCCCTTCTAGATATAGCACTTCAAAGTGCCTTTCAGATGACCACAGAGCTCTTTCACTTGCCACTGCACCTGTCGGTCCACCACAGAAGCCACAATGTGTATTGCTGCTCTCTGCTGGCATGAGGACTATTCTTTTAAGAGCTCACAGCATTCTGCAGTTGCGCTATAGCGGAGTGTTGGGAGATGCAGTGTGGCCAAGTATGGAATTGCATAATGTTTTAAAAGTTTCTTCTGAGTGCATAACGCCCTACCCCTGTTTTTGATGAATTTCACTATTTTTTTGAGGAGAACCTAATTTGATCTTAGCCCTAAATTCAACAATGTTTTAGCACAACAAGGAAAGGACCATATTGATGTCCCAGAAAAATAGATACTGAATTTACTAGTCTTTTTTATCCCAGACTAGTGGCAGGAAGTCATATCTGCATTACCTCTAAAACATTTTTGGCAGATGAAGAATTGGAAAATGTATCATTGAAATCCTCTTTTAATCAATGATTAATTACTTCTACTGAATATTATTTCCAGATAATTGCACCTGTCTAGGGAATTAAAGAAAAACAGTCTTTTAATTTCTGGTCTCATTTGAAGCTGAAATTCAATCACAGGGTGAAGTGTTTGTACTTGAACAAGCCCTGCATCTCTTTATAATTATCAAATGCAAAGCTGTAGAACAAGTAAGACACCAGGAATTACAAGTACTTGGAAGCATAACAGTGGAAAATTTGTTAAATATAGAAAATGAAAAAGCAGTCATCATGAGCATGCAAGATACCATTACTTAAGCATAGACAACGTGTGGCAGACACTACTTTCAGGAGTGGGCCCAGCATTTGAAATGAATCTTTGCTGTAGGTTTCAAAGTAAGATCATGTTAGAGAATTTACCAGGGCACTTCCTATTCTCAGGAGATGTCCAACAGGACTAAAACTAGATTGCATAATTGCATGCCAAAACATGGACTCAAGAATAACTTTTTGATGCTGCATAGACTTACATTTTGTTAAGTCACTGAGTGGGAGACAGAGCACAGAAGTAAAACTCATCATCCTAAAGCAAGATCAGCAACACCGCAAGACAAGACAAAAGTGAAATTAACTGAGAGGTTGCAGAATTATACAAATCCATCACTCAATAAACTTACTAATACATTACCTTCTAATTTTATTTTAATTAGGTTGAATTTTTAAATATTTTAAAGTGAAAGCAACTGAAAATAAAGGGTTAAACATGGAAAAAAATTGCATGTAACATTTTATGGGAGAAAATATATCAAGCATACTTAAGTGACAATAGTGTGTTGATTCACGTGGGTCTTATATGTTATTGGTTCTGTTGCTTATTTCAAATACTGTATACAGCAAATCAAAACACTTACTCAATGCCAAAAGCACAAGGCTTCTTTTCTATAGCTCACACACATAAAGAGCCACGTTAGCAGCAGTGTATTGTGTTCAATACTAAAGGCACTACTGTCAATCCATTTTACTCTACAAGTAACATGCTGATAAACAGTGCCTTGTTACCATGTGAACAAGAGAACATTGTATTGCTCATCACTTTAAGGTCTCCACAATTCCCTCTTCTTTTCCACCAGCTGAAAATGGATATGACACCCGCACTGTGAAAAAAAATATCATTGACATGTTACACTTGGGAATTTTACTGGTGAGCAGACTCTGAGATACCAATTGACACGTGTTGACTTTCTGTCTTCAAGTGTTTGGCTTGGAGTCAGTGGTAAACAGCTTGAAGGCCTTAAACATCCAGTGAGTCGCAATTCTGTGGAGAAAAAAATGTCTTATTGATGAAAGAGCTCAGAGTATGGTCAGACTGGTTCAAGCTGACAGGAAGGTGACAGTAACCCAAATAAGCATACTTTGCAATAGTGGTGTGCATGGACAATCCTCCAACTCAAAGGCAGGCTCCAGGCTTTTGGGTCTTTGGGCCTCCAGGCTTCGGTCACCGGGCTACCACTTCTGGACTTCTGATCAAACTTCAGTATTCGAACTTCGGTATTTTAGGGCAACGTAATGGGTGGAACGTGCATGATTCACAACCACTGACATTGAGTTGGGATTCACTTTAAGAGGTTGATCTGACGTGATAATATAATGATGTGAAGTGTTTTTTACTGCACTTTATGTCCTGTGTTTGGTTGTCAATAAAGGAGTTGTCCCGGTTTCTCTTAAACTTAAAACACCTCTGCCATTTTATTTACTAAAACCTACACTGGTGACCCCTATGTTCTAGGACAATTCCAGAGTTTTTTCAACATGTTGGCTAATGTTGTCACTTTTTGGTACCAAAATGCCATCGCTTGGTTTGTACAAGCTGAGGTCCAATTCACTCTGAGTGAAGTCTCCATGGACGACACCAGGCACTACTATGTAGTAGTGCATTTCAGCAGTTCTACAGCAGCAAGACAGGTGAGTCCATCTGAACACTCACCTGAATGTGAAAAATATTGTGCGCTGAAAACTCACCCGTTACAGACTCGTGGACTATCAGAGTAACACACCAAACAGTTGCTCTCCGTGCCTGGCCTGGGGGATACTAAGCCTTCAGAGCTAATGGACCACATGCTGTCTCTCCTGAGAAATCACCATCTTTGTTTTATTTTTAAAGAACTCTTTTTGAAGCAAATGCCTGATCAAGTTTGCATGACCCTTGCCAATGCACTTGTGAAGGACTATAGCAAGCTTGTTAAAATGGCTGATAGTCTATACTCAGCCAGGCAGAGGTGCATAGTTCTTCCTCCTTTCCCTGCCTTAATAAGACCGGTCAGTTGGGCCTCCAACACTCACACGAACACAGCAGCAAAACAGACAATGCCAGGTTGGTGTCGACCACTTTGCAGCTTCGACCATGCCAGAGCATTGGGAAATCAGAGGTCTGTGAACACCATGGGTTCCAGCTATCTGGGACATCTACTGTTCATTCCTGTGTGACACGGTGCCAGCATCACCTACTGATCAGAAAGCAAAGAGCAACAAGACCTCACTGTAGGCCGCCAACAGCAACACAATCCAGAACACAATGGATGACGCTCTACTTGAGTGGGCGATGGTACACATTGGACTTCATCCTTGTTGAAGTGTTTAAACTTCTGCTCGGCCCAGATTTCCTAAGTGCCCAGGGACTGTTAGTTGATCTTCAGAACAGCCAGCTTTGTGCTGCCACCCTGCTCTCCCCAGTGAGCTCCCCACAACTTCTTTCTCAAGCGCATGCATCACCGTACATGGGTTCACTCACCACACCAAGCCCACATTCTCCACAACAGTCAAAAAACACGGGGTTGAGAACCACATTTCCACTCATGCACACATAGACTGGACCAAGAAAAGCTGGCAACCACAAAGGCAGAGTTTGTCAATATGGAAATGCTTGCCATTATACACCAGTCAAATAACTCCTGGACTTCACCCCTCCACATGATCCCTATGTCTCATGGTGGTTGCCACCCATGTGGCAATTACCGATGACTTAATGACCCCCTCATCATTGCCCAGCTCCACACATTCAAGACTTCTTGGCATGTTTAGCCAGAAAGTTAACTTTTTCCAAAGTTGACTTAGTTAGGGGCTAACACCAGGTGCCTGGGAGCTCATAGGACATTCCCAAAATGGCTGTGATAATCCCATTTGGCCTCTTTGAGATTTTGGGCATGATGTTTGGGTTGAAAAATGTAGCACAGACTTTCCAACAGCTGGTGGGCTATGTACTAAAAGACAGAGTTACTTTTTGTTTATCTGAATGACATACTTGCCACCAGTGCATCCAAATCCAAACATGTTTCATTTCTCCTTACACTTTTCAAGTGCTTAAGCCAACATGGGTTGATTATTAATCCTGCCAAATGCCAGTTTAGATTGTCAAACTTTGACTTTCTCAGCCATCACATCTCCGCAGAAGGTGAAAAACCCTCCCATTAAAAGTCTTCACTATTATGGATTTCCCACCACCCCGCACTACTAAAAAACTACAAGAGTTTTGGGTATGGTGAACTTCTATCACCACTTCATTCCATGAGCTGCTGAACTTAAACTCCCCCTGTACAGTGCCCTTAAAGGCAATGCCCCTAATCACATGCTTGACTGGTCAGTGGACATAACCAGAACATTTGATGGCACCAAATGAGTTCTATCCAACACGACCCTCCTGGCGCACACCCGTAGCCATTACTGCTGACGCTCGAGACTATGCTGCGGGTGCTGCGCACGAACAGTTGGTTGGAGGTGTGTGGCAGCCACTCACTTTCTTCAGCCGGCAGCTCCATCTCCCAGAAAGGAAGAGCAGCACGTTTGACCCTGAGCTTCTCGGTCTGGCTGTCCGCCACTTTTGTTTTCTTCTGGAGGGTCACCATTTCACAGCATTCATTGACCACAAACCCCTCGCACACACAATGGCCAAAATGTTAGGCTCTTTGTCTGCATGACAGCAACATCACCTGGCCTACATATCTGAGTTTACAACTGATACACATCATATCAAGGGGAAATAATGCCGTGCCCAATTGACCCTCGCGGCCAGGTGTTGAGGCCATGCTCACTGGGGTAGACTATGCCTGCATGGCAGTCAACCAAGCTACTGACCCAGAGGCCCAGGCTTACAGGCCTGCAGCTGGCTGACATTAAGTTCAGGGAAGCTAGGTTTTCTCTCCTGTGCGATATCTCAACCGGTTACCCTCACCCCATAATACCTGCAACGTGGAGGCAGACAGTTTTTAACTACATTCCTGGATCTCACATCCAAGCCGGAAGGTCTCACAGAGATTGGTTGCACTAAAGTTTGTGTGGTTCAACCTTAGAGAGGACGTGCGTGATTGGAGTGCACCCTGTGTTGAATGTCAAGGGCAAAAATTAGCCATCACGTTTGGGCACCAGTGGCATCTTTTGAGGTCCCTGAACAATCGTTTGATCACATCAATGTGGACCTGTCTGGTCCTCTTCCCCCATCCCCACAATTTCAAGTACCTCCTACCATGGTGGAGGCCTCGCCAGTTGGCCAGAGGTCATACCTCTAGCATCGATGACGGCCACAGATGCGGCTCGGGCGTTTATCAGCACTGAGGTTGCTCAGTTTGACACCACATCTGACATTTCCTCTGACTGTGGTCCCCAATTCACGACAGACCTCTGGGGTGCGATGGCCCAGAGCCTCAGCACGAAGCTACGACACACCACAGCATATCACCCGCAGTCCAATAACTTGTGCAAGTGGTTTCACCTCCCCTTCAAGGCTGCTCTGAGGACTTCCCTGACAGAGGAGTGCTGGCATGGGCTTACTTGGGCTCAGAATGACTCCAAAAAAGGACCTGCAGTTGTCCATGATTGAGTTGGTATACAGGCAGCTGTTACGAGTGCCAGGTGATTTTGTTTGTGACACCACGACTGCTTCATCAGCCTGTCAACAGCATTCTTCCCTTCTCAGAAAACGCAATTCCTTTGTGCCTATTCCTACCTCCCATCATGGCGCACAACACTCCTGGTTTCCTCTTGACCTACGTTCTGCTTCATTCAATTTTGTCTACCATGATACACACCAGCATCCTCTTAGGCTCCCTAATGATGGCCCCTTCTACTTATCGGAATGGAGACTAAAGACTTTTATCATAATCGGAAGAGTAAACCTAAATGTGTTTTGGTAGATCACCTTAAACTGGACCACCAAGACTTGGATGATTCCGTAACAATGCCCCTGGCATCATGACATGATCATGATTTGGTTTCCCTTAAACTTAAAATGCCGTTGCTGTTTAACTTACAGAAAGCTGCAGTATCGACTCCTGGACTAACTGATAGCAGGACCCTGCAATCAAACTCCAAGCACACCAACTGACCAGCTCTCGTGCCTTCTCGTGCATAGACATGCACTGACCTGGGACCTCCTGACAACCACAGATGTCCTTCATCCTCTTGTCTACATTGCTGGCCTTTAAGCATGAAGCAGAGATCTGGACTCCAGGTCTCCTTCGCCCCATATCCAGATCGCTAGTCTTTTGAGCACAGAGCAAAGGTCTGGACGCTTGGTGTTTTTGTCCCAGGTCCACATAGCTGGCCTCCCAAACCTGGGGTGCAGGCCTTGATTCCAGATATCTTTCATCACCTGTCCTCCTCTCTGGATCTTCAAATGTGGAAAGCAGAGTGGAGGCTTGGCTTCTAACTCCTCCGCGTACCTGACTCCAAACTATAATCTGACCTCTAATTCACCACAACGCAAACCATGAACTGTAACCTGAGCCCTTACTCCCCTCTCTGTTCCCAAAACCATCTCTATGAATTTAAAAGCCATTGAGTTTGATCCATAATCTCAGCAGAGATTGCAGCTCGGGTTACATCCTTCATAAGTGGATCCTCTAAGTGAAGGAGCCTGGAAGTACCTAGTGATGTTTGCCAGCAGTTCACTTAATAATACATCCATTAATTATTCTCATGCCAGAGCAGCCTTGGTCATTTGTGCACAGCCTTTGTGTTCAGACCAAATGATATAGCCTGCCCGTTGTTTCTGACCGAATGTAATTAAGGTCTCATTCCTGAGACTATTGGCGTGGGACAGGATGCTGATTTTGACTTGCGTATCTTGGCAGTAGAGGTGAAGGATTTCATAGAAACTACAAGTGGTCAATGCCTCTGAAGTGTACAGGGACCACTGCAGCCCGTTAGACGATGATTGAGGAGATTAGACATGGTTGAGGTTTGAGTTTCAAATGCTAAGTGTATTTCCTCTTTAAAGCTGTACATAGTTCTGAGCATCCCAGCGGCGTATCTAAGGTATGGCAGGTATGGCACGTGCCCTGGGTGCCACTGAGCAGTTTCTATTAAAGTCAGACAAGCCATCCTCGGATCGTGAAAAAAGTATTTTCTGTAAAGTATGATCTGTCTTTTGATTATCGTGGGTGAAAAGTACTAGGATGGCCTTATTTCAGAGCATTGTGTAAGAAGGCCATGAAACGTTTCTTCACGAAGAAGAAGGAAAGTGGAGCTGAAGGACGGAACGGAAGAGACGAAAGTTGGAAGTGGAGGAAGCCAAGAAGTCAAGCAAGTTCTTCATGCCCTTCTTTGAAAAGCCCAGAACAAGTAGCTCGACACGTTCCATGGAGTCGCCTACACCTGCTACAAGTTTATTAGAATCCAAAGGTGGATCAAGTACAAATGTGTCACAAGCCAAGTATGACAAGATTAAGAGTGAGGCTGCCACAGAGAACATGGACATGACAGGAGAGGAAAATGATGATGGTGGTGGTTATGCTGAGTTTGTTGAAGAGATTTCACCTGACGAGATTGAACCTGACGACACTGAATCTAGTGAACTGGATGGTGTCAAAGAGCCTCGAACTGTCATACCAGAAGTGATTGAACAGCATGACGTTGGACTTCTGAAGTTTGACAAGGACACTGGAAAAGCATTTCTGCCTGATGCATTGAGAACAGAAATAATAAAGCTGGGTTCGAAGTAATTCCAGAACAGTGAGGGGCCTTTCCTACCAACAAATAACTGCTCAATGAACAAAACTTGGTTCAAGAGGAAATTGGGAAATGGTCGTGGTGAGGAAGTGAATCGCTCATGGCTGGTCTATTCCCCTTCTAAAAAGTCTGCATTTTGTATCTGTTGTCTTCTCCATTCCCGGTCAGACCATCAATCCTCATTGGAGCAGGAAAGTGGATTCAACCAGCAGAAAGCACCTCAAAGAATTTGTATTCATGAAAATGCTTCACACAGTGGAAAGAAATTTAGCTGGAAGCAAAAGAGTTATTGACACGGTATTTCAGTCACAGATTGAGAAGGAAAAGCAGAAGTGGCATGATATCTTGACGAGAATCCTTCACTGCATAAAATACCTTGCGACTCGGAACCTGGCTTTGCGAGGACACTGGAAGTCACGTCAGCTAGACGATGACTCCAATGTGGAAAATTTCCTTGGCTTACTGAAACTACTGTCCATCTCTGACCTTGTCATAAAAGAACACCTCACTCATTTGGAAAGTCATCCTGGATCCACGTCTTGTCACTAGATGTCCAGAACAAATTCATCCACATAATGGCATCCACTGTTTGCCAGAGTTTACTGAGAAGCATTGGTAAAGCCAAGTACTATGGTCTCATGTTCGACTCGACTCCTGAATAGGCACACCGTGAGCAGACGTCAGAAGTAGTGAGGTATGTGGAAGTTGATTTTGAGAGGAAAACAGTCCGTGTTAGAGGGTCCTTCCTTGGTTTTATCCAGGTAAGCCAGAAAGAGCTTGGTTGAAGATAACTTGAAACAGTTGCAGAAGGACGAAATGGAGCTACAAGATTGTGGGTCACCATGCTATGACAACACTGCTGTGATGACTGGACACAGAAGTGGTGTTCATCAAAGAATAAGTGAGAAAAACAACCTGGCAGTGTTTGTGAATTGCGACAATCACTCACTCAACTTGGTGGGTGTACATGCAGCCAAACAGGATACAATGATGGTCACGTTTTATGGAACCATCAAAGCTCTTTACGTGTTTTTCTCTTGTTCAACACAGCGCTGGGAGAAACTCAAAAATGCCGTGCCTGTGGTTGTTAAGTCGGAATCCAAAACCAGGTGGAGTGCAAGGACAGAAGCAGTGAAGCCCATCAGCAAGTACCTTGAGGAGATACTTCAAGTTCTCCAGGACATACTAGACAATGAATACAAGACCAGTGAAACAAGAAGTGACACAAGGCAGCTGTACAACCGTATGCTGAGTTACAATTTTCTGATTTTGCTAGGATTTTGGAACAAAGTACTCATTCGCATTGACCACATTCAAAAGAGGCTGCAGGATCCTAACATGAACTTCCACGATGCTGCCCTGGATTTGAAAGCACTCCAAGATTATTTTTATGATGAAAGAGAAGTGGTGGTCAGTGAGTCACTCAGAGAAGGAGTCAGTCTCTGTCAAGGATGGAATATTGAAATGGAAAGACATCAGAGATGAAAGAAACAAATGGCTGATGAGAACTTGAGAGATGCTGGATTAACAGCTAAGGAGGAAATGGAAAGAGTCATGAAGGGAACACTCGACTGTCTTCACAGAGAAATGAACAAAAGGTTTGCTCATTTGCACAACACTGACACCAAGTTTGGGTTCCTTCTCGATGTCAAGGGACTGTGCTAGGGCACCGACAGTAACAACCTAAAGAAGTGGTGCAAAAATTTAGGCAAATTGTACAGCTCTGATGTTGATGGACAGCAGCTATATAAAGAAATTTTGGATTGCAGATTGTTGCTATCAAGGCGGGTCAACATGAAAATATCAAGACCTGAAGAGCTTCTTGAACTTATTGTTCAGTATGGAGATGAGAGCATCTTCCCCAATCTTCGCATTGCTATTCAGATAATGCAAACCATCACAGTTTCCATGACCTACTGTGAGAGATCATTCAGCAAGTTAAAACTAATACTTTCGTATTTGAGAGCCTCCATGGGTCAAGACAGACTCTGTGATCTTGCTCTGCTGAGTGTAGAAAGAGAAGAAATTGAAAAAACTGACTTTGATCACATCATAGACCAATTTGCATCAGTGAAAGCAAGGAAGGTGCAGTTGTAATTTTCATGCAGTGCCATAATTTGTTAACTAAAAGATTAACGAGTTTGACTTGTATTTTTGAGCTGATATTATGGTAAAGTTATCTAAAAGATGAGTGTCAGATGTTTGGACAGGGGTGCAATTTCAATGCTTGCCCTAGGTGCTATTTCCCGTAGATAAGCCCCTGGAGCATCCCTGGTAAGGGTGGCAAAGTGGCACTGCAGGAAGTGCTGCCACTTCACAACTCCAGCATGCGGAGTTCGATCCTGATCTTGTTTGCTGCCTGCATGAAGTCCTCCCCTTCTCCATGTTAGTTTTCCTCCAGCTGCTCCGGTTTTCTCCCACATCCCAAAGCTGTGACAGTTGGCCAATTAACTGGTTTCTATAAAAATTCCCCTCTTATAGGTAGTGGGATTGATGTGCATTATAAGAAGATGGGTTACAGGGAAATAACTGGAGGACTGGGATCATAATTGACATTGCCCTGAGAACTAGCATTAACTTGCCTCCCTTTGTGTCGTGAGAAGATATGAGAACCTTGGCTCTGGTAATAAAGAAATTTGCCAGTGTTCTTTATAAGTATGGCAGAAAGTTTGTTTAGTTAATCACATCTTCCAAAGCTCACCGATCACACTTTACAGCTGCAATTATGATGAACTGTCATAACCCCAGACTCTGCTGCGGAGTGCTGCAAAGCAGGCCCGATGGAGCGAGTGACCTAATTCTCCTCCTACATCTTATGGGGTCTACATGTCTGCACAGGCGGGCTGCGGGACAGGTTCAGAAACCATGCTTATGAGTATGCACGTTCCAGTGGAGAACTGTTTCATTATGGTGGTATTTAACTCTCTTCTTTTCACTCTGGTTTTGTTGATCATAAGCACAGCAACATTTATGCTCCCTGCTTACCCTTAACCTTGTCCGGAAAAGAAGACTACGGTTTTGATTGACACTGTGAATGAGTGGTATTTATTTAGTATTTAGTTATTGCTTCCAGCCACAGTGCTGGCATTTAACTTTCTGTTGAAGGTTTTTGCTAACAGCCCCATTGGCTGCACATTTATTGTTTTACTTTTCTTATAATTTCTGGAACAGTTCTCATTAAAATCAATGAACTATTGATCAACTTCAGTACCTTTCTCTCTCCGCACTTGGGCCATATTTGAACGTTTTGATGTACCACAAATGTTCAGGAGTGATAACTTCAGCAAATTTGCAAATTACAGTGAAACTCCAATAATCTGGCACCTTGCAGCTTTGGTCTGACTCTCAACTGGTCCCTTAATTCAGGAGTAATTAAGGATGAACAATAAATGCTGGCATTGCCAATAAATTCTAAGGGACATCAGTGAATCAAATGGATATTGAAAGTGCTCATACACTTTACTGGTCACCAATATATGTTGGTGATTTTCTCATTTCAATAGTTTAGTTGAATGAATTTGTTCCCCAGCTGCTGCCATGGAACATGAAATTCCATCTGTGGACTGACAACTCAGGTCCTGGATTAGTAATCCCCTCATTTAACCAGACCCCACCCCACCCCCGCCCCCAAAAGTTTAAACTCAAATGAAATATTTGAGTTCAGGCCTTAAGATTGATTGCATTCACTCACCTGCAATGAGACCTGGTCTTCAGGTATCAGTCAGATAAGTGTAATGTGCTTTCTAAAAAAAAGCACCAAAAGTTTAAAAACATACTAAGAAAGAATTGCAGACCTGAAAACTTGACTGTTTCTCCTTCCAAAGACTCAGCTTGACTTGCTCAGTTTCCAGTATTTTTTTTGTTTTTGCATAAGAAAAATACACATTGCGTTCATATCCTTTCTGAAAGCTTATGTTTTGAAATACACACATTCAAAATGAATGCCATCATCTGAGATTACAGGACAAAGGTATTCATACAGCAAATAACTCATTTTTTGTTGTCTATAATAAGCTCAAGCCAACCATGACATCTTTGGCATCTGATTTTACATGTTTATTAAGATTCAACGACAGTTGAAAATTCCTGGGTGCAATTTGAGGACTTGGCAGGCAAGACTGAGTTTACACAAAGGTATTATTACTGGCAGCCAAACATTAGCCAATTCATTTGTTTCTCTCCAAAGGCATTGCAATGCATCTTTAACTAGAAAAACAAAGAAGCCAGTACATGTTTTAATCCAGAGCCATTTTTCTTGTTGAGAATCTAACAAAGAGACAAGTTGGACAAACATGTACTATTGTTTTTGGTTCATTTACATTGGCAAGAGATAGTGTGGGTCTGGAGTCTGATGGGGAGATGCTGTGGAATTATGGCAATTGTTATTCAACAAGTCCTGGTCCCATGGGCAGATATTTGTAATCCAACTAACAGCTGGATAATTCCCAGGACTTTAATTTTTAACCAACAATTGGCATCTTCAATTAAAAGATGCGCTCATGCGTGAAGAAGGGAAACAGAACAGTAAGCCAGCAGTGTTCTTGTTGAGTGTAGTCTTATTGCATAACGTAATCGTTCATGGTAATTTAGCATTGCTGTCAATATGTAAGAGAAAATATTGTGTGTTGTCCATCAGACCAGAAACAGACTTAGATCTTGCAGTTTCCCTTTGATCCTCTCCTTGTTACCTCTAACAAGCAGAACACAAATAACTTACAGCCCTTGGGACTAACATTGAATTAGTTCAGAGAAACTTTTTGAATGAGAAAAAGTAGTTCTGATTAGAGGTCATCAGTTTGTAACATTAACTCACATTTTCCTCTCCTTACAGTACTTGCTGGGCATTTCTAGCTTTCTCTTTTATTTCAAATTTCCAACTACTATTGTAACGTTCTCCTTCGCGTGTCACGAACGCTGAATTTAACGTCGAGATAAACCACAGTTAATAAGAACCAGATCGCAGCAAGATTAACCACTTACTGTTCACTCTTCACATTAACATATGTCGTAAAGACAGCACACTCCCCGCTTGACCTTTGTAAGGTCACAATGAGCAGAGTACAAAACTTAGTCTCTTAATCAGTCATTGGGTAGAAGTAGAATAACTTCTGTAACTGGCCCTTGGTAAATTTTCACATCGCCTTGGTTGGTAGTCTTCAATTCGATCTTCCTGACATGTCCATCCCCGCTAGGGAATGTAGCAGTGATTCTGGCCATTGGCCAGCTGTTGCGGGCGATTTGCTTGTCCCTGAGCAGGACTAAGTCCTCAACTTGAAGATTCCTTCGGGGTTCTGTCCACTTTTGTCTCTGTTGCAACAAAGGTAGATATTTTTGTCTCCAGCGAGGCCAGAACTGATTTGCCAGAGCCTGGACTTGTCTCCATTGCTTTGTGTACAAATCCTTGTCTGAGAAGTCTCCTGGTGGAGGAGGTGCTCCTGCCTTCTGCGTAAGGAGCGTTGATGGCAAAAGTATAAAGGGGTTTTCTGGGTCAGAAGACACAGGTAGGAATGATTGTGCGTTTATAATGGCTGTGACCTCTGCCATTAGGGTGCACAGTACCTCGTGGGCCAATCGGGTGCGTTGCTGCATCTCAGGTTTCCTTTTCTGGGTTTTCCGTAAGGACGTGAACCGTTTGACTGCCTGCTCTTTGTTATCTGGTGAGCGCTGGCGTGGTTCTCTGAAAGGCAATGGGGCAACCCCATTATTTGCTTCATCTCTGAAGACCTTGGTGTCTTTGGGTTTTAAAGAAATGGTATCTTGAGCTGATTGTGCAAGTTTGTTTCCGTGCTCGGTTTGAACGAAAACTGACTGACCTAGCGTCTCGTCGGTTACTTTACGCTTGGTAATGTCTTGTTGTGCTTCTTTAGGGTACACCTCAGTGAGGCAGATCTTGGAACAAGAACGGCTTGACTGAGTTTGACCGCAAACTTCTGTACAGTTCGAGCTGACAATTGTTGTCCTGGAGTGAACCTCTCCCTCCCCGCCGTCCTGTTGTGGGGGTGAAGGAGCGTTGTCAGTTCTTTCATTCTTGACTTCATCACGGAGCCGTGAGGGTAAATTTCCTTCCTCGTATGGATGTGATGCAATCGTGACTCTCTGAGGTTCCTCGTAGCTGGGGAAGTTATCGAATACGTATGGAGAGGGGAGACGAGCCTGCCAGTCTGTTTGATATTGTACATAGTCGCTTGTGCGTTCCAGTCTGGTCCTTTCTAAAGTAGATCTTACTGCGGTCAGATCACGCGACCCTTCAGGTTCTTCTATGTACTCTGCTTCCGCCATGGCAGCTTCTTCTTCTCTTTCTAGCTGCAGCACTTGCAACTCTGTCGATATTTTTGCCATTTCCAACTGGGTTTCGGCTTCTCTGGCGGCCTCTTCTCTTTGTCTGGCAGCCTTTTCGGCTTCTCTGGCGGCCCTTTCTTTCTGGATTTCGGCTTCTCTGGCAGCCTCTTCTCTTTGTCTGGCGGCCCTTTCTTTCTGGATTTCGGCTTCTCTGGCAGCCTCTTCTCTTTGTCTGGCGGCCTTTTCTTTCTGGATTTCGACTGCTCTGGTGGCCTGTTTCATTTTCAAAACTGCTTTTTGTCTGGCGTAACGCAGTCGCACCTTGGCGGCTTCTGCCTTGGCTCTTGCCTGTGTGGACTTACTTGATGTCGTTCTACTGCCCTTGTCGCTGGGCGCCATCGACTTGATCCTGGATCGAGCTGACATTGCAGCACTTGAAACACCTGATAATGCCACTTTTTCACTGTAACGTTCTCCTTCGCGTGTCACGAACGCCGAATTTAACGTCGAGATAAACCACAGTTAATAAGAACCAGATCGCAGCAAGATTAACCATTTACTGTTCACTCTTCACATTAACATATGGTGAAAACTGTTGATAAAACAATACAAGATTGATACAGTATTTGTTCCTTCCTTAATATCACATTTCAAGTGTAAATACTTGCAAAGGTGACTATAACTACATTACACTAAGGTGCAGTATACAGGGAGAGTTTACCTGCTCCATTGACTACTTTAAATACACTTCCATGCAAACTATCCGCGACTCTTTAACTAACGAAAGCATAAACATTATCTACCGTCGTTACTTCTAACAGGATCGGCATTAACATCTTAGTTCAATATATCGATTATCTATTAACTTACAGCGTTGCTCTCACTGTGATTTCTCATGCCTGCAAAACAACTTCTGCTCGGGTCTGCCTCGTGGTGAGCCCCCACCCTCGCGCTAATTTCAAACCGGTATTTTCCCACAAGACGCGGCGAAACCGGATGTGACGTCATCACATGCCGATATATTTTACATGCAATGAATATACTTTAAACACTTCTAATTCTAACTAGAAAATACTATCGAATGAATTACTAAGCGGAAATATTATAAACTAAATAACTGTCGTAAAGACAGCACAACTATATTCTTTGACATCCCATGGCTCCAGCTCTTATTTCCTCTCTCCATTGTCCTCAATCTTCATCTACTTGCATCTCCTCTTGCATGTGGAGTCACTACTATCTGCATCACTATCACTCTTTACCTTATCATAAACGTTCTCTGCTTTGTTTTCACCTCTCCTCCTTCTCTGCAACTTAAAATATGCGTAAATGCCAATTTTTTTTTCTTGTTCCGACAATAGGCCATCAAGCATTAATCCTGCGTCACTCTTGGCAGAAGCTGCCTAACCTGCTAAGTGTCTCTCATTTTTTGCTGCTTTTGTTTCAGAATTCCAGTATTTATAGCGTTTTTTAAAAAAAAATTTAAAAAACATTCCTTAAGCTGATCAACTTTGAAATGACAGTTAAATTTTAAAGAAAAGAAATATGATATGCTGATCACACTCTCCGGCACGTTTCAAAAAACAAGTTGCATGCAATGATAGAAGTTTTCTGCAAGCGTATTTGCTTCTTTAGTTGGCAATGCCAGTGCACTGTGGGCTTAAACCACTGAGGGGCGGGAATAGAGCAAATATTGCTGCCAAATGTCAGTAAGCACTGCAATGAATATATAAATAGGTATGCACAGAACATCCTGTGTTGTGAAAAGTAGCTGCTGTCATATTGAATTATTAGTGAATTGAATTCTTGGTGGCAAAAATGTTTTTCAAACTCAGTGAGCATTAACATACTGAGCAGTGAGTTCTTCATTTTTATACACCACTTAACAGTAACCTAGGTTATGCCACACATTACTGTTTAACTTATTGCATCATGCGTAACCCCAGTTTATTCTTGTAGAAGTATTATGTCACCCATGTTAAACCTGGTTGGTTTTCTAAATGTTGCTTTCTTGCACCCTTCTATGCATGGTAAATATTTGTCATCACAAAAGAAAGAGCAAGTTCGAGCCAGAGTTTAAGAAGCTATTTTAAAGATACAATGCAGAAAAAAAATCAATGAGCTCCATTCTAAAAATGCCAGCTTGTTAGTTAGAGAGATATTTGGAATTAGAACATAGGACATCTGATGTCAAAGTCATTTTTTTTAATAGTGCATCTACTGTTTAATTGAAATTATGTCAATGTTGTTTTCTACAGGGGAATAAAAATGTACACAAGAGCTGAGCAATGTTACACAACCCAATGTAATCAACAAAAGGGAGACCATCACCTGGTTAAAAGAAATGAGACGTTAATAAAGGCTTAATTCTTTCATAACAGTTGAATCCATTTATGTTAATTTATTGAGAAACGTGAATGAGAAATTCTGTACATAAAATTGTAGCTCCACTTATCGATGTTGTGTACATATGTCGGATCTTGGGATGGTAGCACGAACCTATGAGTAGAGATTGGATCGACAAGGCCTACATTCCAAGAGAATGAGAGGTGATTTTATTGAAAATTCAAACAGAACTAGTCTGGTTAGATGATAGGGAGAATGTCTCTAATGGCTGCAGTGTGTCCAGAACTTGGAGTCATAGGCCCAAGATATATGGCATCTCCTTCAGAACCAAGATCAGAAGAAAGGATTTCACCAAGTAGATGGTGAACTGGTGACGTTCACTGCCATAGAAGACAGTGGGGAGAGTTGATACATATAGGAAGGCAATGGAAATATCTCTGAATACTAAAGTGATATTAGGTGATGACAAGAACAGGATATTGAAGTGGATGATGAGTCATGATTGCATTTAATAATGGAATAGGACAGAAAGCCTGGTCATGAAAATGCAATCATACTCATATTTTCTGTTGCCATTAATGTCCAATCAAAATATTTTTTAATGAGTGGTATAGATGTAGGAATGTACCCAGTCTTTTTCCCAGGGTTAGGCAATCAAGAACAGGAGAGCATAGCTTGAGGGCTGAAGGAAAGATTTAATAAGAACTTGAGGGACAACTGTTTTACAAAGGCTCATATTTGTATGAGTGAGCTGCCAAAGAAAGTGGTTCAACTGGCACAATAACAACTTTTTAAAGACAGTTGGGCAGGTACATAGAAAGGAAAGGTTCAGAAGGTCACTTGCCAAAGACGGGTAAATGGGACTAGCTTGAATGAGCATCTTGGTCGAAGAACCTGCTTCCATTCTATATGCACCCTGCCACCTGCTCAGTTTGCATTGATACGGATGTGGATTCATTAGTGCCAAATACTTATTGAATTTCTGAGCTTAAAGATGAGTGACAGTAGTCACACTAGAAATAAAACAAAAATGATGCAAATACTCTGCATGTTAGACAGCTTCGGAGAAGGAAGAAAACGAAGATGTCAGTCAGCCCGACATTTGACCTGGGAGTAGTTAAATATAAATTCAGCTAAAGATAACAAAGATTTAAGGTACATTTATTATCAAAATACGTATGCAGTACAGAACCCTGAGAGTTACCTTCCCTACAGACAGCCACGAAACAAGAAAAACCATGGAACCCACTCAAAGACAAACATCACTGCCCCAGCCCCTGGCCCACATGCACAAATCAAAACAAATCATGCAAATGGCAACAAAAGAAAACAAGTGAAAACAGGGACCATTCAAGAGCAGACACCTCCCTTTGGAAGCATTGACCAAGAGGGAGAAAAAGAGAGAGAGAGACGGTCACATGCAAGCACCTTTCTCCGGCAGCAAACAGTGACAGGCTGGTAGGTGGTGCTGAACAAGCACTCGCCCTCCATTATTCAATCTTCCTTGGTGCTTTAATCGGCGGGAAATAGAGTCGATCACGGGCTTGCACCCCATCTCCATGCTTCTTGGCCCGGAGACCACACCTTTTAATTAAAGCTTCATGGAACAAGCCCCCAAAGACAGAACCGTGCCAGATCGCTCAACTGGCCCAAAATCACACCACCAAAATGTAGATCACAGGCTCATATAACAACAGAAGCACATTTGAAAGAAAAAAAATGTTAAAAAAAATGAACGAAGTAGTTCCATGAACTTTCTGGAGGATGTCCCTCTTGGTCATTATTAGTGGACCAGGGAGAATTAAAAGGAAGCTCTGCCATAGGCAGGGAGACCAAGAAACAAAACAGATGCTGATCAAAGGCAACAAAAGCTTGCAGAGGATAATTTATGAAGTGACCTGAGGAACTTGGAAAGCAAGCTGGATTTCCAAAAAATAAAATCCCCTTTCCCATGCACCTTTAAGCCTGCTCCCAGTCCTGATATCACATCACCTGGCATGCTAACTCTCTCCTCAGCTGTTGCCTATCTGAACTTGTTGAATGCGTATTTGAATCCAGCTTATGCAAAGACAGAAGCATGGGCATAGTGTTGTAATCTGACAGAAATGTTGCTGGGGAATCATTGAACATCTTGAAAAATGTTGTAACCATGATGAAATTTTAGTTCAGTTGGTGCTGGAGAGTTTCTCTGAGGAAGGAGCAGTGATTGTGAAATCAAGTTTAGGTACTTGATCAAAAACCAGAAGGAGCCAATGAGATACAGGTGACCTCATGCTGTCTTCCAAGAAATTAGGCCATATCGCAATTTCCGGTAGCACGACACTGTGTTATCAGCACATGCATCAGGAAGCAATTGTTTTAAAAATCCTGCATTGCTTTATTTATTTTTTCACATAAATTTCATAATAGCAGGTATTATTCCATTTGGGTAGTGACTTGTGAATTTTGTAAGGGTGAGTTTCCATAGCTCAGACAGTGGTAAAGCCCAGGTCAACTGTACACACAAAGGTCTGGGACTGATATCAATTCATTGTTCCTTTTTAAAGATTAACCATTCATTTAAGTATTTATTGCATATTTTTGTGTACCTTAGAAAGCTCCTCCTTTTTGCTTTACTCTATGCCCTTGCTGCCTCTACACTCTCGTTTCAAAGACGGCACATTCACAATATGAGGCTTTAAAAAGAGCTAACCGCATTATTAACAAAAGTATTTAATCTGAGTCCATCACTGCCATCAATTGCCCCCACTGCCCTAAAATCTAATCTTGCTCCTCAACTGAGAAGCAATTTGTACTGATGTTAGAAACTTTGGTGCATTCTTAAGCCTTACACCTTGTTGGCCTGTTGTGTGAGTTGCTTGTCCATTTACTGCAAGGTTACTATACATTTATTACTGCTGATTTCACAGGTACCATTTTGCAAATAAAAGTAGAAAAGAAAAACAATAAAGCATTGTAGAGGAAAACTGAATCAGTTCAGAAAGTAAATATATTATATAGTTTTCATTGTTCAAGTTGTCCTTTGATTAAACCCCAGAATTAACATGAAAAATGGCATGAGATCCCCATCATAATAAAAGTTCCCTACTTCACAATGACTCCTCTATTTTGATTTGTTCTTTGGTCTCAATCTGTTGGAGCTCTGGTGTCTTATTTCATTGTCTCGTCACAATTTAGATGCAAAGCGCAATCTATTCAATCTTAGTAATAAAAATTGTGTTGACACCAAAATTAATTTATCATGAGAGACTGATTACAACAATGGTGCAAAATCTCTTCAACTAAAAACAATTAACTTCAGGATGAAGTTCACATACACAACTAAAGTAATTCTGCTGACCAGTGGACATATCTGAGGCATTCCTCTCCATTGACCATTGATTAATTCTTTCCTCTCTGCTCAGATTCTCAGCCCCTATCTTCAATGCCTCTGTTCCTCCTTTCCCTATGTACTTTAATTACCAAGCAACTTGGGAGAATTGACCTGCCCAACTCTCCAGAGTTTGATCCTCGGACCAGTCAACAAAGCCAATATTCTACAGTTCACAAACACAATACTAGACAATTATATAAAACTAGTCAATGAAAAATGAACCAGGTGCATTTCCCATGTGGATAAAATTAGATTATTCGCAACACACATCAATAATAAAATTCAGCCCATATCCCGCCTCACCTTCCCAGATCAGAAATAATAAGAATCATTTTCATCATAAGCCAATCAAACACCCAGAGGCTATGAATAGAAACAAGTCTTTCAACTCCTTGAGTCTGCTCATTATTCCAAAAAATAATTCATGATTAATTCCTTGTGCCACTTGTCAACCCAGTAATTAGTGACTGGTAAACTCCAATCTATATCAATTGAATTATTAGCCAAGAAAACGTCACTCCACCCTTCAAGACGGAAGAGAGGCAGAAGAAAGGAGACTATAGGCCAGTTAGTCTGACTTCAGCAGTTGGGAAGATGTTGAAGTCAATTATTAAAGATGAAGCCTCAGTGTACGTGGAGGAACATGATAAAATAAACCAGTCAGCATGGTTTCCTCAAGGGAAAATCTTGCCTCTCATATCTGTTGGAATTCTTTGAAGAAATAACAAACAGTATAGAGAAAGGAGAATCGGTTGATGTGTATTTGGACTTTCAGAAAGCACCTAACAAGGTGCCACACAAGAAGCTGCTTAACAAATGATGAGCCCTTGGTATTACAGGAGAGATTCTAGCAGTGGCTGATTGGCAGGAGGCAAGTAGTGGGAATGAAGGGAGCCTTGTCCAGCTGGCTGATGATGACTAGTGGTGTTCCACAGGGATCTGTTTTCGGACCAGTTCTTTTCACATTATATGTCAATGAATTCGAGGATGGAATTGATGGCTTTGTTGCAAATTTTGCAGACTATGCGAAGATAGATGGAGGGACAGGTAGTTTTGAGGAATTAGACAGACTACAGGCTCAGAAGGATTTGGACAGATTAGGAGAATGGGAAAAGAATTGGCAGATGGAATAAGTGTCGCAAAGTGTATTGCACGCACTGTGCTGGAAGAAATGAAACTGTTGACTATTTTCTAAATGGAGAGAACATACAAAAACTTCCTAAAGGTTAATTTGCAGTTTGAGTCTGTGGTGAGGAAGGCAAGTGAGATGTTCATATTCACTGCAAGAGGACTAGATTCTAAATGCAAGGATGTAATGTTGAGACCGAATAAAACACTGGTGAGGCCACACTTGGAGTATTGTGAGCAGTTTTGGGCCCTTCATCTCAGAAAGGCTGTGCAGAAACTGGGGAGGGTTCAAGGAGGTTCACAAAAATGATTCCAGGTTTAAACAGCTTGTCATATGAAGAGCGGTTGATGGGTCTGAGCCTGTATTCACTGGAATATAGAAGAATGAGGGGGGTGACCTAATTGAAACCTATCAAATGGTGAAAGGCCTTGATAGAGTGGATGTGGAGAAGATGCTTCCTATGGTGGGAGTGTCCAAGGCTAGAGGACGCAGCCTCAAAATACAGGGGTACAGAGATGAGGAGGTACTTCTTTAGCCAGAGAGTGGTGAATCTGTGGAATTCTTAGCCTTGGGCAGCTGTGGAGGCCTCCGTTATGTAGGTTTAAGGCAGATGTTGATTGATTCTTGATTGGTCAGGGCATGGAGGGATACAGGGGAAGGGGGTGGGAAGAAGGAGATTGAGGCTGAGAGGAAAAATCGATCAGCCATAATGAAATGACAGAGCAGACTCAATGGGCCAAGTGGCCTAATCTGCTCCTATTATCTCTATATCTTATGATCTTTAAGTTCTTATGGTCTAAAATTAGTGAATGCAATCATCATGTTTAAAGAAAACAGAAGTATAAATAATGAATTACCATATAATAGACATTGAACTATCAAATAAGCACAATGAACCTATGAATGATATATTTATTTACTGTAAAAGCGCCAACATTTGTGTGAGTCTTTAGGAGCAGCAAATGAAATAATTTTGGTGTACAAAATTTCTGTTCACTAGGAACCTGGAGAAATATCCCCAGTTAAAACTTCAATGATCGGAATTTGTGTTGGTATGCAAACATTCCATCCAAGCGTCCAATGGTCCAAAGGTTGAATTTAATGTCAGAGAAATGCATACAATATACATCCTGAAATGTTTTTTCTTCACAACAGTCTACGAAAACAGAGGAGTGCCCCAAAGAATGAAGGACTGTTAAACATAAGAACCCCAAAGTACCCCCCCCCGGCTCCCCCCTCCCACGCGTAAGTGGCAGCAAGCAATGAATCTCCCCCACACCAGCAAAACAAAAGTGCACTGGTACCATCACTGAGCCCAAGCATGTGCTAAACAATAGCAAAGATAAAGACCAAAGTTACCCCAAAGACTTCACATATCATCCGACATTCGACAAACCACTGGTTCTCCCTCTCCCTTCACAGCGAGCGGGAGACATAACAACAACCTGCTGGTTTTCGATATTAAAAGTCTGTTTCATCACATTTTTCAAGCTCTGTGTCCGAAGATTGCAAAGACCTCAGGCCATGGGGCCCACAGCGAAAGATTTTTCTGCCTCCCTGACAACACACGAGTCTCCTGCCGTGACATCGACCCTCGATCCGCCCGTCTCCAGAGCCCCGAGATCTTAGGCTTTCGAACACGATCGAGACTCTCAGGCCGAACCTTTGGCATGTTGAATAACGGCCAGTCGTGGAACCCCAAGAACGGGTCCCATTCCCACAAAGAACCAAAGTCCACGTGTAACTCCAGGTCAGGGTCTTGAAAAGAACCCTGAAAGGGAAAAATAAAGATATTAAAGGTAGAAATAGAGCTATTTCCAAAGATGCAAGCAAAGGAGTCATCGTTAGGTGCCATCATTCCTCCCAAGCTCCGCCTTCACTTAGCTCCTACATCCTTGTTCTGAGTAACGAAATACAGCAGATTTAAACAGCATGGATTTGCTGAAATCCTGTTGGCCAAACTGGGGGTGGAGATGAAGGTGTGGCGGCATATTGCATGGCCGAAAAGCTGCCTGGCAGCTTGTGGTAAACCATGTATATAGGTTGTAACTGAGTGATCTGTCCGGACATGCCTGGACACGCCTCTCTGCTGACTGCTCCTGTGGCTCCTCGCACAGATCCCTGAATAAAGGCGACTGTGTCACTGCTCCTCCCACTGTCCAAGACAGACATACAGCATGGACGTGGATCCATTTTACTGTTAATAAAAGCCTTTCAGTATTTACTCTATGTCAGAAACACACTGAGTCTCAGCAATTTGCAGAACGGTAAACTTTATTTTTCGAGTCTGCAGAGTCGGACCCAACCAGCTCCTGCTAGATTGAGTGCCGAATTACACTTTGCACAGTTTTTTTATACCCTATTTGTTTACGACTTTGTGAGTTGCACCCATGTGAGGTGCAGACATTCTTCCTTAATCTCATTACAAAATTACAAATGTGATTACCCTTTGGCCCACTTATCAGCCTCAGCGCATTTTGACCGTTATTGTTCAACCGTTAAGCATGTCTTCCCGTTACCCGTATCGCTTCTTTAATCAGCAAGCTATTGTTTCATCCTCATTTTGCAAATTGGTTTATACGTTGCCCTGCAAGTTGCTTTGCACGCTCTTTCTGTGTCAGCACATTCTAAATGGACTCCTTAAGTACCGTCTTTAATTTAATCATTTCTCTCACTCTACTTCCAGTCTTTTGGTGTAATTCATAGTGCATCACAGCTGGTGACAAATGAGGCTTTAGTGTGCGTGATTGCATCCAGGGTGGAAGAGATGAGGGAGTTTGATGGACTTTGGATCAAGGTCTATTTTGCTGTTGTGGGGGGAGGGGAGGTTGTTGCTTTTGCTGCTCCTGGTGCAAAGGGAGGGAGAGGGGGCCTTCAGGGCTACGATGTTTCTATCATCCATTCTCTGGGGTTCTTGTCCTGTGACTGTCTGTGTCAGATTGTATACTGCATACATTCTGTGAGATTAAATGAACGTTTGAATGCTGCTGATTGAGAGGGTCAGAACAGGATGAGCTGCAGCATTGCACTAGATTATGATCCTATGGCCTCACAAGGAACGTTAAAATAGTTGTAGACTTTTACCAGCTTCGCTCCTCCACTTCACCCTTCACTATGACTGGGAACATCAAATGCATTCCCCATCAGTCAGGGCAGCGAGGAAGCACATTTGTAGATTTCAAAGCTAGAGGTGAATGCACCAGATTCCGGGCTCATTTGGGTGAGAGTCAGTAGGAAATGCAGCGAGGAGATGAACACAATGAGAATTGTAGGAAGAGTCTTTGCGAAGAATGTGAGCGCAGTGTGGAGACAGCTGGGGAGTTAAGAAAGAAGGCCAATGGGAAGGTGATTGGGCATGAGAAGGAGGGGAAACAGGAGGGATGGTCAGAGGGATAGTGATTAGGTAAACAGACAATGACAGTTGTCAAGACATGATGGAGGAGATAAAATGGGAGGAGGGTCAGAATAGAAAGGATTGGAGGGAAGGGGTGGGGTTGGGGACATCTGGGGGATGATTGTGATGTGGGAGTTATGTGGGAGGGCATGGTGAGGGCAAGGTGACTGTGAATGGCGGGCATCAGAAACAGAATCACTGGGGCCTGAAGGCATTCAGCAGTAGGGAAGGATGGGAACGATCACATAGGCCAAAGGCTTTAGTGATGAAATGGATGCCTTGCAGTCACCAGCACTGGGATATTTAAGGTCATGTCCTCTTTAAATATTGCCAGTGGGGCCTCAACCCACCACCAGTCCAGCTCCAGTACCTAAGGCTTACCCCAGCCTTACCCACATCCCTGTCGCTCAATTTTTTACATCATGTCAAAGTCGATGGTGGTAAAAGGAGATGCTATTAAAATAAATATAACAGTGCAGCAAGACTAAAGTGACTGCTAAACTAAATCTATTACAGCTTGAGCAGCAATACTGATTTGTTCTTTGCCTCTTAGTGGCACAGAGCATTGATTTTAAAGTCACTGTAGAACACAGATTGGAAGTGTTGCATCGCTTGAATTTTATTGACTTGGGAATCCTTTTGCCAGTGATGTTATATTATCACTTGAGTTTAAGGCAAATCAAGAGCGATCCCAGAGCAGCTAAAAATACAAGAATAGCATCCAGAAGCAAAAAATCCAGGTTTGATACGAGTTGAACGAGTTTATTTTCAGCTTATATAGTCATCAAGAATCATCAAGCATCGAAAGGATGTATATATATATATTCATAATTCCTTGGAAAATGTTTCATTCAAATGTTTACAGGCTTATACAATATGACTCTATAACTAGAAGAAGCTCACTTCTTGAAATATTTCCAGAAATGGGCTCCAGCTATGCTTGCCTTTTCATTGGCTATGTAAAACAGTCCATGTTCCAATCCTTCCCTGGTAATGCTTCCCAACGATTCCTCCACTACACTGATGACTACATTGGTGCTGATTCATGCACCCATGCTGAGTTTGTCAATTTTATCAATTTTCCCTCCAACTTCCTACGTGCCCTTAAATTCACTTGGTCCTTCTCTAGCACTTCCTTCCCTTTCCTGATCTCTCTGTCTTCATCTCTGCAGCCAAACTGTTGACCAACATCTCTTATAAACCTACTGATTCCTACAATTATCTTGACTATACCTCTTCCCACCTTATTTCGTGTAAAAAATGCTATTCTCTTTTCTTAGTCCCTCTGCCCACCACATCAGTTCCCAGGATGTGGCTTTCCCTTTCCAAGACATAAGAGATATCCTCCTTCAAAGAAAAGGGTTTCGCTTCCTCCACCATTAATGCAGTCCTCACCCACATCTCCTCTACTTCCTGAATATCTGCACACACTCCATCTTCCCTCCACATTAAGAGTGATAGAGTTCCTCTTGCCCTTACCTAGCATCCTATGAGCCGCCACATCCAACACATCATTCTCTGCTATTTCCACCATCTACAAATGGATCCTACCACCTAACATATTTTACCTCCTCTCCACTTTCCCCAGAGATAGCTCCCTCTGCGATTCCCTTGTACCTCCCCACTAATCTCCCTCCAGCCACATATACCTCCAAACAGCCAAAGTGCTATACCTGCCCATTCACCTCCTCTCTCATCTCCATTCAGGGCTCAAAACAATCCTTCCAAGTGAAGCAACACTTCACCAGTGAATTTTCTGTGGTCGTCTATTGTTTCCAGTGATCGCGACGTGGCCTCTTCCACACTGGTGAGAACTGTCGTAAATTGGGGAACTGTTTCGTCGAGCACTTCCAGTCCATCTGCCAAAAATAGAACTTCCCAGTGTCCAGACTGTTTAATGCTGATTCCCATTCCCGTTTCAACTTCAGTGTAGAGGAGCAACACCTTACATTCATTCTGGGTAGCCTCCAACCTGATGGCATGAATATTCTCAAACGCATCTCTCCCATAACCCGCACATCTGCCCTCATCCCATCCGCCCGCCACCCCAATCGGGATAGGATTCCCCTCGTCCTCACCTACCACCCCAACAGCCTCCAGGTGCAACATATAATTCTCCATAACTTCCGCCACCTGCAACAGGATCCAACTACCAAGCACATCTTTCGCCCACCCCTCGTTCTGCTTTCCGCAGGGATCGCTCCCTACATGACTCCCTTGTCCATTCGTGCCCCCCATCCCTTCCCACCGATCTCCCTCCTGGCACTTAGCCTTGTAATCGGAACAAGTGCTACACCTGCCCTTACACTTCCTCCCTCACCACCTTTCAGGGCCCCAGACAGTCCTTCCAGGTGAGGTGACACTTCACCTGTGAGTCGGCTGGTGTGGTATACTGCGTCTGGTGCTCCCGGTGTGGCCTTTTATATATTGGTGAGACCCGATGCAGACTGGGAGACCATTTCGCTGAACACCTACGCTCGGTCCGCCAGAGAAAGCAGGATCTCCCAGTGGCTACACATTTTAATTCCACATCCCATTCCCAATCTGATATGTCTATCCATGGCCTCCTCTACTGTCAAGATGAATCCAAACTCAGGTTGGAGGAACAACACCTTATATACCAGCTGGGTAGCCTCCAACCTGATGGCATGAAGATTGACTTCTCTAACTTCCGTTAATGCCCCTCCTCCCCTTCTTACCCCATCCCTGACAATATTTAGTTGTTTTTTTCTCTTTCTCTCTGCCCATCACTCTGCCTGTTCTCCATCTCCCTCTGATGCTCCCCCCTCCCCCTTTCTTTCTCCCAAGGCCTCCCGTCCCATGATCCTTTCCATTCTCCAGCTCTGCATCACTTTCACCAATCACCTTTCTGGCTCTCAGCTTCCCTCCACCTCCTCCGGTCTTCTCCTATCATTTCACATTTCCCACACTCCCCCACTACTTTCAAATCTCTTACTATCTTTCCTTTCAGTTAGTCCTGACGAAGGGTCTTAGCCTGAAACGTCGACAGTGCTTCTCTTTATAGATGCTGCCTGGCCTGCTGTGTTCCACCAGCATTTTGTGTGTGGCATGAATATTGGTTTATTTTTCCAGTAATTTGTTTCCTCCCCTCCCCCTCCCCTCTTCTGTTCTCCACTCTGGCCTCTTACTTCTTCTCACCTGCCTATCACCTCCGCCAGTATCCTCTCTTCCTTCCCTTTCTCCTATAGTCCATTCTCCTATTCATCAGATTCCTTTATTTCCAGTCCTTTACCTTTCCTACCTACCTGGCCTCATCTATCACCTTCTCTCTCTCTCCTCCTTTCCCTCCCTCCACCTTTTTATTCTGTCATCTCCCCCTTCCTTTCCAGTTCTGAAGAAGGGTATCAGCCCGAAACAGCAACTATTTATTCACTTCCGTAGATGATACATAACGTTGAATTCCTCCTGCAATTTGTGTGCATTGTTCTGCAAGTATTTGTTAAAATTATGCACATTTTTATATATTATATTGCCAGCTGTAAATAAAAACCTTGGTTTATATAGAAAGTTTTCATTTCAGTATGGCTTCTACAGGCAATTAATACACTGAGATACCTTTTGTCAGAATGTAACACATTGGATCTTATTGTTAAGCTCCTGCAGATCCAAGGTCAACAGAATCTAGTCTGGAACTCTGCAAGCGTCTCTATATGTACAGTACTGTGCAAAGATCTTGGGCACATATTGTATATAGTTAGGGTGCCTAAGACTTTGTCTACAGATTCCTGGCAGCAAATCTGTCACAACACATACAAAATGGAGTAACTCAATGGGTCAGGCAGGGCAGCATCTATTGAGCTGAGACCCTTCATCAGAACTGCAAAGGAAGGAGCAAGAAGCCAGTGTAAAAAGGTGTAGGGAGATGAGGGAGCGAGGGCTGGCAGGTCATTGGTCAAGTTGAAAGGTGGAGAGATGATTGCGGGACATAGAATGGTTGAAAGGTCACATTACTATAAACAAAGATTCCATCTGATTGGCAAAAACATCAATTCCTCTGACTTCCAGTAACCACTCGCTTTTTTTATTGCCACCCTTCTGTCAGTTTTCTCTTATCCCTGTGGCCCCATTTCCCCTGCCCATTCCTGACCACCAGCTTCACAATCTGTTCATCGCCTCACATTCCTTCTTCTGGTTCCCCACTTCCTTCTCTTATTCCATGGCCTATCAGTTTCCCTCTACTTCAGCTCTTTGCTATGCCCTTATCCTCCCAGCTCGGGACATTATCCCCCTTCTTTTCACCCTTCCACACCATCTGCCTTCCCTCCACCTGGATTCACCTGCCAGCTCCTGCTCTTCCCCCTCCAACTACTCTTTTATTTTGGCTTCTGCTTCCTTCTATTTTAGTCTTAATAAAGGGTCTTGGTGCTAAATGTTGACTTCATTTCCCTCCATAGATGCTATGTAACTTGCTGAGTTTCTCCAGCATTTTGTGAGTGTTCATTCAGATTCCCAGCATTTGCAACCCCTCTGGTATCCCAGCAAATCAGTCACTATGCTCCACAGCCGGATTGACAGGGCAGAAGCAAAGCATAAGCTTTCTAAGATGACCAAGTACTTCTGCTGTGGAATTTATTTATCAATCTGCATCTGTTTTGTCTTGCTACTTGTGTTAATGAAGATATTATTGTGAGGAAAAAATAATGGAATTTTCGAAGATGTTTTGAGGTATTTGTTAATTTTTTTGATTTGTTACGATATGTCTCCAGCAACAATGGATATAGAGTTGAGTCAGGTTTTTATAAACAAATAAACAATTATCAAACTCTGCTCAACAAAAATGAAAAGTAAACAAACAACTAACTTAACCGGAAGTTAACTGCTATATGGCAACTCGAACAGTTCTTAAAGTGGTAAATGCAAACACAGTTGTAAATGTGGCAAATACAAAAGTCCAAGTGATTTATACAGTCAATTAGGAGAGACTTTCCTGAAGTAACAAATTCCTCGATGACCTGACAGTACTGTTGATCCTAGCTGAAATATGCCTTGCCCGGAGGATTCACGATGAAGGAAATAAAAATAGCTTAAAGGAACTGACCTTTTTCTTGGCGAATGACTACTGCACAACCCTTTCTGCTCTTACAGGCAGGGGTTATCTCAGATGCAGGTCACTACTTCCTTGAACAAAGATCCAATAAGGTCAATCCTGTATTAAACTGTTGAACTTTACTCGATCTTTCAGGTTCCTGTACTACGGTAAAATCTTCTCCAACACTTAGACTTTAAAATTAAATCAAGGATACATTGAACAAACTGGCAGCAATTAGCAAAAACTGCCAGCATTACAATCCTGTACCTTACAGTAGAAAGTAAAACTCCATTTTAAAACGAAACTGCGTCATGAGACCAAATACACAGCATAACGGAATAACTGACGAATTGAACGACGACTCAACACAAAAACTCTTGCGTCACTGCAGGCGTTCCAGTTTTATACTTGTTGAGAACAGGTCATCACATGACCTCACACTGGCAGGTAATTACATCACCTCACCATCACAAGACCATTACATCATGCTCACCAGATACTCAATTACATCATGGTCATAAGACAGTCACAAGATACCCACGGGGTATGTAACAGATTTAATATTTTATTTTGGTATATAGTTGAATTAATTTTTGAGTACAGCTGAATATTATAATGTTCAGAAATAATGTAAGTTTGAGAGACGAAAAACTGATCACAGGGCTTTGCCACAAGTCAAAGTTCTCGACACTGTTTTGGACATAATTTGTTCTGGGCCGTTATAATGTTAGGGAAGTTCCTGACCTCACATATGTTCTAGCTGATCAGGATAAATATATTCTTGACCAAAACCTACTGTATTTGGAATACTGGATACAAGTAGAAAGTAGGGGTGGGAAAACCTGCCCACTAAAACAAGATTAAAGATCTAAAGGAAAAGGTCAATAGAATTTGCCTGAGGTGAGCAAGATTAGATCTTGAATGGCAATGCTGATTCTGGTAATGTTCAGTGTAAGTGAAGCAGGTTATAGGAGCACCTACCTGGAGAACTGCTGAAGTTCAAACTAACAAGACAATGCTGCCTTGGTATGCTCGACACAAATAAGTTTTCAAGCTCAAATTGTAAGACTAGCAGTGCTGTAAGTTTGAAAAAGTTTGAGACACATTAGACAAGTTTTCAAGATCTATATGCACAGATTGACTCTGTGGTTAAGAAGGCATATTGTGCATCGGCCTTCATCGACCGTGGAATTGAGCTTAGGAGCAGAGAGGTAATGTTGCAGCTGTATAGGACCCTGGTCAAATCCCACTTGGAGTACTGTGCTCAGTTCTGGTCGCCTCACTACAGGAAAGACGTGGAAACCATAGAAAAGATGCAGAGGAGATTTACAAGGATGTTGCTTGCATTGGGGAGCATGCCTTATGAGAATAGGTTGAGTGAACTCGGCCTTTTCTTCTTGGAGTGACGGAGGATGAGAGGAGGCCTGATAGATGTGTATTAGATGATGAGAGGCATTGATCATTTGGATAGTCAGAGGCTTTTTCCCAGGGCACAGAGAGGACACAGTTTTAAGGTGCTTGGAAGTAGGTACAGAGGAAATGGCAGGGGTAACTTTTTTTACGCAGAAAGTGGTGAGTGCGTGGAATGGGCTGCCGGCAATGGTGGTGGAGGCAGATACAATAGGGTCTTTTAAGAGACCCATGGATAGGTACATGGAGCTTAGAAAAATAGAGGGCTATGGGTAACCCTAGTAATTTCTAAAGTAAGTAAATGTCCGGTACAGCAATGTGGGCCAAAGGCCCTGTATTATGTTGTAGGTTTTCTATGTTTCTATCATTTCTTTCATTCTTCAGCTTTAGTCAGTAATTACTCCAAAAGGAATTAATACAAAAATGAGAAATAGATGTAGGAGAAAGTCATACATTTCATGCTCCACCATTCCGAAAGACCACATGTAAAGGAATTAAAATGCAGTACCTGAAGTGTGACCACATCATTGTCCCTGCTCATACACTTTATTTCTGTTAGCATCAATAAATCTACTGATTTCAGTCTTGATATATCCTCTAACACCAAACATTCTGAAAATTCAAATATATGGAGCACCCTGAGTAAAAAAAAAATCACCTCATTTCATTCCTAAACTTATTCTGAAATTACATCTTTACTCATGGCTCTCTAGTCAGAGGCAACAGAACCTATCCACACCCTTCATCTCAGAATCATGCAGCTTTGATTAAAATCATCAGTCCACAGAGGATATATATTCAATTACTTCTTCTAGAGAAACATTTGTCCTAAAAATCCAGTGAAATTACACTGTGCCAACTCCTTTGCAAGTACATCCTTTCTAGGTGCAGAATGCAAAACTGCACATCATGCTTCCAGGAAAGCCTGTCACAAATGCAGAAAGGCTCCTGCTACTCAACTCTATTGCTATAAATGACAATCCCTTCTCCTTCTTATTTACTGATCTGTTAAGATCTTGTGTCTTGTGAACCAGAAAAAAAGATCATTCTGCATTCTGGGTTCTCACCATTTAAAAATGTTCTGTTTCTCTACCTTCCCTACAAAATTAACAACCTCACAAGTTGTACTCTATCAGCACCTGTTTACTCGTCAATATCTGGTGTTTAAATCTGTGTCCTCCCCACAATGCATTGTCCCAGCTGCCTTTGTATCATCAACAATGTTAAATACTCTGCAGTCTTTAAGTTCTACATTTCATGCTACAGGGAGAAAAAAGAAAGCCATGCATTTATGTCAAGTCTTTCACTTCTCATGTAGGGCATTCCAAAAGCTATTGCAACCAACATCATTATAATGCAAGGAATGTAAAAAAAAATTGTCGCACTAATTCGCACAGATGGCAAAGGAGGAATGCCTTACTCAATGCAAATTGATTAAGAAACATTGGTCACCTCACTGGGAATGCCTCCACTCTTCTTAGACTCTTCGAAATGTCGCCATGGATTTGTAAATCCAACAGAGCAGGCGGAAGGGAATTTGGCTTAGGACAGCATGCAAAAGATTGCATTTCTGACAGTGCAATATTTCCTCAGTACTCCCAAAGTATCAGCTCAGATTTATGTGCTCAAGATTCTGTCCTTCAAGTTGTGAATATACCTTATGAATATTGAGTTCCCATAACAGAGTTTTCTTGTATCTGAAGGAGTACTCTTACAACATAAAAATGACTCAAATATTCCTACCCACTGTCTCCTGCCAATAAACTAATCTTCTATTTATGCTAATATATTAACCCCTTCAGAGTGAACTCTTTTTTTTCTTCCTACATGAACATGGCCTTAAAAGAATTATTTTGAAAATATCTATAAATTATGCCTATGGGTTCTCACCCATTATTTATCCATCATCAGGACTTGGGCAATTCTGACAAGGTCCAGCATTCACTGCCTGTTCCTACATGTGGTTTCCTAGGTGCCTCGAGTGGGTCTGAAGTTGCAAGTAGGCCAGACTATGCAATATCAGCAGATTTTCGTCCAACAGCTGAAAAATATTTAAGACCATCATTACTTCCTCTAACAAGAAACCTCCAAGGAGCATTGGTATATGTAGAGTCATACAGCATAGAAAGAAGTCCTTCGGCTCATTACAGTTGTGTCAGACATCAAGTACTCATCTATACTAATTACAATGACTAGCATGGCATTTCAACTGCTTGTATGAATACTTTTTAAAAGTTGTAAGAGTCTTGCCTCTATCACTCACCTCAGCCAGTGTACTTCATATTCTAACCACCCTCTGGGTGAAACCTTTTGCAGACTCCCACTAAACCAGGGGTTCCCAACCTGGGGCCCATGGATCCCTTGCTTAATGGCATTGATCCATGGTATAAAAAGGGCGGGAACCCTTTACCCCTTGCATAAGATTCTGCCCTCTAATACGGGAAATGTTTTTCTTCCAGTCTCCCCTATCTATGTTTATCATAATGTTGTATAATTTGTAACAAAATTTGTTGCTGTTATTACTTGGTCCCTATTGACTGAAGTTGTAATAGAAGGAGGACATAAAGAGTGCTTTTAATCTGTGTCTAAGTGCTTAACCTGCAGTTACTTCTTTTTTGAATTGCCAGGTAAATTCAAATTATGATCTGCAACAGATGTGCAATAGGTATTTGAATAAAGTCAGAAACAAGGCCCGTGGTGTCTGTTTTCATTCTTAATCCAAAATAACTTTAATTCCTGATCATCTTGGGAATAAAACAACCGGTAACTTAAACACAAAAGAATCAGAACCAGAAACAGCATGGGTCATAAAATTTGTTAGCTTAGAGACAGCGGTACAATACAATACAGAAAGAAAAAAATTAAAATAAGTAAGTACATTAATTACATTAAGTATATCTGTGTGTGTGTGTGTGTGTGTGTGTGTGTGTGTGTGTGTGTGTGTGTGTGTGTGTGTGTGTGTATGTATGTGTGTGTGTTAAATAGTTAGATTAAAATTAGTGCAAAACAGAAATAACATTTTTTTAAAAAGTGAGTTAGTGTTCACAGGTTCAATGCCCATTTAGGAATCCGATGGCAGAGGGGAAGAAACTGTTCCTGAATTGCTGAGTGTGTGTCTTCAGGCTTCTGTACCTCCTTCCTGATAGTAACAGTGAGAAAAGGGCATATCCTACATAACAGGGGACCTTAATTATGGATGATGCCTTTCTGATGCACTACTCCTTGAAAATGTCTTGGATACTACAAAGGCTAGTATCAAAATGGAGCTGACAAATTTTACAACTTTCTGATTCTGCTTCTGAATTTACCTAAACTTCAAATGGCTAAGGCACTCGAGAATTGCTAGAGGCTTGCGATACTCTAACGAATACATTTGTTGTGCATGAGATGACCTGCCTGACTCAGACAGCTGGAAGATCATTTCTAATTCGTGTTCTGCCTCACTCTAAAACATTACTTTCTTGGCTTCATTAACATATCAAGCTGGTCTGAAGAACAAGGAGCCTTACTGGTATCAATCAGTGCTGATCAGCCAGTTTAAGATTGCTGGAAAAATAAAACTAATTTGACTGAGGTAGGTTTTTTTTAGAGAACAACTTTCTTCCATATTACCGGATCCAGCAATTAACTTCAGCTATAATCCAGCTGCCCGAAAGGTAGGTCACTAGTTTGTTCAAAAGGAGATGTGTGTGTGTGTGTGTGTGTGTGTGTGTGTGTGTGTGTGTGTAGCAAACAGTTTGAGCTTTCTCAGTGTTATCTAAGACCCAGAGAATCACAGATATCAGCATTTCTTTACTCTCTCTCCCTAAGGTATAAATATGTCTCATTTGCTGTATAACAGCAGAAAGCCATCTGTGCTTTAAAAATCCAAGTTACTCCCAGTATACGAGCAAAATTGAATTATTTAATGTCCACAATCAAGAAATATTTCTCCCTCTGAAAATATTCTTCTGTATTTTATGTACATAGACTAGTCAATTTCAGGAAATAGACATGGTGGGTGACATACAGATGGACCATGCAAACATATCTATGTCTTTCAGTGGTGTTACATCACACAGATATAGCAGAGGCTCATTACTTTGATGTGTGAAGTCTGTGGAACATCTGAGTGTGTAGCTTTGAGGTATAAATTACCTCTACGTTGTATATCTTGTAGAAATGCGAGCATGGATGGAGACGTTTCAGCAAAGCCATAAACTACAGTTCAACAGAGTGGATGTGGAATTGGATATCAGGCATTGTATTACCACATGGAATATTGAACAAGTTACTTCATATCTAGCTATATGAATTAATCATGCTAGATTTTTTACAAGTTAAGTATAGGAATTAATCTTTCTTATTGCACTGGAAATCTTTGTATGATTATCTATATATGATAGATAAATGTAGATATTCCTATGCGTTGGTGACCCAGAGTGCTCCTGATTCCTCCCACAGTTAATAGGCTCATTGGTTACATGGCTATAATTGGGTAGCATCAGCTCATTGGACCATTAGAGCCTGTTACCTTGTTGCATCTCTAAGTAACTAAATAAAGGCAGGAGATTTAACCTAAAAGTAGAAAATATTCAAAGGGTTCTTGAAAAATTGCTTCTAATATTACCATCAACTGGGGCAGATGAGTGCCAAAAGCACTTAGTGGCTTATACTTGAGGCAGATCAAGACAAGGTCGATAGAAAAATTGTCAAGAAACATACAACAGCCGTATGATGGAAAGCTAACTGAATCCTACAGAAAATGTTTGAAGGCTTACTGAAATGATCTGTTGATATTATGCAAATCATTACCTTAGAAAGCTATCGTGCTTCAAGTCAGAAGTATAATCATGCTTAGAAAGTGGAACTATTTCTCAGCCAAGTGCTGAAAGTGCAGATGTCTGAATACATGTAGACAAGCAGTATGATGTAAATTCAACAAGTTGAGAATGAAATGAAGATCACTGTCCTTTCATTGAATCTGAGTACCAACCCTCAAACCCAAATGTAACATTATATCTTCAAAAGGGAAAAGTTCTGAAGTTATGCATTTCTTCAATTTATCCTCAAGTTCTAAACTACATAACCTCAAGCCAAAAGCAAATCAGCTGGTATAAAAGATCTCATCAAAAGTACATTAATGTGCTTGTTTACAGAGCATTTGTTACACCAGTTAATGTCTGCTAACTAACTTCCTGTGCCTTCCTTCACAATTTTGTTTCCAGTGATTTGCACATGATCAACATTTGGCTGAGCTATTTATAAGAATTCAGTCCGCTCATATTTCCAATTAGTAGTTCATCAGGTCTATAGTTCACTAGTAACCCAGCTCGGGCCAAACAGAACTGGGAAGTGATAATCAGAGCCTGCAACATTTCTTCCCATAGAACCATAGAACATTACAGCACAAAAACAGGCCTTTTGGCCTTTCTTGGCTGTGCCGAACCATTTTTCTGCCTAGTAGCACAGACCTGCACCTGGCCCATATCCCTCTCATCCATATACCTGTCCAAGTTTTTCTTAAATGTTAGAAGTGAGCCCACATTTACCACTTCATCTGGCAGCTCATTCCACACTCCCACCACTCTCTGTGTGAAGAAGCCCCCCCACAATGTTCCCTTTAAACTTTTCCCCCTTCACCCTTAGCCCATGTCCTCCGGTTTTTTTTCTCCCCTAGCCTCAGTGGAAAAAATCCTGCTTGCATTCACTCTATCTATACCCATCATAATTTTATATACCTCTATCAAATCTCCCCTCAATCTTCTACGCTCCAGGGAATAAAGTCCTAACCTATTCAACCTTTCTCTGTAACTCAGTTTCTCAAGTCCTGGCAGCATCCTTATAAATGTTCTCTGCACTCTGTCAACATTATTAATATCCTTCCTGTAATTTGGTGACCAAAACTGCACACAATACTCCAAATTTGGCCTCACCAATGCCTTATACATCCTCACCATAACATCCCAACTCTTATACTCAATACTTTGATTTATAAAGGCCAATGTACCAAAAGCTCTCTTTACTACCCTATCTTCCTGTGACACCACTTTTAGGGAATTATGTATCCTTATTCCCAGATCCCTCTGTTCTACTGCACTCCTCAGTGCCCTACCATTTACCTTGTATCTTCAACCTTGATTTGTCCTTCCAAAGTGCAATACCTCACACTTGTCTGTACTAAACTCCATCTGCCATTTTTCAGCCCATTTTACCAGCTGGTACGGATCCCTCTGCAAACTTTGAAAACCTTCCTTACTGTCCACTACACCTCCAATCTTTGTATCATCAGCAAATTTGCTGATCCAATTTACCACATTATCATCCAGATCATTGATATAGATGACAAATAACAATGGACCCAGCACTGACCCCTGTGGCACACCACTAGTCACAGGCCTCCACTCAGAGTAGCAATCCTCCACTACCACTCTCTGACTTCTCCCATTGAGCCAATGTCTAATCCAATTTACTACCTCACCATGTAAACCTAGTGACTGAATCTTCCTAACTAACCTCCTATACGGGACCTTGGCAAAGGCCTTACTGAAGTCCATGTAGACAACATCCACTGCCTTCCCTTCATCCACTTTCCTGGTAACCTCCTCGAAAAACTCTAGTAGATTTGTTAAACATGACCTACCACGCACAAAGCCTTGTTGACTCTCCCTAATAAGTCCCTGTCTATCTAAATACTTGTAGATGCTATCTCTTAGTACTCCTTCCAATAACGTGCTCTGGGACATCAGGTTTTACCCTGTATCGCTCATCTGGGAGCCTACAGACTAGCCTAAACCCCACACTCTTTCTGTTACATGTACCCACAATAAATTTCCTATCACTAGGGATCCTTAGACTCCCCTATCGGACGGAGTTCACAGTCCCACAGTCAGAACTGTGATCTGTTCTATTCATACTTTCCCTATCACCGCTCACACACAAACACACACACACACGCACATATGCACGCATGCTTGCACGCACACACAATAATGCCAGGTCATTGTTTTCTTCCTCACATGTATCTACTTCTTACAACTATAGGAGTAATATTCATCACAGAAAAGTGGCAGACAATGACCATCTAGCTGTGGAGAGTCTGATCTCCTACCCACCATATTCAATGGCATTATTAGGATGCAGGCCTGGAGGTAGAGGGTGTGGGGTGTGATAGGTCAACTCTAACAGACTAGCAACATTAATATCACAGATACAAGAACAGATCACAGTCTAGTTACGCTCTGGCAGGTGAGTTGCCTCTTTCTGCTATCACAAGACACAAGTCAGGAACATAATATAATTCACTTCACTAGCCCAATTACTCAAAAAGGTCAAAAGATTCCAAGAAAAGCAATCTGCTAACATGATATTGTTTCCTTGACCCCAAATATTCCACAAAATTCACTTGCTAGCCTACTCCACTTCTTCTGCTATCAAGAAGGACATGTGGAATGCCGTCACTTGCATGTTCCCACCAACTACATACCATCCAAGAAGTTCGGGGTTCAGACTGGGATGGGTAAGAGTCTGGAAGCAAAGATCAAGGGTACAATGAAGCCTGAGACTTTAGCCTATAGAGTAAACATAGAATGTCCCTTGGGCTATTCCCAGATCATGATACAGTAGCCAGCCCAGCTTGCCTGACAGATAGCAGATGCTGCATCCCACCCAGCCTGTAACTCCCATTAAGCCTCAATTTCTGACATATGTAAGATCCAATTTGCAAATTGAAAGTCAGATCCAATTTCCATCTTCTGGCACCTCTTCCCATATGTTCAAGAGAGCAGCTTAATGTGGGAACACGTGAGAAATCCGCAGGATCAGACCAGGTATGTGATGCAAACACGAGAGATTCTGTTGATGCTGGAGATCCAGAGTAACACACACAAAATGTGGTGAATTTAGCAGATCAGGCAACATCTATGGAGAGGAATAAATAGCCAATGTTTCAGGTCAAGTCCCTTCATTAAGACTGGAAAGGAAGAGAGAAGAAGCCATCAATCCAATTTCGACCAGGAGCAGAAACATGTGTTGCATTTAAGTTAAAGTCATGCCAATATCTCAATTCAATAAATGAACATTTTTGACATTACTCTGAAAGTGACCTTTGGCCTTCCCTGCCCAGTGCGTTCTTCCCTCCCCCCTCGCCCACCCCGATCCAATCCACCCTCCCTCCGTTGTCCATAATCGGGACCTTCAGCCTTCTCCTGCTCAGCATGTCCTCCCGATTTTTCCAAGAGCAGCATCTGTCCCCTACACAATGAACCCTTCCAACTTGTACAGCACTCCCTGTCAGACACTGCTGCTTCAGTTGCCAGTTTTGCCAGGGGCAGCCTGCTGCTGTAACTGCGTCCCTCCAACCACTTCCCTCACTTCATTCCCTTCCGTTCAAAGGACCTGTACTTCTGGTCAAATTTCCAACTTCTTCCCCTCAAAGTCAACAGCATCAAAATATGAACATCTCCAGCAAATGGCTAGAGACTGACACGTACAAACTCCACAAATTTCCTTGAAGAGAATTTTCAAAGGAAAATCAAAACAGTTTACTTCTTGTCCAAAGATGACAAACACTCAAAGATGACAAAGAACTTGTTGCACCGAAATGGTAAGAGAGTTGATGGGCTTGAGCTTCTGTGAATCTTCTGCTCTCTTACAATGCAAATGTGAATATCCTTCTCTTTGAATAAGCAAGTGTGACTTAGATTGTGAACAAACTTTGCCTGCGCCATAAAACAAGTAAAATTATTGAGTTTCAGTCCTTCTACAGTTTTATCTCTGTGTGCACTTCATTAGATTGCAGAAATAATTTTATTTCCAGTTTTCTGGCCGATTTCTAGTAATTATGGCACATGGATATAATTATGGCTTATATACTAGGCTTAGGCAGTTGGAAAGAAAGTCCAGATGTGCAACTCTCTTGAGATGTTTAAACAACAGTTTAAATAATTTCAAAACTGACATAGAAACATGCACTGTAGCGACTAAAGCCTGACAATTTGAACAATTTGATCGTACTTCAAACCAGTGCAAAGTTATAGAACAGCTAGAGGACTGAATCATCAGATTGCAAGTAATCCCAGCATAAAGCATTCCTTTAGCTTCATATGGAACCATTTTCCTCTCTTTATAACTGATATTTGATAATTATCTTATGAGTGTTGTGTCTGGTAATTTCCATCAACTTCTGAAATAGCTATCGTTGCTTAAATCAGGTGAGTTTGATATGAATATTACAGATAATTTAGTTTACAAATCAGAACTGTCACAAAAGCTGCACAAAGGAGTTAAAAAGCTGTCGGAGTTTAACCAAGGAATTGCCTTTTTAATGGTCAATTTAAGGAAGAGTACAATTCAACCCAATCTGTCCTGCAATATACATTAGCTCTGTTAACTTATTGAGGTCTTAATCTCTTCATAGAGCCTATAGACTTTTAGGCATCGATTTCTAAAGTCAGCATCTTCCAGCATTGCAGCCTCTCTTGTGTCTCCATTTTTAAAGTCAGCTTTATTTTTTGATCAGGCAGTATCATGTCATTCAACACATTGATTGCAAGAGAGTGTCAGCACACCTGTCAATCTCTGGAAGTACCACGCTCCAAAAACGTAGAGATGTAGGGGAAGCAACTTGAGCCAAATGAAGAAGTCCAACCAACCTCATCCTGCTGTCCTGGGCAACTCCACGATGTCCACATCACAACAGCTGGTTATTTCTTTAAAGCCCATTGTCAGCGTTACTTTGCTCAAATGACTGGGTTGAAGATCCAAATGGTGGATACTTTAATTCCTGAGGTAAGGGATAGATTGATGAACGGTTGCCTGGTGCCTTTAATAGTCCACTCATTACCGTGCTGTTGGCCAGCTGCCCGCTGAAACTGGCATGAAATGTATCATGATCTGGCTGCCAGCAGATGGGGACTGGGCATCTGGAGGATGTCAGCTCCTGGTAATCAGGTAAGGTGTCGGGTGGTAGGGAGAGTGGCAGGTGGGCTGGAAGAAAGAATGTTCAGCAGTAATCTCATGCAATTAAACAGAGAGTAGGAGATCCCAGGAAAACAGAGGTCCAAGAGAAGCATGCTTCATAGAGGAGTAACCTTTTGCTTACCTGCTTGAGGCTGCGTCAGTTTCGCTGGTGGAGTGACCACCGCTGCTTGCTGGCATTGCCAATGACACATTCGCCTCTGTCAGGGGAGCGCCACAACCAGCCAGTGTTACTGAAGTAGAGCAGCAAGTGGAGCTAACCCTCACCTCCTGGGTTTCTCTGGTGGCATGGTAGGTAAAAAAGAGTTAATAATGTGTGATGGACGCTACTGCATTTAGCTTTCCCTTTCCCACTCCTCCATTCCCTTTAGGCCAAACCGCAGCACGGAGGACGCTTTGTATTGCATACGCAGTCGATTTTGCATCTCATTAGAGTCACATTTTATATTTTGAATGCCTTTCAGACATTATTGCAGCTGGAGGTTACCATCACCACAGGGGAAAAGGCAGTACTTGAACCATCTGTGCACCATTCACTAACGCGCACAATTTAATATCCTGATTAGCAATTGTGAACACAAATAGAGCCTTAATACTTTCTTTTTGTATGAAGTGAATTCAATCCTGTCAAAAAAATGGTCAGTTATTTTTATATCCTTTTCATTAATTTATGAGGCAAATATCCAGTGAAGAATGTTAGCAGCAAATTAGACATTTATCTTATGTAAAAGAGGCTCAGGTGGCCCTAATCGCCCTGGATCTAGTTTTTTGACAACCAAACAATAAAAGCAGAATATACTTCTGCCCTACAACCCTCCCCCTTTATATTGTGGTTGGCTAATTCATTCTGACACATCAGACCCCAGTGACATATGTTGTTAGCTTTCAGTCTGTAGGGATGTCTGCTGAGCTTTCTGCCATGCTTATCCTGTACGAAAAGAGTCCTAACCATGGAAGCAATAAGAAGTCAATATAAAGATGAGAAATTCTATCTGTTAGCTTTCTGCTTATATGCACAGTTTGAAAGGATTTCTAGGAAAACCATCTTCCGTGATTTTCCTTCCAGATATCTGGAATTACACAGCAGCATTCAACGGCATACAATGCACATTTGTGACTTTCGTAGTTGCGGACAGAATCGGGCATGCACAAGGTGTGATTTAGTTTGAGGGCAGCCCATCTGAGTCTGCATCTGAGAAACAACTCCAAAGCCCACCTAGCCCCACCCTTTCCCCCAACTACCTAAAATTCACTCTCTCTCTCTAAGTCAAGTCAAGGCAAGACAAGTTTAATGTCATTATTATATACAGGTATATAAGGTATATAACCACACAATGTATAATGGAAACAAGACGACATTTCTCCAAACCAGTGTGTAAAGCACAGTATTACACCGGATACACAATAAAATCTGTAGATGTATCACACATAAATAACAAACTAAAGTGCATTAATATTAAATATTGTAAGGCACAGAACAGATTAACCAGTGACACTCCGAATACGATGCATCAAAGAGTTCAGAAACCTAATGGCCTGGGGGTATATAACGTACAAAACCATATAATGTATATAGAAATGAGACAATGTTTCTTCAAACCAGGGTGTAAAACTACTGTGCCTCCTTGTTCAAGGAGGTGATATTAAGGAACCAGATGTGGTCATCCGCCATGTGAACTCCCAGGGACTTCGTAGCCTGTCACTATTGTGTCATCTGCAAATTTGATGACACGTTCGGAGCTGAATCCAGCGACACAGTCGTGCATCAGCAGCGTGAACAGCCTTGAAGAGCACCGGGTAATATCACTATCACGCTGTCAAATAAGTGCATCAAACAGAAACAAAACAAATGTGGCAGTATTGATAGGAGTGGACAAATACCTGATAGGAGAGAAATCAAATTCTGTGCTTCAGAAGTTGGAGAAGTCAGGGTGGAGATTTCCAGAACACTTACTACAAGAGAAGGGCCATCACTAATGGAGAATACAGGGGCAGAAGGGTTAGAGAAATCATGCATACACAGTTCAGGCTTTGGGTTTAAGTAAACTTCAGGGCAGGGATTGAGGCTGGAGAAGATAACAAAAATTTGGAGTGACAGGCTATTGGTAGCTATAATCAGGCAGTTTTGTGCTAATGTAGGTCATTTAGAAAGGAGGTGATGGTGAACTGGGACGTGGTGAAAGACAGGATTTAAAATTAACCGTAGAATAACTTTAATGTTAGTGAAGATTATGAGGCTGCTCAGAGTTGAATGGATTTGACAGCATAGAAAGTAAGTATAACAGAGTCAGAATTTGTTTTTTCATAGAAAGGGCAGAAAATTAGAGCTTAGTAATATGAAATTACTGTGGAGACATTTTCATAAGCAATCCGTCAACATCTCAGTAGAGAAAAGATGAGTTACCACTTTCAGTGTAGGCTCTGTCTCGGTTTGTGCTGATGTCCTTCTGTAAATAAAGGTCTTATCGTTTTTCGCACATTGTATTCCAAATATATGCACGCTAATCCTTCAGGCCTCAATCATCATTCTACAGTTCAGAATAAGATTTCACTGTGTGATTGCTTGCCACCATTTCCTTATTTGGAAAAATACAAATGCAGTTCTCGGAAGATTTGTGAGCTTGGTAGCAAAGGTATTCAAAGGAATATTGATAAGCATTGTTTTATAGAAGTACTGGTTCTAATCTCTTATTATACTGCATTGTACGATGTTACCGGTAATTAAGGACTATAAGTGACCTTGTAGCTTGCACTTTCTTTTCTGTCTGTCATATGTGTTATATACTTGAACTTTTATTTATTTGAAAAACATGGCACGTTTTCACAAGGTATTTAGCTTTTGCTGATGTTTTGTGGTATCAGTGAGCTATGTTCTCTGCTGTTGTACTGACATTGTTCTCTAAAATCTATATCTAGAGAAACATTAAACATTTAACCATGAAAAATGTTTTCTCTATTCTTAAGTACATTTTGGTCAAAAGGAATATTCCTATAAACTTGTATGCCTGGATCACATTCTATGATTAATGGGGTATTTCTAGTAAACCTAATTAGCAAAGAGCTCATCTTATTGAAAGAAAAAGACACACAAAATGCTGGAGGTCAGTCAGCATCTATAAAGGGGATGTTTCAGCCTGAGACCCTTAATCGGGACTGAAAAAATAGGAGGAAGAAGCCTGACTAATGGAGGAGAGGAGTACAAGCAGGCAGATGATAAATGAATCAGCTCACACAAAATGCTGGAGGAACTCAGCAAGCCAGGCAGCATCCATGGGAAAAAAAGTACAGTCGATGATTTAGGCCAAGACCCTTCGGTAGGACTGGGGAGAAAGGCTGAGGAGTACATTTAAACGGTGGAGGGGAGGGGAACAACAGGTGGTAGGTGAAATCTGGAGGGGGAGGGATGAAGCAAAGAGGTGGGAAGTTGATTGGTGAGAGATGGAAATGGAGAAGGTAAGGGGTTGGGGGCATTCGCAGAAGTTTGAGTAATCGATGTTCATGCCATCAGATTGGAGGTTACCCAAACGGAATATAAGGTGTTGTTCCTCCAGCCTAAGAGTGGTCTCATCATGACAGTGGAGGAGGCCGTGGAAGGACATATCGGAATGGGAATGGCAAGAGAACTACAGGGAGACCACACCCGGAGCACCAAGCACTGTCAGTGACCCTAACAGACTCACGGGTGAACAGTCGCCTCACCTGGAAGAACTGTTTAGAGCCCTGGATGGTAGTGAGGGAGGGAGGGAGGAGGCGTAGGGGTAGGTGTTTCGCTTGTAAGGATAAGTACCAGGAGGGAGATCAGTGGGGAGGAACAAATGGACAAGGGAGTCTTGTTGGAAGGGAACGATCCCTGTGGAAGGCAGAAAGTGGGGGGAAGGAGAGATGTGCTTGGTGATGGGATCCCGTTGGAGATGGTGGAAGTTACGGAGTGCTGAATGCGGAGGCTGGTGAGGACAAGAGGAACCCTATAACTGGGAGGGTCGCAGGAGGACGGGCAGCGTTGATGGTGGAAGGGAAGCCCCTTCGTTTCAGACTGAAAGGTTTCCACAGATGCTGCCTGGCCTGTTGAGCGCCTCTAGCATTTTGTCTGTGTTGCTCAGGCTTCCAGCATCTGCAGCTTGTCTCTTGTTTGTGAGATGACTAGTGAAAGCAGGTGAGAGGGGAGGGTCGATGGGTGGATGGTGGAGGTGAACCGAAAGGGCTGGGGAAATCAGATTCTGATAGGAGGGGAGAGTGGACCACAGAAGAACTAGTGGCATCAGAGGGAGGCGAGAAGAGAAGGGGTTGGAGAGGAACCGGAATGGGAAATGGTGAGAGAGAGAAGTGGGAGGGGGAGAAATGACCAGAAATGAGAGCAATCGATGTTTTTGTTATCAGATTGAAGACTACCCATACAGAATATAAGGTATTGATCCTTAATCCTCAGTTTGGCCTCTTTGTGGCAGTAGAGGAGGCCAATACGTCGAACAGGAAGACGTATCGAAATGGGTGGACGCCAGGAAACACCGGCCAATTTGGTGGACAGAGCAAAGGCGCTTGATGAAGGGGTCTCCTAACTTGTGCTGCCTCTCATCAATGCAGAGCAGGTTGCACCAGGGGTCCGAATACAGTAGACTTGCAAGTGAAGTGTCACTTCACCTGGAAGGACTGTTTGTGGCCCCTGAATGGAGGCGAGGGAGGAGGTGAAGGGGCAGGTGCAGCATTTGTCCTGCACGCAAGGATAAATATCATGGGCGGTGATCGGGGGGAGGGAAGAGTGGACAAGAGAGTGACATAGAGAGCGATACCTGCAGAAAACAGAGAGTCGGGGGGCGTGGGGGTTTGTTAATAGAATCATGTTGTAGGTGGAAGAGGTTTATGATTTACTGAAGGAACATCATTATTTTCTTTTCTGTTTGTATGCAAGCACACAGGCAGTTGATTTGATACATAAAATGCAATGCAACAAAAGGAACAACTGGTCACATGGTAAAATTCCTCCAGCCTCATGCAAACAAACCGATAAAAGCCACAGATGTCCCAGATCAAATTACAGATTAAATTAGCAATAGATATTGAATTTCCTTTCCATCAGGCCTCCCCTGTGAATAAGGTTCATTCCCTGAGTGTATAGACATTGACTAGCATTGTTCTTGAACTGTAATTTTGTGGTTTCAGTTTTCATCCCTTCACTCAGTAGGGATGGTTTAAGATTGAACTGTATCCTCTTACAAATCAGAGGTCACTTCATTCTGATCAGCCGCCATTTTGCAACATTAATCAGTTCAAGTTCAAGTTTATCGTCACTCCACCATACACATGTAGAGTATGCAGTGTGCAGCTGAACTTCAGACAGCTGCAGTCCCTGGTAACAGTCGACAGTTATATCCTGATGATCTGAGCCCAACATTTATTCAGGGGATTTAAGGGAAAATTTATGATGATTTATATTCAATGAAACTAGCGCACCCTTGGGACTTCAATGCGGCAGACTGGCAGATTTTCCAAACTACTGCAGGTTACTCCCCATTAAATGCCTTAATCCAGTTCTGATTCCCTTCTTATTAAATATTATATAGTAGTAACTGATAACTCAAAAGGGAGAGTATGAACGGTGGCTCAGGTGAGTCTATAAGGAGGGTGGGAATCTGATGCACCATCAATAACTCTCGGAGACGGGAAGTGAACGATAGGCTTTTATTAGCAGCAAAAGAGACCACGACATCTTGGAGACTGAGGGAGGAGCAGTGCCTCCAATCGCCTTTATACCGGGGTCTGTGGGAGGAGACACAGGAGCAGTCAGCAGAGGGGCGTGTCCAGACAGGTATACGTAGTTTACCATATTCACCCCCCCCCCTTTGTTTTAAAAGAGAGTCCCCACGGGGCGAAGTTTCTTACAAGTATATTTACAGGTCGAGTCTATCAGGTCGTTGAGTCTGTCACTGCGATCTACGTAGCACCGGCTGTGATTGCACAGGTGCCCGTGGCGATTGCTCCGGAGACAGTGGTTGTGCAGGCTCTGGCCTAGCGGAGGTGTCAGCCCGCTAGGCGTCAGTGATCCCTCATGCGTGTGCGAGGCGCCCGGTATGGGAGAGTCATGAGGAGTCTGTGTAGGGCTTGGTGTGCGGGGTCTCGTGGGTATATACATCAGTGGGTACGGGGTTCAAAGTCACCGTGGAGTGTTCGGGGTAGGGGTCTGGTGCTCCTGCAGGCGCCAGGTCGCGGACAGAGACCGTGTCCTCCCGCCCATCAGGTAAGACCACGTAGGCATACTGGGGGTTCGCATGAAGTAGGTGAACCCTCTCAACCTTCGGGGAGTATTTATTGTTCCTCGCATGTTTCCGGAGCAGCACTGACCCTGGGGACATCAGCCAAGCCAGTAGGGTGGTCCCAGTGGCAGACTTCCTGGGAAAAGAGTCGCTCATGAGGGGTGGCATTGGTGGACATGCATAACAGGGAGCGGATGGAGTGGAGTGCCTCGGGGAGGACCTCCTGCCAGTGAGAGACCGGCAATCCCTTTGACCTAAGGGCTAAGAGTGTGGCCTTCCACACAGTGGCATTCTCCCTCTCCATCTGTCCATTTCCCCCGGGGATTATAGCTCGTGGTCCTACTAGTAGCAATACCCCTAGCCAGCAGGTACCGGCGCAGCTCATCACTCATAAACGAGGACCCTCTATCACTGTAGATATAGCAGGGATATCCGATCAGAGTGAAGAGCTGGCGCAGGGCTTTTATGACGGATGTGGCAGTGGTATCGGGGCAGGGGATGGCAAAGGGGAACCACGAGTACTCATCGATTATGTTGAGAAAGTAGACATTGCGATCAGTGGAGGGAAGGGGGCCCTTAAAGTCAACACTCAGTCACTCAAAGGGGCGGGTGGCCTTGATAAGTTGTGCCTTTTCAGGATGGTAGAAGTGCGGTTTGCACTCAGCGCAGACTTGGCAGTCCCTGGTCATCGTCCTGATGTCCTCAAGGGCATAAGGCAGGTTCCGGGCTTTCATGAAATGGTAAAGTCGGGTGACCCCCAGGTGGCAAAGATCTGCATGGTGTGTGTACAGCTGGTCGAGCTGTGCGCCAGCACACACTCCCCGGGATAGGGCATCAGGGGGCTCATTGAGCCTTCCAGGCCGGTACAGGATGTCATAGTTGTAGGTGGAGAGTTCTATTCTCCACCGCAAAATTTTATCATTTTTGATTTTGCCCCGCTGTTGGATGCTAAACATGAACACAACTGAGGGAGTTCCAACATGGGGCGCATACGGTTGGGGTCAGGGCCAATGACTCCGTTCTCCACAACGTACCCAAGGATAGCGAGTCGGGTGGTTCCGAACACACACTTGTCCCTGTTATAAGTAAGGTTCAGAGCTTTGGCGGCTTGGAAAAATCGTTGGAGGTTGGTGTTGTGATCCGGCCAGTCGTGACCATAGATGGTGATGTTATCCAGATATGTGAACATGGCCTTCAGTTGGCACTGGTCCACCATCTGGTCCATTTCCCTCTGGGAGACAGAGACACCATTCGTGACACCGAAAGGGACACACAGGAAGAGAAAGATGGGGAGCTGATGGTAAGCGGATTTCAGATCTATTGTCAAGTACACCTTGTACTGAGCTATCTGATTGACCATATCCGCGATGTGGGGTAGGGGGTACACGTCAAGCTGCGTGTACCTATTGACCGTCTGGCTATAGTCCACGACCAACCTATTTTTCTGCCCGGTCTGAACAACAATCACCTGGGCCCTCCAAGGACTTGTGCTTGGCTCAATGATCCCCTCCCTGAGCAGCCGCTGTACCTCTGACTGAATGAAGGCCCTGTCCCCTGCGCTGTACCTCCTGCTTTTAGTTGCCACAGGTTTACAGTCGGGGGTCAGGTTGGCAAACAGCGGTGGGGGAGGGATTTTGAGGGTGGAGAGGCTGCAAGTGGTGTCAGTAGCGCGGCCGTTGGCATGGTGCTGGGTGGGATGTGCGGGTCGGTGTGTGTGTGTGGTCAGTAGTGGGGTATAAGACGAAGTCCCACAAAACTGAGGATTTCTGACAGTGATTGGTGGGAGGGGCCCATCATACTCCATTGTCACACTTTTCAGGTGGCTCTGGAAGTCCAGCCCCAATAGCACAGGGGCACACAGTTGAGGCATGACCAGCAACGCAAAGTCCCAATATTCTGTGCCCTGCACCACCAATGTCGCTACACAACCCACCCGGATGTCTGTGGAATGCGATCCAGAAGCCATGATGACCCTCTGGCTTTCCGGCCGTGTCACGAGTCCGCAGCGTTGCACCATGTCTGGGTGAATAAAACTCTCAGTGCTGCCCGTGTCAAACAGGCAGCTAGTCCTGTGCCCCTCCACCAGGATGTCCATCATTGACCTTGCAAGCTGGTGTGGAGCACTTTGGTCGAGGGTCACGTAGGCCAGAGTTGAATCGCCGTATTGGTGCCCGGTAAGCACCCGTGGGTCAGAGGCGGTGACCAAGACGGCAACCCCCATGCCTTGCACAGGGCGCTGCTCAACCCCGCTTGTGGTTTGGACTTACAGGCCTTGGCAAAGTGGCCCTTCTTTCTGCAGATGGAGCAGGCAGCTTCTCAGGCCAGGCAGCATTTTCAGGGGTGCTTTTCGAGTCCGCAGAAGTAACACTGCGTAGACTTGCAACTGGCAGCAGCCCTGGTCGACTCGCCGGCGGTTTGTGGGGACTTCACAGACTCGCGATTGGCAGCAGCTGAGGTTGATTCACCGGTGGGTTGCGGGGTCTGCAGCGTTCATGGGGCCAGCAGGAGATCGCGCGCCTGGACAGCATCAGCGTTGTGCAGAGAGGCCTCCAGCATGTCAGCCAGCTTGATCGCCAAATGTAAGGTAAGATCAGCAAGTTCCAGCATGTACACTGACCTGATCCCCGTAACGAAGGCGTCTCGTACCAGGAGCTCCGCATGCTGTTCCACCGTCAGTCCCCTGCAATCGCAGGCCCGCACGAGTGTCTGTAGGGCCCGGACAAACTCAGCGCTTGACTCTCCGGCCCACTGCCGCCGTGTCGCTAAGCGATGTCTTGTGTAGACCATGTTCAGCGGCTGCACCCTGGTAGTCCGTTTGGTCTCTGATCATGGAGTAGACCTTTGCACTGACTCTGGAGAGGAGAACCCTGCGCATCGTGGCAGGATCGGTCACATGAATCTCCTCCAGGTACGATTCGAAGTATGCTAGCCAGAGTTTGAAAGTGTCGCTGGCTTCCTGGGATTGTCCTCCGGCATTTTGTGTGTGTTGCTTGGATTTCCAGCGTCTGCGGATTTTCTCTTGTTTTCCGTCTTATCCCCGTTCTAAATAGACATGCCTCTATTTGGAGGCTGCACCCTCTGGTCATAGACTCATTCACTATTGGAAACATCCTCTCCACATCCACTCTGTTGAGGCCTTTTGCTGGATTGCTCTGCAGAAATGGAATCAGGTCTGTGGCCATGGCTCATTGTTGCCCAGCCTCAAATAACCTTGAAGTAAGACTTCGTCTGGAAAAGTGACAGAAGGCTTTCTCTGTATTGTACAACATCTTGGGTCTCATGCCCAGAACTTGCACGAGAGTTCCACAGGGCCTAAAACAATATTGGCACATGTCACACTGCTCAGGGACGTTTCAAGCAAATTTGAGTTGACAGCCAAAAACATTTTCTCAGGCAGAAATGGCTAATACGAGGGGCATAATTTTAAGGTGATTGGAGTAAAACATACAGAGTATGTTAGAGGTAATTTTTTTTTTACAGAGTGTGGTGGGTATGTGGAATGCACTGCCAGGGCTGATGGTAGAGGCAAATACAATAGGGACATTAAAAAAAAACTCTTAGATAGGCACATGCATGATAGAAAAATGGAGGTCTATGTCAGAGGGAACGGTTAGATTGATCTTAGAGTAGGCTAAAAAGTTGGCACAACATCATGGGCCAAAGGGCATGTACTGTGTTGTAATGTTCTCTGTTCTATGTAATAAATTATAATCCCTAGCTCAGTCCCTTTAATCCAAAGTGCTCTCTGTGGGGATTACAAAAATATGCAGGATGACAGACAAGGAAATAGATAACATGCGACCAAGCACAGATACAATATCCAGGGGAATGGTTGAAAATGTTCGTTTTGAGAGGTTTTCAAAGGTGGCCATTGGGCTACAGAAATAATGGTGTTTAAGAGAGATTAAAAAATTAGAGAACTAAATTATCCATTGCACAGCTGAGTAAAAGAGATCAGATTCAGGGGACTAAAGTCGACTAAACAGGATACAAGATTTAATACTGGCAGGAATATGACATACACAGACCGTAGTTGATAGCTACAAGAATAATTATTTGACATTAGTTCATTGATTTCACTTGCAATTCCCACTATAAAGAAATTTCCAATCATTTGGCTCTTCTCTAACTTCTCTAAGTTGCATCTTTTGCTCTGTTCTAATCAGCAAATGAACATAGCACATTGCACAATCAACTGCAGTGGATTAAACAGTAGTACATATCAAGTTCACTCGGGCTAGTTTGCATTTCAAGTTGGTGAAATGTTATTTTCATAAAATCACTACATTTAGCTAAATCTTTTTCCAGTGGGCAATTAAGCAACTTCAGCATGCAAGAATTACAAAGGAGAAAGCCAAGTTAAGCATTATAATTAATTAATTATATGAAATTATTTTGTCCTTTTCCAATAAAACTGATTCTCACAGTAAAGGATTTACTTTACTCCCTTCAGGATCTGTGAGTTAATTCACAAAAATTGTTTTTCAAGCATTGAGGCTTGCCCATCACAAGCACATATCAGAAATGTTGGCATGCACTGCATAGACATAGAATATATCTCAGCTTTTAAATTAATGATCAGAAAATCAGCCTAAATTTCTGATAGATGCTCCCCGTTGATAAGACATGTGCAAGGATTGCAAAGATCCATTTTAGTCCTCCTTGCTGAAGTTTTAAAACCATTTATTTTCTCATATATTACATCCATGCTTTCCAGCTGTTAGGCAATATAACCATAAGACATAGCAGCAGAATTAGACTATTTAGCCCATTGAGTCTGTTCCAGTATTCTATCATGGCTGAACGATTATCCTTGCCAATTTCACTCTCCTTCCCGCCTTTTCCCTGTAACCTTTGACCCTCTAATTAATCAAGAACGTATCAACCTCCACTTAAATATACTCAATGACTTGGCCTCCACAGCCATCTGTGGCAATGAATTCCACAGATTCATCATCCTGTAGCTAAAGAAATTCATAAGAACATAAGAAATAGGAGCAGGAGTAGGCCATTTGGCCCATCGATCCTGCCCCGCCATTCAATGACTGATCTGTCTGTAAACTCAGCTCCATCTACCTGCCTTTTCCCCATAGCCCTTAATTCCCTTCCTATGTGAAAACCTATCTAACTGTACCTTAAATATATTTAGAGAAGAAGTCTCAACTGCTTCCCTGGGCTGAGAATTCCACAGATTCACCACTCTCTGGGAAAAACAGTTTCTCCTCATCTCCATCCTAAATCTTCTCCCCTGAATCTTGAAGCAAGGTCCTCTAGTTCTAGTCTCATCTACCAATGGAAACAACTTTTCTACTCCTATCTTATCTATCCATTTCAAAATTTTGTATGTTTCTGTAAGATCCCCTCTCGTTCTTCTGAACTCCAGAGGGTACAGGCCCAGGTGACTCAATCTCTCCTCATCGGTTAATCCCTTCATCCCTGGAATCAACCTGGTGAACCTCCTCTGCACTGCCTCCAAAGCCAGTATATCCTTCCTCAAGTATGGAGACCAGAACTGCACACAGTACTCCAGGTGCGGCCTCACCAGTACCCTGTATAGTTGCAGCATGACCTCCCTGCTCTTGAATTCAATTCCTCCTCATCTCTGTTCTAAATGGATGACCCTCTATCCTGAGTCTGTATCCTCTGGTTCTAGACTCACCCACTATAGGAAACATCCTCTCCACTTGCACTCTATTCAGATGCCCAGCATCCAAAATACTTTTTTTGTCAAAGTGCTTGAAGATAAATGTATATCTTTACAAGGAGCTCCAAAGAAACAGCTCTTCATAGAGTTTTTATCCAATGACTATTTTGTATTCCATTGCATCTTCATTCAAATGATTATCCCTCATTCTTCGATGCTCCATGAGTACAGGCCCAAAGCCACCAAACACTCCTCATACCTTAACCTTTCATTCCCAGAATCAATCTCAGGAACCTCCTCTGGACCCTCTCCAATACCAGCACATCTTTTCTTAGAGAAGGGGCCCAAAATGGCTCACAATACTCCAAGTTCAATCAGCCCAGTGCCTTATAAAGCCTCAGCATCACGCCCTTGCTCTTATATTCTAGTCCACTTGAAGTAAAAGTCCATTTGCCTTCCATAACATTGACTCAACCAGCAAGTAAACTTTTAAGGAATCCCTTTGCACCTTTGGTTTTTGAATTTTCCCCATTTAGTAATAGTCTATACCTTTATTCCTTCTACCAAAGTGCATGACCAATAACTTCATTGCACTATATTCTGTCTGCCTATTCTCCCAATCTGTCTAAGTCTTTCTGCTTTCTTAACACAACTTGCCCCTCTACTTAGCTTTTCACAAATTTGGCCACAAAGCCATTAATTACATCATACAAATCGTTGACATATAACGTAAAATGAAGTGGTCCCAAATCCAACCACTGCAGAACAAAGCTAATCACTGGCAGCCAACCAGAAAAGGATCCCTTTATGCCCACTCTTTGCCCTCAGTCAATCAGCCAATCCTCTACCCATGCTAGAATCTTTCCTGCAATACCATGGACTCTTGTCTTGTTAAGTAGCCTTATGTACAGCACCTTGTCAAAGGCCATCTGAAAATACAAGTAAACAACATTCAATGACTCTCCTTTATCTATCCTAACCGTTATTTCCTCAAATAGTTCAATCAGATTTGTAAGGCAAGATTTCACCTTAAGGAAACTATCCAACACACACAAAATGCTGGTGGAACACAGCAGGCCAGCATTTTGTGTTTGTTGTCTGAATTTCCAGTATCTGCAGATTTCCTCGTGTTTGCTTAAGGAAACCATGGTGACTTTTGTCATGTGCCTCCAAGTATTCTGAAACTTCGTCCTCAACATCTTCCCAACCACCGAAGACAGGAAAACTGTCCGAGAATTTCCTTTCTTCTACCTCCCTCCCTTCTTAATGAGTGGAGTAACATTTCTAATTTTCCAGTCCTCCGGAATCATTTCAGAATCTCATGATTCTTGAAAGATCATTATTAATGCCTCCACAGCCACCCCTTTCAGAACCCTGGGGTGTAGTCCATCTGATCCTGGTGACCTGTCTGCCTTCAGACCTTTCAACTTCCCAAGTACTTTCTCCTTAATAATATAACTACACGTACTTTTGCCTTCTGACGCTATTGAATTTCTGGCATATTGCTAGCATCATCCACAGTGAAGATTGATGCAAAGTACTCATAAGATTAATCCGCCGTTTCTTTATCCCTCATTAATTCTTCTCCAGCATCATTTCCCTGCTGTCCAATATCCATCCTCGCCTCCCTTATACTCTTTATATATCTGGAAGAACTTCCAGTTTCCTTTCTTATTCCTTTCTTACTGGTCGTCTTATTTTTTGGTTGCTTTCTGTTTGTTTTTAAAAGCTCCCCAGTCCTTTATCTTCCCATTAATTTTAGCTCTATTTTATGCCTTCTCTTTTCTTATTATGCTGTCTTTGATTTACCTGGTCAGCCACAGTTCCTCATCCTCCCTTTAAAGGTCTTCATCTTTGGGATGTATCTATCCTGCCCCTTCCGCAGAAACTCCAGCCATCACTGTTCTGCCATCATCCCCGCTAGTGTTCCCTTCCAATCAATTTTAGCCAATTCCTTTCTCAGGTCTTGGTAATTTCTTTTATTTCACAGCAATACTGACACATCAGACTATAACTTCTCCCTTTCAAACTACAGGTGAATTCTATCGTATTTTGATCACTGCCCCCAAGGGTTCTTTTACCCACTGGCCCTAATCAAATCTGGTTTCTTACCAACACCCAAACCAGAATTGCATTTCTCCTAGTGAGCTCAACCTCAAGCTGCTCTAAAAGGCCATCTTGTGGCATTCTACAAGTTCTCTCTCTTGGGATCCAACACCAACCTGATTTTCCAATCTACCCATATATTGAAATCCACAATAATTTTTATAACATTGCCCTTTTTTACATGCCTTTTCTATCTCCTCATAATTTATATCCCACATCCTGACTATTGCTCAGAGGCCTGTGTATTACTCAGACCAGGGTTTTTTTACCCTTGCAGTTTCTTAACTCTACCCACAAGGATTCTACATCTTCTGATCCCATGTCACCTCCTTCTCAGGATATGATATAATTTTTACCAACAGAGCCAACCTACCACCCTCTGTCTACCTGCCTGTCTTTTCAATACAAGGTTTCTTTGAACGTTAAGCTCTGAACCATTCCTTCTTTCAGCCACATCTCCATGATGTCCATAAAGTTATACCAGCCAATCTCTACACGATCATTTACCTTATTCAATATACTGCGTGCATTCAAATGTAACACTTTCAGTCCTGTATACATCACACTTTTTGATTTTGCCCTCATGTTATATTTCATTTCAACTTATCTCACTGACTGAAACTTTGCCCTGTCCTTCTTCACAGTCTCACTACACAGTACAGGCACTTGTATACCCATAGCCCCATCCTCAGCTCTATCACTCCAGTTCCCATCCCCATGCCAAATTAATTTAAAGCCTCCCTAGCAGCTCTAGCAAACCAGGCCACAAGGAGGTTGGTCCCCCTCTGGCTGAGGTGTAACCCATTCTTTTAGTACAAATTATACCTTCCCCAGACGGGATCACAATGATCTAGAAATCTAAAACTTTCTCCCCTACACGAGTTCCTCAGCCACTCACTCATTTGCTCTTTCATTTTATTCCTGTCCTGACTAGCACATGGTACAGGGAGTAGCTCAGAGATTACTACCTTTGAGTTCCTGCTCTTCAACCTCTTCCCAAACTCCTTATACTCACTGCACAGGACTCCCACACCTTTCTACCTACATTACTGTACTAATGTCTGAAATATTATGTGTTATCCTCTGGGTCCTGCTAATTATAATATATTCATCTGGAGGGAGGTTTGACGTGATGGCTGCTACAGGTGAGCTGTTTATTCCATGTAAATGTTGCACTTACAGTACATTCATTCCCCATGTCCATTGAGAATACTACACTAATATGATGCAAGTAGATCAGGTTTCTATCAAAGTTTTGCACTTGGCTGATGAAAAACATTGGCATGATTATGTGATATCTCCACATGCAGACATTAGTACCAAATGTATATTAATTTCATCTTCTGATTATTTCCTCAACGATGAGGAATATTGTTCAAATATTAAGACATGGGAGATCAGTGATGATGAAGCTGTATGCCTTGCAGCATCCTGTTAAATTTCCTCTGCACCCTCTCTGAAGCTTCTGTACCCTTCCTATAATGAGACAGCCAAATCTGAATACAATATTCCAAGTCTGGTCCAACCAGAATTTTATACGGCTGCATCATTGCCTCACAGTTCTTGAAATCAGTTCCAATAGTAAGGTGACCAGAACTAAGCACAATTCTCCAAGTATGGTCCAACAAGACCATAGCATTAATCTTGCACCTCTTGAAATCATCCCTTAATTAATGAAGGCCAACACACCATACATTTTAACCACACAATTAACTTGCGCAAACAACTTTATGGGACCTATGGACATCAATCCCAAGATACATTTATTCCCCACACAGCTGAGGATCCTGCCATTAACCCTGTACATTGTTTTCAAGTTTGCATACCAAAGTGAATCAGTTCACACTTTTCCAGATTGAACTCCATCTGCCACTCCTCACCCACTTCTGCATCCTGTCAATGTAACCTACTACAACCTGCGACACTATCCACAATACTACCAACTATAGTGTCACCTACAAACCTGCTCGATGTGTATTTAATATTTTACTAATACTTAAGTAATATAGAAAATAAATTGTTTGATTAAGCATTCTTTTGTTTGCATAATTCATTAGAGGTTTGTACATGAATGGTACATACCATTACACCACCACGTCATATTTAAGAGCCTCACTAAAGTAAAACAAAATAGAAAGGCATTTCCCAGGTCCTGTGTTTTTCTTTCAATTAGTTTCTGCAGTTGTAAAACATAACATTACCTACACACCTTTCCTCCTTCTGAGTGTATTTGTTGACATGCCAAATCTCTTCAAACTCCTAATAAAGTATAGCCACTGCCTTGCCTTCTTTATAACTGCATGGATATGTTGGGACCAGGTTAGATCCTCAGAGATCTTGACACCCAGGAACCTGAAACTGTTCACGCTTCCTACTTCTGATCCCTCTGAGGATTGGTTTGTGTTCCCTTGTCTTACCCTTCCTGAAGCCCACAATCAGCTCTTTGGTCTTACTGACACTGAGTGCAAGGTTGTTACTGCAACACCTCTCAACTAGCTAGTATATCTCGCTTCTGTAAGCCCTCTTGTCTCTATCTGAGATTCTACCAACAATGGTTGATTCGTCAACAAATTTGCAGATGTTATTTGAATTTTACCTAGCCACACAGTCATGGGTATAGGAAGAATAGAGCAGTGGGCTAAGCACACACCCTTGAGGTGCACCAGTGCCAATCTGCACAGATGGCATTCTTCCCACTAGGAGGTCAAATATCCAATTACAGATGGAGATACAGAGGCCCAGGTTCTGTAGCTTATCAATCAGCATTGTCCTGAAAAAGGAATAAAATTTGCCATCCTCAAATCTTCTGATACTATTCCTGTGGCCAATGAGCATGCAAAGATCATCACCAAAGACACAACAATCTTTTCTCTCACTTTCTCTAGTAACCTTTGAGATGTCCTTTACAGCCCCAGAGTCTTATCTATCCCAATGTTTATCATAAGCTTCAGCAATCCTCTTTCTAAACACCAACATGACCTACCATATCAGCCTGTTTTACTCCGTCCTCACATTTGACAAATTCCCTCTTGCTTTGTAAAGTCCCCCTTGTTAGGTTCCAAAATATAAAACTATTCAAAATGAAAATATGGAGCCAGGACTAACATGTCTACTTCATTCTTACAAGGTGGCATGGTGACATATGCCATTCACGTACTTCTACAAATAACCTGTAATAAATTACGTAAACAACAAATCATACAATATATTTACAATATTACCCAAATGTTACTGAAATATTCAATACACAACACTCCTTCTTGCTTAGCTATAAACTCCAATGAGTATAGAATGCATCTCAACTCAAATATGTAATGTATTGCCTTGGTTAAGATTTCTTCTGCTATGCTGTGAGGTAATTTAATTTAGCAGTTTTCTGTAACAGTCATGGGCCCTGTTGTTAGGAGTGTTTTGGTTTCAGCTAAAGATAAGGTGTAATACAACTACTGTACAGACATCCACAGCAGAGTAAAATTTCTTGTCCCATTCAAGCCTAGAGATTTAATCATGGAACCATAAAACATTACAGCACAGAAACAGGCCTTTTGGTCCTTCTTGGCTGTGCCGAACCATGTTTCTGCCTAGTCCCACTGACCTGCACCTGGCCCATATCCCTCCATACAGCTCTCATCCATGTACCTGTCCAAGTTTTTCTTAAATGTTAAAAGTGAGCCCGCATTTAACACTTCATCTGGCAGCTCATTCCACCCTCCCACCACTCTGTGTATGAAGAAGCCCCCCCACAATGTTTCCTTTAAATTTTTCCCCCTTCACCCTTAACCTATGACCTCTGGGGGTTTTTCTCCCCTAGCCTCAGTGGAAAAATCCTGCTTGCATTCACTCTATCTATACCCATCATAATTTTATATTACCCTATCAAATCTTCCCTCATTATTCTACGCTCCAGGGAATAAAATCCTAACCTATTAAACCTTTCTCTGTAACTCAGTTTCTCAAGTCCTGGCAACATCCTTGTAAACCTTCTCTGCACTCTTTCAACATTATTAATATCCTTCCTGTAATCTGGTGACCAAAACTGCACACAATACTCCAAATTCGGTCTCACCAATGTCTTATACAACCTCACCATAACATCCCAACTCGTATACTCAGTACTTTGATTTATAAAGGCCAATGTACCAAAAGTTCTCTTTACTACCCTATCTTCCTGTGACGCCACTTTTATGGAATTTTGTATCTGTATTCCCAGATCCCTCTGTTCCACTGCACTCCTCAGTGCCCTACCATTTACCTTGTATGTTCTACCTTGGTTTTTCCTTCCAAAATGCAATACCTCACACTTTTATGTATTAAACTCCATCTGCCATTTTTCAGCCCATTTTTCCAGCTGCTCCAAATCCCTCTGCAAGCTGTGAAAACCTTCCTCACTGTCCACTACACCTCCAATCTTTGTATCATCAACAAGTTTGCTGATCCAATTTACCACATTATCATCCAATTCATTGATATAGATGACAAATAACAATGGATCCAGCACTGATCCCTGTGGCACACCACTAGTCACAGGCCTCCACTCAGAGAAGCAATCCCCCACTACCACTCTCTGGCTTCTCCCACTGAGCCAATGTCTAAACCAATTTACTACCTCATCATGTATACCTAGCGACTGAATCTTCCTAACTAACCCCATATGGGACATGCGGGATCGCTGTAGAGGATTTCTTTCATCTTTTGGGATAAAGTCTTTCCCTTTGCTTGGCAGGTTGGAATTGTGGATGTGAAGGACTCTCAGATCCGGGCCGTCCTCTGTGGTGCCTGTAGAGTTGATTTTGGGACTGCAGGAGGTGGTTCTGACAGCTCTGAACAACATTCTTCTGGGTGTGTTGACATCTCAAATGGTTTCTATTCAAGCTATCCCAGACCACCACACAAAGCTTTGAGCCAACACTTTCATTTTGACCATGACCAGGCGATCGACGTGTAGCTCCTCCAACACTTTAGCTCTCTGCCTGGATGGTACAACTCTCAATCCCCAGCATAAGATAGCCTCCGTCAAAGACAAGTTCAAACCAGCACTGGTAAAAATGGGGGAACTGGAATTTCTGCTGCAGGTTCCAGCCATGTTGGCTTACCATGTAAACCTGAGACAGTGTGGGGTCTTTTCTGGTTTCCCTTTGAATCATCTCTGCCGTAACAGGGAAACTTTCGATATGCATTAGGGAGAACACATAAAGAAAAGTGTCCTCTTTTGCAAATTTTTCAGATACATCCTTTTCCAAGGGTAAACAGGACAATCCATCAGCATTCCCATGAAAAGCTGTCACCTTGAATTTAATCTTGTAATTGTGTCCACTGAGAATATGAGCCACCTCTCCATTTGTGCTGCTGCTGTTAGTGGAACAGCCTTCTGTGGATTGAAAATGAACTCCTGTGATTGCTGTTCAGTAATCTCCTATACAAGTACATGAAATGTTTTACACCACAACCAGACTCAAGGCCTCTCTCTCAATCTGTGTGCAAATGTTTCTCTGCAGCAGTAAGGGAACGTGATGAAAAAGCTATGAGGCATTCACTTCCAACACTCATAACATGTGATATGACTGTGTAAGGCAAAGAATTACAGATAATCTTCACTAGATAATGTGGATCATGATGTGTGAGTACAGGTTTCAGATGCCATCATTTCCTTGACCTTTTTGAAAGCCACCTCACACAATTTTGTCCATTGCCAATTTCTTCCCAATCCATAGTAATGATTTCAAGGTGTGAAGCACAGTAGCTAAGTTTGGCAGGAACCTGTAAGAGTAATTGAAAAACCCTAAGAACAATTGTATCTGTGGCACATCCTTTGGCCTTAAGACATCCACCGCTGCTTGAATTTTCTCAACAAACTTGTGTAATGTTTGTGAATCAACGGTATGATTCACAGTAAGTAATGCTTGGTTTAAAGAACTCACACTTGTTGCATTGTGCTCTGAGCCCATAATCTTCTAATCTTTTTAGCATTGTCTTGAGATTTGGAGATGTTCCTTGTCATCTTTACTGGTAACAATGATGTCATCCAGGTAACACTGAGTGCCTGGGCAGCCTTACAGCATCTGGTCCATAGCTTTTTGCCAGAGTGCAGGTGCAGATGCCACTCCAGAAGTAAGCCTATTATAGTGATAAAGCCCTTTCTGAATGCTTATGGTGAGAAGCACTTTAGACTCATCTTCCATTTCCATTTGTAGGAAGGCTTCAAGTAAGTCCACTGTGCTGAAATGTTTTCTTCCAGAAGAGTTTGCAAAGATATCCTCTATTCTGGGCAGAGGGTATTGACCTACTTTCAGTGCTTGGTTGATGGTGACCTTAAAATCACAACAGATCCTGACAGAACCATTCTTCTTGGCTTCTGGAACCACTGGCATTGCCCAAGGGTTCCAGTCAATCCTGGAAAAGAATCCCTTTAGCCTCCATGTGATCAAGCTCACCACGGATAGTATAAAGAACCTGTCGAGCTTGTAAGCCTTTAAACCTGCATCAGTCTCGTGTTTGTGAGACCCTGCCGCAATGGGAACACAGTTTGTTCAGCCAGGCTGATTTCTGTTGTGATGTTACAATTTTGTTCATGCTCAATTTCATTCCTGACTGCAACTCTATTGCATCTCTGGTTGCTGTTTCCACTGATACAGCGATTTCAATTGTTCTTTTACATATGAGTTTTGATTCAGCTAGGAGCCATTTTTGAATGCTTTCCTGTAAGATTCCACAAACTAAATGATCTCAATGCATTAAGCTGATTACTGAGCTGGCAATGCTCAGGCAATTTCAGCCACACAAGCTGAAATGGATTCCCCTTACTTTTGATTCTGCTTATGAAACCTAAAGAACTCTGCAATCAACAATGTTTGTGGTTCTAAATATTACTGCATTACTTTCACGATTTCAGCAAAGCTCATTTCAGCTGGGATTTGGTTGGAGCAGTCAAACTTCTCAGCAAACTGTTTTCCTTTCCACCTACTGCACTCAGCAACACTGGCACTTGCTTTGCATTGGATGTTCCATTTTCTTCAAAATACTGCTCAATCCATTCAGTATGCAATATCCAGTTATCTCTTGTGCAATCAATTGTGTCTCTTTCTGATGTAGGGAGCCATTTCTGCTTTTTAAAAAAAATTATGGTTATTATCACCTGGTACTCATTGTTTAGCAACCAGTGAATTACATCAGTTTCGGCCTTTCTTTTATACTCCACCCCTCTCCTCTTTTCTGAAGAAACTATGTGCTTTTTTTAACTTAATTGTTTCACTCCTCTTGTGAAGAGAACATACTGTGCTTTTGTTTTACTCCTGAGCATCTCTGGAAATGCGGTTCGTTAGCTCCTCGTCAACAGCCACTGGACTCCCACCAGTGCTGAGAAACCCACCTTTCTCCCAGGCTTTGTTTGTTCAGGGTGTGTACGACTTTGATCCTACCAAATCCCTGAGGTTGGAAGTCTCATCCACCCAAACCCTGTGAACGCTGTGTGATTTACTGCCCCGGGCAATCGCCTGTCAGCAAGAAATAACAGATCGTTCACTGCATACAATTATAAAGAAGTATATTTAAGGATGTTAACTTAAGGAAACTGTTGTTAAAGGAAAGAAAGAAAAAATCCAAAAAGTGCCCATTATTCCTAAACGGTCAAATGTGTACTTAAGTTGGAGCTCATCTTGAACCTGTCCTTCAATCACGCACTGGACTCTCAGTCTGTGCGAAAGCACACACCGCCTACTGAATTTTGCTTGAAATCCTTCTCAAACAAATGGGTCTCCCATGTGAGTATTGATCCTTCCTCCTTGAGCTGCTCCTCTACACAAAGCATCTTGCACAACAGGGACGGCACCCTCAGCATCTTCCCTCATGTCTTCTCCCTGCTCCCACCAGCAAAGAGCTCAACCCACACCAGTGTCTCTCACGACACCTCTCCGCCCAGCATTCTCTAGAACCTTCTCCCAATTCCACCATCCTGTTTGGCTGACACCACAATCCTAATTTGAACAACAAAGCCTCTTATCTCAGCTCAAACCCAAACAGGCTGAAAGAACAGCCTTCTCTTACAGAACCATTCAAATGAAATACCTACAGCATAGCAGTAAAAATCTTAACCAGGGCGATGTACTTGAACATCTTGCCACACTTCAACAGATAGATAGTGTCTCCAGTTTATGTTGAAACTGCCTCATCACCACTGTTATATTTTGTAACTCCAAAACATACAGTAAAATGAATTTAAAAAAACACAGAGATAGGAGTAACGTGTTCTTATTTCATTCTTACTTTTAGTGAGGCACGCACATATTCATTAAAGACCTCCCCTACATCCTCCATCTCCTGAGGCATGTTTCATCTTTGATCCCTGATTCTATTCTCACTCTAGTCATCCACCTGTTCTTCACATACATGTGAAATGCCTTAAATTTTTCTTAATCCTACTCACCAAGGATTTCTCATGTCCTCTTTTAGCTCTCCTTATTCCTTTCTCACCTCACTGTGCCACCTGACCTCTGCGAATGGATTTAGAGCTTCCTGACCAACAGAAGTCAGCAGGTAAGGATGGGACAGGTCACCTCGGATACTCGAATCACCAACACCGGCGCCCCCCAGAGGTGTGTCCTCTCTCCACTGCTGTTCTCCCTCTACACCAATGACTGCACTTCCTCCAACCCCTATGTGAAGCTTTTGAAGTTTGCAGACGACACCACCGTCATCGGACTCATCCAGAACAGTGATGAGTCTGCATATCGACAGCAGGTGGACCAACTGGCGCTCTGGTGCAGTCGGAACAATCTGGAGCTGAACACGCTCAAGACAAAGGAGATGATAGTGGATTTCAGGAGACATCCCCCCGTTATGTCCCCCCTCACAGTCCTCAGCAGCCCTGTGTCCACCGTGGAGAACTTCAGGTTCCTGGGAACCACCATCTCTCAGGATCTGAAGTGGGAGCAGAACATCAGCTCCATCCTGAAGAAGGCCCAGCAGCGGATGTACTTCCTGCGGCTCTTGAGGAAATATGGTCTGCCTCAGGAATTGCTGCTGCAGTTCTACACTGCAGTCATTGAGTCTGTCCTGTGCACCTCCATCACTGTGTGGTTTGGAGCCGCCACCAAACAGGATAGAACCAGACTACAGCGCACAGTGAGGACTGCCGAGCGCATCATTGGAGCCTCCCTGCCCTCTATTGTGGACCTGTACTCTTCCAGGTTGAAGAAGAGGGCGGGGAACATCATAAAGGACTCCTCCCATCCTGCGGACGGACTGTTTGAACTGCTTCCGTCTGGTAGGCGCTTCGGATCCCTCCAGACTAAGACTAATAGGCACTGGAGAAGTTTTTCCCTGCTGTGGTCACTTTGCTGAACAGTTAACTGCCGGTTAACTGTCGGCTAACTATTTCTTGGATTGCACTACTTGTATGTATAATCTATATTTTCATTTATATTTATCATCTGTTATGAGCAGAGAGACAACATCTGCCGGAAGTAAATTCCTTGTATGTGTACAGGTACTTGGCGATTAAAGTCTGATTCTGATTCTGATTCTGATTCTTTCCTAGCTTCTTACATTCTTTCCTAGCTACAGCAATTTCACCTCCAAACCTCACCAACACTTCATAATAATTAACAGGAACAACTGATGCTGGTAGCAGATACAGGGCTTCTCCCAAAGCACAGACCCTCTCAATAGAATATTCCTTCTCATTACGAGTATGGATTGTGTACCAGGGAGAATCCGGACATCAGAGTTCATTGTTGGAGTTGCTGCATCAAGCGAAGCACATTCTCTTTGGGCATAAAATTTGTAGAGTTGTGTGTTGCAGCATGAACTGTACCAAGGCATTAAGGAGTTTAATAATTACCTGGTTAGATGTGTCTGAGTTTGTGAATATTGCAGACTATTCAGTTTCAGCACACATTATAAGGAAAGATTTGGTGGCAATGAAATTATTCATAGGTGTGAATTACATGAAAGCCACAAAAATCATATTTGGAATAATCCAACTGTACCAAATCTAAATTAGAGCAATTTATCTTCACACATTAAGTGATTAGCAATGAAAGTACATTAGCTTATATGATAGCCTGGTTAAGCGGGAACATGTGCACACTTAACCCACAATTGTTGGAAAAGCACAGTAATAGTCACAGAATACAATGAGGCATCTACTGGGAGCTATTGACATTGAAATTAAAAGAAGTTTTACAGCACCATAATTAAAATCCGCCTCCGTTAATCTGATATTTCTCCTTAGCTTTCAGTTTTGGAGATTATCATTCTTGAGATATTTTTCTACCAGTGGCAGACAAGTTCTCCTGGTAAACACTGCAGCAAGAGGAGGAAGCCCAGAGGATGCCAACACGGGTGTTTCATTCAAGCTTCACTAAATCTTGGTAGTCTGATGAACTGAGGCAGTCCTACCTGGGCCACCGGGTCAGCTCACTTACAATTGAGGAACCCAATATTCTTGAAGTGAATACAACATTGTTTTTAACTTTTCCCCTGAGATTCGAAATGGAACTGGAAAGGAAGTGGAAAGGCCTTGGCAACCTTTGCATCAGTGGCGGAATTTCTGGCCAAGTTCTGGAGTTGATTCCCTGCTGTTTCTTGCTCTTAAACACAAACATTGATACTGCAGACTCCATGGCATTTACACTGACATCATGGCTAGATATGATAACATTGTCATTGCGAGGATTGTGTTCTGAGGAAATATAGACACTCTATTCCAAACTACAAGTTCCCTCATTTAGGCTAAAGATCCACAATCCTGTAGAGAAACCAAATTGACAATAGAGAATGGTGATGAGTAAAAAACTACAGAAACAGCTAAGCACTTCCACTTCAACAGAATTAGCTGAGAAAAAAAATTGCAAAATTATTTCAACTGCTAGATTTTAAGTTCAGGCTTTCTCATCCCACCAGATCCTGAATGCCATCTCGCCCGTGCCAATGGCCATTTCACCCGAAATTATACGAGAATCTTAAGGAGTAGACTCATAAAAAGGAAGACTTTCTCTCTATAACTGCTGTCGGACTCCCTAGTTACCATGAACATTTTGTAATAAAATTTATTTATTTTCTTATTGAGATATAGTACAGACTAGGTCCTTCCAGCACTTTGAGTCATGCCACCTAGCAATCCCCAGATATAATCTAAGCCTAAATCATAGGATCATTACAATGACCAATTAACCTACCAACCAGTAGATCTTTGGAATGGGAAAAGAAACTGGCACAATATGTAAATAAGCCTACAAGAGGAGAGGCTGTACTTGATCTGGAATGGGAAATGAACCTGGTCAGGTGTCAGATCTCTCAGTGGGAGAGCATTTTGGAGATAGTGATCACTATTCTACCTCCTTTACCATAGCATTGGAGAGGAATAGGAACAGACAAGTTACGGAAACATTTAATTGGACTAAGGGGAAATATGAGGATATCAGTCAGGAACTTGGAAGCATAAATTGGAAACAGATGTTCTCAAGGAAACGCATGGAAGAAATGTGGCAAATGTTCTGGGGATATTTGCGTGGGATTCTGAATTTGTACTTTCCAATGAGATATGGAAAGGATGTAAACACAAGAAAATCTGCAGATGCTGGAAATTCAAGCAACACACACAAAATGCTGGTGGAATGCAGCAGACCAAGCGGCATCTATAGGAAGAAGTACAGTTGACATTTCAGGCCGAGACCCTTCGTCAGAACCAGCATTTTGTATGGAAAGGATGGTAGGGTACAAGATCAGTGGTGTACAAAGGCTGTTGTAAATCTAGTCAAGAAGGAAAAAAGAGCTTACAAGAGGTTCAAAAAACTAAGTAATGATAGGAATCCAGAAGATTATAAGGCTAGGAGGAAGGAGCTTAAGAATGAAATTAGGAGAGCCAGAAGGGGCCATGAGAAGGCATTGGCAGACAGGATTAAGGAAAACTCCAAGGCATTCTACAAGTACGTGAAGAGCAAGAGGATAAGATGTGAGAGAATAGGACCAATCAAGTGTGACAGTGGAAAAGTGTGTATGGAACCAGAGAACATAGCAAAGGTACATAATGAATACTTTGCTTCAGTATTCACTTCGGAAAAGGATCTTGGTGATTGTAGGGATGACTTGCAGTGGGCTGAAAAGCTTGAGAATGTAGATATTAAGAAAGAGGAAGTGATGGAGCTTTTGGAAAGCATCAAGTTGGATAAGTCACCGGGACTGGACAGGATGTACCCCAGGCTACTGTGGGAAGCAAGGGAGGAGATTGCTGAGCCTCTGGCAATGATCTTTGCATCATCAATAAGGATGGGAGAGGTTCCAGAGAATTAGAGGGCTGTGGATGTTGTTCCCTTATTCAAGAAAGGGAAAAGGGATAGCCTAGGAAATTATAAGCCAGTGAGTTTTTCTTCAGTGGTTGGTAAGTTGATGGAGAAGATCCTGAGAGGCAGGATTTATGAACAATTGGAGAGGCATAATATGATCAGGAATAGTCAGCATGGCTTTGTCAAGGTCAGGTCGTGCCTTATGAGACTGATTGATTTTTTGAGGATGTGATTGAACACATTGATGAAGGTAGAGCCATAGATGTAATGCATATGGATTTTAGAAAGGCATTTGATAAGGTACCCCATGCAAGGCTTATCGAGAAAGTAAGGAGGCATGAGATCTAAGGGGGCATTGCTTTGTGGATCCAGAACTGGCTTGTCAACAGAAGGCAAAGAGTGGTTGTAGACGGGTCATATTCTGCATGGAGGTCGGTCACCAGTGGAGTGTCTCAGGGATCTGTTCTGGGACCCCTACACTTCATGATTTTTATAATTGATCTGGATGAGGAAGTGGAGGGATGGGTTAGTAATATTGCTGATGACACAAGGATTGGGGGTGTTGTGGATAGTGTGGAGGGCTGTCAGAAGTTACAACAGGAGATTGATAGGACGCAAAACTGGGCTGAGAAGTGGCAAATGGAGTTCAACCCAGTTAAGTGTGAAGTGATTCATTCTGCTGCATCAAATATGATGGCAGAATATAACATTAATGGTAAGACTCTTGGCAGTGTGGAGGATCAGAGGGATCTTGGGGTCAGATTCCATGGGACACTCAAAGCTGCTACACAGGTTGACTCTGTGGTTAAGAAGGCATATGGTGTATTGGCCTTCATCAATCATGGGATTGAGTTTAAGAGCCAAGAGGTAATGTTGCAGCTATATAGGACCCACATCAGACCCCACTTGGAGTACTTTACTCAAATCTGGTCGCCTCACTACGGGAAGGATGTGGAAGCCATAGAAAGGGTGCAGAGGAGATTTACAAGGATGCCGCCCGGATTGGGGAGCAGCCCTTATGAAAATAGGTTGAGTGAACTCAGCCTTTTCTCCTTGGAGGATGAGAGGTGACATATAGAGGTGTATAAGATGATGACAGGCGTTGATTGTGTGAATAGTCAGAGGCTTTTCCCCAGGGCTGAAATGGCTAGCACGAGAGGGCATATTTTTCAGGTGCTTGGAAGTAGGTAAAGAGGAAATGTCAGAGGTACGTTTTTTATGCAGAGATTGGTGAGTGTGTGCAATGGGCTGCCGGCGGCAGTGCTGGAGGCGGAAACGATAGGGTCTTTTAAGAAACTCCTGGATGGCTACCTGGAGCTTAGAAAAATGGTGGGCTATGGGTAAAGCCTGGGTAGTTCTAATTTAGGGACATGTTCGGCACACCTTTGTGGGCTGAAGGGCCTATATTGTGCTGTATGTTTTCAATGTCTCTATGTTTCACTCGATGGAAACCCATTCGGTCACAGGGAGAATGTACAAATACCTTACGGGCAGCAGTGGGAATTGAACCCCAGTCAGCAGTACTGTGAATCATTGTGCTAACCACTATGTTACTGTGCTGCCCCAAAGTGATCATGAAGCAAAGTGCCATCCACCTGGCTGAAGGTTTGGACATACATGTGGGCCACTCTGGTAAAGATTTTCTTCTCTACATGGCCCCTTAGAGGAATTTCCATTATTACCAATTTCTGTAATGATTTCCAATAATGGTTTCCAAGATGGAATTTTTGATTCCTGCTGTTGTCTGAATGAATCTCAATTTCATTGCCACTGAGATGAGATTTCCCCATTCAACAGAGTGCTGAATAGCTGGTCGACTAAAGCAACCACTATGCTGCTATCTCCCGGGGACAAAGTGAGCTTGCTTGACATTGGTCAAGGGGACTCGTGAGGATGTGAGTGTTAGTGCATAAGGTGTAAAGGTAGAGAGGAGTCAGAAAGGATTGAGCATCTTTTGAAGGTTACAAATGCAATTGAGCATAGAGTGGAAAATTTGAGATGACTGCAAATGCAGTGAGTGATTCATACTTCCTTGTAATGTGTGCCAGGTGCAACAATTCCTTTTTCAAATTTCTATTATATGGATGGCTGCTTCATTATTATTTTCATGAAAATGAATGGATAGACTTTACATTCGAATCCATATAAAACTGTATTTTCTATGGAATCAAATGAACAATAGGTAGGTAAAAGAGCATGGTCTTTAACCCACAACCTTACAGTTGATTATTTGTGTTGTAAGTGAGAACCATTCTTTCTTCACATTATTGGTCATAGAGTGTATTTAATGTCCCAGTTATATCCATTTTTATTTCTACAAAAGGAAAGAAGTAGGAGGTGGATGAATAGAAAGGAGCGAGAGAAGGAAAAGAGAGGGTGAAAGTGTAATTGGTATTGGTCTTGGCATTATCCCAGGAATGTTAGACCTTCTCTGTTAGCTAATGTTTCACTGTGAAAGTGGACCCAAACCCTCAGATAGGACAGAAAGAAAGAAACAGAGGTAAATGGAAAAAAGAAAATGCTAAACTCTACATCTTATAATGTGACGAACGCAGGGAAAAGGAATGGTCCTGAAAATAAATGGGCCTTTTTGTGGTCATGTAAACAAATGGCTGCTGCACCAGTGGATCACAGCAGCCCTGACACAAATGGCCAATGTCAATGATGGCAAATTCAAGTGCCATCTTCCACCAAGCTCCAACACCATTCAATATCAGCATCAATGAATCAGGACAAGGACCTAAAATCCATTTGCCCTACGACCCCTTACACGAATAGATGTCAGGATTACCAAAGCTACACCAATAGCATCTCCCACACTTGCAACTTCTTCTATCAAGCACAAGGTGGATGAGAAAGCAAGATATCAACCAAGATATACACCATCCTGCTTTGGAAATATATTGCTAGCCCTTCATTATCACAGGGCTAAATCCTGGAACTACCAGTCCAAACATTACCACAGACGTACCTTTACCAGGAGGACTGCAGTGACTCACTCCCATCTTCTCAAGGGCAATTAGGAAAGGACAATAACCTTGCTAACAGCACCCACACTCCACCAAAAATGTTAGGAAACAGAACAATTTCATCTGAGTGATCTCACTTTCTGTGGCCCTGTGAGATTTAATGGACACCTTGATCACCCATCACAAGGATCCTTCCACAAACCATGGCAAGAATACTGCAGTTCAGCTTTCATGATGCACCTGCCCTGTTCCTGCTGCATAGAAAATGAGACTATCTGTGCACGGTCTCCGTTGATGATATCATGAGGCAGTTCCGGAGCTGAAAGGCTCTGTCCTCGTATCTCATATCCATGGCCATTCACAATAGCAGTAGCCACATGCAAAGGAAGACAGCACATTTGTATGATATTTGAAAATAGATCATCTGATCATCTTCCATTGAGACCTCTTGATTTTCCCAAGATAATGCATTGACTTTGCTCTCAAACATTTCAAGGCTATTTGTTTATTAATTGGCTTCACAATTGCCCTGTGCTGCAGTGTCCATTGTTATCATTATTCATTCCAAATTCATGCCGAACTACCTCGGTAAAGTATGAATGAAGTCCTGCATTTCTGCCTGCCTTTTACTGTGTCCTGTATGCCACCCAGAAACATGATAAATGCATTGCAACATCATAACTCATTTCAACAAAAATAATTCTGGAAACAACTTAAATCAATTCCTTTTTCAGAATGCAAATTCTGTCTCTTACAAAGTAGAAAAGAAGTGAAGTTGTATATGTTTTTATGAGTGCAGTCAGACCTCCTGTCTGATATTCTATTTTAGGTATTTGTGAAATGTTGATTAATAATAATGAGTCATAATGGATTTCATACTGACCTAAGTAGACATCATAACCTGTCTTTCCAGATTAATATCACTCAAAATATTTATTACGCTGACAGATTCCTAATTGGTAGAATTGAAAGAATACTAAAATGTATGCATTGCAAAAAATGTCAGAACTAATTTTAATTCAAACAGCAATTATAACTTGTATAAAATAGAACTACCAAAAGTTCAAGTTGCTTTCAGTATGTGACTTGTCATGGAATGGAAGTATAGTAATTATTGACAAGTGCCGTCCTGACGTAGTCAAAAAAATCTTTCAGTTCATTGTAGAGCATTATGATTCAGTTGTCTTACTCTCCTGTAATGTTCTGAAGAAATGTGACAACTTAATATTCATGTGCAATGCACATTAGCAGCAGCAATATGTAAAATAAAAGACAGTGTGGTGGAAAATAAATGCCAATAGTTCAGAAGTCATGTCAGTTCTTGGAATTATTTCTACTAACAGAAACATAGGACACTATTTATCTCAAAAGCTGCACCAGGAAGGAAGGTCTCTTTGAAAACAGAAACATTCAGAAGAATACAGTGTACCATATAGCATGGTACATAAAGTCAATAGAAATAAATCATGATACCAACAACTGCATAACAGGAAAGGAAGTTAGATGCCATAGTAACCTGAATAAACACATTAGCTCCAATTTTTCAGTGATCTTCATATCTTAATGAAGCTCTGATTGGATGAGTTGAAGAATGCATTACCGGTAACCAATCTCACACAATTTGTTGCTCAATAAATTTAGAAACATGCAGTTTTGGAGAAGGGGATGAATGAGATTGCTCTATGGCAGGGAGCTGTCTCATTAGCATGATACATATCATACCCTGGGAAAGGTTGGTATTTTGTCCATTGAAATATTATGCACATCTTTAGCTTTATTCAGGAAGCAATCATAGCATTCTCATTGTGCAAAGGTATATGATTCATTAATGTAATTAAAGGACAGAGTCAATAGCTCAAAATAGTCTGAATCCAATGTAGGAAAAAGGTCTCAGTAATTTGCGCAGAATTGAAGTACCAAAAGATTAAATTGCTTTTGTTGTGTGGCTTGTCATATAATGGATGCACAGCAATTATTGACAATGGCTGTCTTGACTTTAAGCTCATTGTAGAGGATTTTGATTCACGTACTTTACTTTCCAGTAATTCTCTGAAGAAATGTGACAATTTAATACTCACATTCTATTCTTTATAGAAGTTTGAGTTTTCATCATAGGAAAAAAACAAATGATTGAGATCTCTCAACCAAATAATGTAATTCAGGCTTTTTGTTACATCTTCTACTAATACTACCTATGCTTCACCATTATTTCAAATCGAACTGCATACCACAGCATGGTGGAGTAGTGGTTTGTATAAGGCTTTGCAACCCCAGTGATTAGAAGATCAGGTTCAATTCCTGCCACTGTCTATAAGAAGTTTGCAGGTCTCCTATTGACCGCGTGGGTTTCCACCAAGTGTTCCAGTTTGCTCCAACGTTCCAAAAGACGTGCAGTAGGGGTTAAGGTTAGTAAAGTTATGGGCATGCTATGTTGGCACCAGAAGCATAGTTACGGGCTGCCTCCAGCACAGTTTTTGGCTGTGTTAGTCTTTGACAAAAACAACACATTTCACTCTATGTTTTGATGTTTGAGACAAATAAAGCTAAGCTTTTATTTTGCTGTGAAAGTGAACCCAAACCCTCAGATAGGACAGAAAGAAAGAAACAGAGGTAAATGGAAAACAGAAAATGCTAAACTCTACATCTTATAATGTGACGAATGCAGGGAAAAGGAATGGTCGTGAAAATAAATGGGCCTTTTTGTGGTCATGTAAACAAATGGCTGGAGGTCACAGCTGCACCAGTGGATCACAGCAGCCCTGATACAAATGGCCAATGTCAATGCTGGCAAATTCAAGTGCCATCTTCCACCAAGTTCCAACACCATTCAATATCAGCATCAATGAATCAGGACAAGGATCTAAAATCCATTTGCCCTACGACCCCTTACACGAATAGATGTCAGGATTACCAAAGCTACACCAATAGCATCTTCCACACTTGCAACTTCTTCTATCAAGCACAAGGTGGATATGAAAGCCACCAGTTGCAGGTACTCAACCAAGATATACACCATTCTGCTTTGGAAATACATTGCTTCCCCTTCATTATCACAGGGCTAAATACTGGAACTTCCAATCCAAACATTACCACAGACGTACCTTTACCCGAAGGACTGCAGTGACTCACTCTCATCTTCTCAAGGGTAATTAGGAAAGGACAATACGTGCTAACCTTGCTAACAGCACCCTTGCTAAGAGCTCTGAATTCGCAGTGTTTCTGTTCTCGAAAATAATCACGATCACGAAAATAAAGTGGAAATAATAAAGCGATCGGAAAGAGGTGAAATGCCATCGGTCATTGGAAAAGCATTAGGCTACAGTCGGTCAGTGATCGGAACAATTTTAAAGGATAAAGTGAGAAAGGCTCTGCCCCGATGAAAGCTACAATTATTACTAAGCAACACAGTGGTTTAATTATTGGGTTTCGGGGTTTTGAGTTTTTGATCCTCCACATCAACCCAGCACATTCCGAATCTGAAACATAAGTTCTTAAATGTTTTATATACATAGAAAGGTAAGGTATATACAAACGTTTGACTAACTGACGCTAAATAATACTGGATGTAACTGCTCCGACTTACTTTGTAAGAGAACTTCTGATTTTTTTCGATCCTGATCCACAATAACCCATGCATATCCTCCCATATACTTTAAATCATCTCTAGATTATGTAAAACAGTTGCTGTACTGCGTTGTTTGGGGAATAATGACAAGAAAAAAAAGTCTGTACATGCTCGAACAACAAGTGCTGAAAGAGCACTTCCGGGCTTTCTCAATTCGCGGTTGGTTGAATTCGCGGATGCAGAACTTGTGGATAAGGAGGGCCATTAGGGTCAAACACATTTTCTTGAGTTTACTCAACTCCGTTGACTCCACCTCCAACTTCCTACTCCTTGAGAATTTGAAACTGTGCAGCCAGCATGATTTTAGGGGCTGCATTACCCATCTTAGCAATTTGCTGCATAAACGAAAGCTATTCTTCATGTCACCTCTCATTGCTAAAGGAAGTGAAGAAAACTTTCCTCTCACTGTGTCATTGATGGTAGCATATTTCTTCCTCAGCAGCAGTTAAGTCGATGACCTAAGTGACAATAGTGACGCACTTGGTGACCTCTCTCTTGGTGGTCTGCACTTGCACATCCATGGGGTTGGTGAGCTTGTTTTATGAGGAGAAAATGGTCAGACTGAGAATATTTTATTGAATTTAGAAGGATGAGGGATGACTGCATTGATAATTGTAAATTGCCTCTATTTTGTAAGAGTGTTGTAAAATCTGGTACAGTGGTGGGATTATGTGGAGAATAAAATGGTATTAGTGAGGGATTAATGCAAATGGGTGCTTGACGGTCAGCAGGTGCCCAGTGAGTTAAGGGAACTGTTTCCATGCTGTAAAATTCTATGAAATATTTAAAAAACCTTAAGGTTGAAGCAGAGTTGAATTTACCCCAGCTGAGGTTTCTCGTCACAATGTCAAAATAAACCATCAAATATTCTCATGTCATCTGTGGTGAATCTATGGAACACTCTGTCCAAAAGATTGTGAAGGCTTACTCACTGAATATATTCAAGACAGGGATCTTTAAGTTCAGCCGTGATATTAGAGCTAGCGGGAGGAACCTACAGGCATGCACCTGCCTTATGGAGAATGGATTCCATTCCCAAATCGTTTTATTCTCTTGCAGCTGGACCTACTATTCAATATTTGTATTATTTCACTTCATAATGCTAGAATTAAAATTACTCAGCAGGAATTTTTAAAAATCTTAACTTTACATTTCACTTTCAGCTGATATTTTTTCTTATTTCTACCTGTAGACTGCATTGGGAGAAGAAAAAAATATTTGAAATTGAGGGATCCAGACAAATTAAATCTTTTTTTGACATCTTTTTGAGTTGATTCATCTATTTCTTTGAATTAGGGGATGTAAAGAATGCAGCTACGTGGAAGTAAGTGCTATCAAAACATGCAAATAGGTAAGTAATAATGGTATGATAAAGTGGAGATAGACAAATACCATCTGAGACAGAGCAGAAACAGAATTAAAACATAATACTCCCACGCGTTCAATAAGACTGAACACATTCATCTTCAACTATGCTTCAGCGGCTGCTACAGTTTTCCTTATTAACATTTCCAAGTGCAGGCAATGGATTCTATGCACATTGCTCTTTGTTTGTGAAATTCTCATTGAAGCACATCTCTGTAGGAATGTTAAGTTGTAATATCAGGCTTCTAGCATTTGGGAGTATTAAAATTACGTAACTCCATTTCAACATATTTAAGTGATTTATATTTTATTGCCATCTCCAACACTGGGATCAGCACTAGTGTGCTGTTAAACAAAATGTACCTTAGAATAATAACAGGCTGCATAGACTGCACATTTTGCAAACTTTGAATGATTGCACTACATTTTGCAACAACAAGCATAGTATTAACTTGAATCTTAATGTAAACTTTGGATTCTTCAGGACATTGGGAATTAGCAGACCCTGAAGTATGCATACACAGTGATTCCGTGGGCCCATGCACTATGACCTTTACAGACAACAGACACACCAGGTCTGCTAAAAGATACAGGCACTCAGTCTGTGAGTAAGGACTGAAGACAGTAAGGTTCATTACCACTAAAGTGTTTCTGAAAGGAGAAGGGGTGATGAAGAGTGAACTAATAATGCCCATCTATTTAAGATTCTATGCCATAGCTTGCACTCTGATGATCTTCCCCCTGAACATGACCCTTCACGTCTTCAGTGAACAACATTAATTCAGCTTTCCTGTCCGATCTGTATAGCTTTTCATTCCAATCGAATAACATTTTGAATACCATCATTGACAAGGAATACAATAGGCAGAGGTTTTCAAGGATTCACAACCCTTAGAGTGAAGAAATTTTTCTTTGGCTCAGGCCTAAGTAGCTAATCCTTTATCTGGTAATGGTGATTGCCAAACCTTTAGCTCAGAGAAGCAACCTTTCAGAAAGTTTAGAAGAATGACCCTATTAGCTCCTTTTAATTCCTCATTCTCTTTCTGCAAGATATTCCTAAAAATTTACCTTCATATCTGATACATTTTCTTTTATGGCATGGTGTCAGTTTTTGTTGCTGCACTCACCACAAAATAACTCAAAATAATTTGTCAAAATTTAAAAGAATATAAAGAATATATATGTATGTGTGTGTGTGAGCACATTGTTTTGGATCTTCCCAATGTACGCCTCACTACTGATTCAGTGAGTTAATAAATCATATGCTTGTATTCAAAAAGAACTGAATTATGCCCACCCAACAAGCTTGATCAGTACCCTTGAGCTTGAACATGTTCTACCTTGTGTACCTAAGTGTGTTGGAGAGCAGTTACATGACGCATGGCTCCGGGGTTGTACTCGCAATGGGTTTCTTTTTTTTTCTCACTTATCTTGCTTAGTAGGGTTTTTTTTAAATTCACAAAAGCTTTCAATCTTTAAGATAATTTCTTTTTTTTGAGGCATTGTAAGTGTTGCTACTTCGATGTACCTGTGTTATTTTTGAATGATAATAATAATAATAAAAAGATTTGAAAAGAAAAGAGAGGAGTTACATGGCTTGACTGCTTTGCAACATATGGTTTACAACAGAGACTGATGTCTCAACATAAATGTTCCTTCAGACCTCCTGGATCTAAATCCTGGAACTCCCTGCTGGACAATGTTGTGGGAGTACACTCACAAGAAGGACTACAGTGGTTCAAGAAGGCAGCTCACTATTACCTTCGATTAGGGATGGGCAATGAAAGCTGGTCTTATTAATGACAACCAAAGCCTGTAAAATGAATTCATAACACTTTGTAAATAATGTGAAAGAATTGTTCAGTAGAGTATCTTAAAGACATGTAGCCATTGTATTTTCAAGAAAACTGCTGGAACCTGTCCTACGAAAGTTAGTGACAGCTGAGTTCAAGGTCCCAAGAACTTTCTGCATCCATCTCATATTGTAAATAAGCACTTCCAATCATAGCTGGAGATAGAAATAAACTCTGGAGGAACTCAATGGGTCGAGCAGCATTTGTGGTAGGAAACAAATTGTCAATAATTGTGGTCAAAATACTGAATTCCTCCAGCAGATCATTTGTTGCTCTCATTTCAAGCTCTTGCCATCTCCTGTGTCTCCATTGTAGCTGGAGATATCAAGGTTCGGAAGGGTAACCAACTGTAACTCTATAGCCTTAATTGTTTGAGCACATACAGCCCTCCAGCCATGTTCCATATCTTCTGGTCAATAGATTAGTGATCTCATAATGTTTACAATAAAACTGTCAAATTCAGATCTTCCCCTGCAGTTTAGATCTCCTAAATCTCAGAATTGAAAACAAAACCCAATTACAGCTTGAAGATGAAAGCCACTATCGGGCCAGGGGGGTGGGGCGATCTCAGCTACAGCGGATGTAATGATCATAAGTGAGCAAACACAGACAAAGGCATTGAGAACTGCAGCCAATGTAACTGTAGAAGTGAGGAAAGGCTAGATATTCCTTGTCTGATTCAAGGAGTTAATGCAATCCTACATTTGTCTAGGCATGATGGCAAACTGAAAAGGCGAACTCTTACTTTGTCCTTTACCAGCAACCTTCCACATTGTCATTGTCAATCTAAGTGGTGGTATGTTAGCATAACACTCAAACAGCACCAGTGACCCGGGTTCAATACCTCCGCTGTCTGTAAGCAGTTTGTTTGTCCTCCCCATGGCTGTGTGGGTTTCTACTCAGTGTTCTGGTTCCACCCCCCCCCCCCCACCGATCCAATGATATACAGGCTAGTAGGTTAATTGATCACATGGGTGTATTTGGGTGGTACAGCCCTCATTGTGCCAGAAGGACCAGTTACCAGGCTGTACTTCTAAAATTAAAAATGTATAACAACAGCATTGGAATTTAACTTTGATAGCCAGCTGAATACTTTCCCAAAAGGAGCAATCCTTAGCAGTATCTCTCCAAAGAAAGAAATCAGGAATTTGCCCCAGGAATCTCTCCCAACGAGGATCTCCCCAGCAGGAATACTCCACAGAAACATCCAAGAAGAAGCTTCCTTCCATATGGTGAAGAAGTTCTTCGGGTGTCACAGTGCTTTTGGAGCCATCTAGACAACCGATGAATGAGGACAATTGGAGAGAAAATAAAAATCAGAAGAACTGGCTGGAACTGCAAGAGGCAGAATATACTATCTGCTGAAAACGTGAAACAGAAGAGAATGCTGTAAGTATCCAACAAAACAGGAAATACCTGTGGAAAAAAAGAAAACTAGAGTTAGAATTGATTTTACATGAGAACTGGCCAATAATCGGAGATATGTTTTCAATTATTTTGACTCTACCCTCTCTCCTTCTTAAGAATTTTCTCAAGCTTCTTAATTTCCTAGACCTTCTGCTTTCTTTTTCCTGGTGGCCAGCCTGGCCCAAGAGACCTTCAAGAAACTGATTGGATCGGTTCAGATATGGCCTATCCCCACCAATACCTCAATCAACATTGTCCCAGCATCAGCTCTACCCACCTACTGAGAATCTACACCCACATCCCCAGCACTTTAACACTGCTCCACCCAATTTGGCTTCTGATCAACTTATGTGAATTTACGAGGCTTTTTTTCCTATATGCTGGAAAGAGGTGATTATTCTTAAAGGTATTGAATAGATCACAACTATCAAAAACCTACCAAAGCAATACTAGAATAAAGCTATCTTGTCATTTGAAATTATAACTGAGTTCTTTCAGTCATCATTGCATTTTCCACTTGCCCTTGAACAGAAGGTAACAAACATTGCCTTTGATTTATGTAAAGAAGTTACTAGCAAGAATAAGCACAGAGCTCTTTACAGAACAAATAAAAGATACCAGGCTAGACTTCCTTGACTGTACAATAGGCACAAGTTACACACACTCAGAAATCTAGTTTTGAAAAATAAATCAATTGTGCTTCAAAATTTCAATAAACCAGTTTTCCCCTTTCTGCCTGAAAACAGCTTCTTTTGTGTTTCGTATGTCATTGAGTTTTTGTGAAAAAGTATTATGCAAAGCAATTTGACAGCCATTTTGTGCACAGCAAGATCCATTAAGATATCATTTCTTTCAGTGGTCATGGTTTGGGGGGGGGGGGGTGGGAGAGTGATGGTGGTAAATACTGTCATCTGAATGAAGCAACAGATGAGGCCTGCATTCTGTATATCTGATGTTTGTGCCTTCGTAAAATGCCGTATCTCAGGTGACACCAAAGAAATAACTCGCTTTGCATTTCAGCAATGTTAGCTCATTTAATTACTTCATCTGGCTAAACTCAATATTAGAAAAATAGATGTTTCCATCTAACTGCTTGCTGTAAACTATATCACAGTATATGAAATAAACCCTAAAAAATGCTCACAGAATTATCATGAATTTTATCAGATAATCATTTGAATATTTGCATGAGAAAAATCAACCACTGTGAGCTTGTTATTAGAAGCACCAGATGATCAATAAAAATACACTAACTGCATTAGCAACTCACAAGAATTTCTGGAGCATTCCAACAAGAATAAAGTGATTGATGGTACAGACTGTGATTGTCAAGTTAAATAACTGTTTATGGCATGAACAGTAATGGAGATTACTAATGTAATGCATCAAAGCATCACTAGTATTAAATTCATATGCCATGCAATTAAACATTGGAAAATTAGAAGCTAGTACACATTCTTGTTTGAACTATATAAAGCACGTCCAGCTGACTTCTAACTAAATGCAAACATAGATTACATTTTCATGTAATTAGGTGGCAATATCAGTGCAAGATTCAATCCTATTTTGCGTGATGGATAAGAGTTGCTATAGTAACATTGACAATTACAATCAGCGGGATTCTTTATTGCTTTACTCCCTTGGGTTCAAAATGGACAGGTTGCCATGAGGAGCCTTGCATAATGATTTTGTTTCACCAATGGAATATGCAATAATAAAACTGGAAAAAGAGACGTTCTCCAACAATGGGAGTTTCAACACATCATGGCAACAAAGATCATTTAATACAAGGCAGAGACATGTCAATGAAAATAAAATTTATTTTCTTTAAAATTAACTGTTTGCGATTCATTTTCTGTTCTGAAGACTGTTTTTTGTACTTTTTAAAAAAATATTTGTTGAAAAATAAAGTAGGCTACAAAAATGAAGTTTCAAAACACTGATCACAATTTTTTATATCAATTAGAGATTATCAAGCCAATTAATTAATTGATTTTGGAGCTTATTTCTTGTCACTACATCATCACAACCACGTAATCTACTTAACAAGCAAATTCAGAATGGTTTTTAAATTAACTTACATGAATAAAATGCACAATTTCAACAGATTGGATAAAATGCTCATCTTTTGGAGTCAAAAGTATTAACTTTATCTATAATGGTTAGGATTGTGCTTCACTGTAGGATTTGCAGGTACTGAAACATATAAGAAATGGGGTAAATTTGATCCAAATAAGAAAGCAAATACACAGGGAAAACTAAAAGGGAGGTGCAATTCGGTGTCATTTGTGGCAGCTATTCAGCAAGCCCAGACAAAATTACAAGCTGGATATCAACAGACAATGAAAAGAGGCCTAGTCTAACATTCAAAGAAGCTCTTTAAATCATGTATTTGAAAGAACAAAGATGAGTCTACAGCAAATAATTTGACCTCAAAATCCTACAGTGCAGTGCAATATTTTAGTTCATCAAAAACAATCTCATATGAAACCCAAATATGTGTTCTCAGCAGACATTTTGCATTCAGTCCCAATTTCCAAATGTATGTTTTATACATACTCAAAGAGCACTAGTCAGAATACAATACTCATTTGATAGATATTATTTGGGTGTAATTCTGTCACACTTCAAGCAGAGCATAATCATTGAATGTGAAAGCAAACCTTAACTGTAAAATCACAACCATTTTTGGCACAAGCTTGTCACAAGCATACATGAGATGTTGCAGAGTGGGCCAAGGCACTGAGCAAACCAATCATTTACCCAGCTCCTTCATGATCAATTCCTCATTCCCTCCTTCGGACATTTCCTCAGAAAGCTCCCCAGTCATCTCTTTCAGGTCAACACTCACCCCAATCACTACCTCAGAAAACCTTCACCCTGATCATCTTGTCAGGCAAACCTTCACCCTGATTGTCTCTTCACCACGTGTGCCCACCACACCTCCATCTTTACTCTAGAAGAAGCTGGACTGGAAAAGGCCTTTGAGCACATTTTCATGTGAAAGGCCCTTTCTAACATGCTCAGAACTTTAGGACTCATGCACAGTAGGATATCAGAGCCTTGGGATCTCCTCTGAAACAACAACTTGCCCCTGGGCAACATTACATTTAGTGCACATCCAGGACATTGGAAACCTCTCCTCATCCTTCACTTCATCGTACAACTGGTGAAAAAGGAAAGAACAATCATATTCAGTTTTTACCCAAGGAAAGGTGCAATGTTCTAATTTATGTACCTCATTTATGAGGATGTTTTCAACACTGATGGACTGGAAGAGAGTTTTGACTGCATGGAGCACACTTCAGAAGTTTAAATGGTAATTAATGTCTCTTGTGAGCTCTCCTACATTTAAATAACAAGAACATAGAAAATTCCTTAAACCATTTCACTAAAGTAAAAAGGGAGAAAAGATCAATACCACATCAATAAATGAAATATATTAACAAATGTCAAAAAGCTTGGTCAGGATGGTAAGTTTTAAAGAGAAGGTAGTTTAGAAAGGAAATTTGATATTTGAAAGATATTTAATTAAATAGAGCAAACAGAATAAGAAGTGAAAATTACATTTAGTATTTTCCTTTATGCCATCAGGTCATTTATATTTAAATTGCAATTACTTAAATGCAATATTAAAACCAAATAATTTTTTTTAAAAGATCCAATTTGTATCATAGGAGATTAACAGAAATCTTTGAGGGAACAAAGAGAAATGACCAAAAACGTAACTGAAGAGATAAATTTTGGAGGTTTTCCATGCAGAGGGATTATTTCTTCCTCCCCCCCCCCCCATCATTTATAGATAGGGGTGTCACTGCTCATTATGAATTGCCTTTGGAAGAAGAACAAGAAGAAGATTAGCTTTATTTGTCACATGTACATTAAAACCTCATAGCACATAGTGAAACCTGTGGTTTGAGTCAATGACCAACACAGTCTGTAAGTGTTGCTGTACTTTTGGTGCTAACATAGCATGCCCACAATTTCCTAACCCTTACTAATTCCTACATCTTTGGAATGTGGGAGGAAACCAGAACACGTGGAGGAAAACCACACGTTCATGGGGAGAATGTACTAATTCCTTACAGACAGCAGCGGATTTGACCTGGGTCAGTGGCACTAAAATAGCACCATGCTGCCGTAAAATCAAAATGGAGGGATGAATAATTGACCGGGGCTCTGGGCTACCAGCTCATAGTCTCTGCTGGTACTACAATGGAATGTCCTGTCCCACACCCCTCACTGCCCTAACCAATCAGCCCCTTGCCCTTGAAAGGTAACCAGTCTTGTTCTTGAGGGGATCTGGTCATAACAGAAGCAGAAAGGCAGGCTGACAGCTCAAATCTCCAGGGTGTTGATGTTTTAGGTGTGGCAAAAAAGATAGGAATGGAAGGGCTCTTGACTTTTTGATAAGAGAGGACAGAACAGCATTGCTTAGAAAGAATATTCTTGAGGGATCATCTAACAAGTCATATGGGTACAAATCAGAAATATGAAGGGTATAGTCACTTTGGTTATAGTCCATTGTTGCCCTTCCGATAGTCAGCAGGAACTTAAGAAGCAAAAGTGTCAAGAAATTGCTTGCAGTTACGAGAATAGTGAGGAAGTGCTTGTGGGAGATTTCAATTTTTCTGGCATCAGCTGGATCACCCAGAGTGCAAAGGAGCTGGACGGGGCAGAATCTGTGTGATGCACCTGACCGTTTCCTCACCCAGTATATAGAGGAACCGAACTGGGAAAGAGGAATTCTGTACTTTGTCTTCAGGAACGTGGTAGGCCAAGGAACTTAAGTTGTGGAACACTTTGGAACACAATATTGTTAGGTTTAAACTAGCTATGGAAAAAAAGATAGGAAAAGATTTACTGGTTAAAGTCCTCAATTGGAGCAGCGCCATCTATGAGAGCATTAGACAGGATCTAGCAGAGGGGAACTGGGTGAGTTTTTTTAAAGGCAAGGGCACAGTTGGCAAGTAGGAGATGCTTTAAAAGGGCCATATGAAGAGTCCAAGGACAGCATGTTTCTGTTAGGAAGAAGGATCAGCATATCAAGTTCAATGAAACCTGGCTGATGAGGGATATCGAGGCTCTGGTACAGAAAAAAAGAAGGAAGTGCACATCACCTTTAGGCAGCTGGCTACAAATCAAACCCTCGATAAATAGAAAAAGTTTAAGACCAGGCTTAAGAGAGAAATCAGGAACGTGTAAAAAGGATTTCAGATGGATTTGGCAGGCAGGGTTAAAGATAATTCCAAGAAAGTTTTCAGTTATATTAACAGTAAAAGGGTGACTAAGGAGAGACTAAATCCTCTTAAGTGCCATCAGGGCTGCCTAAGTGTGGAGCTGCAGGAGGTGACTGACATTTTTAATGTCCAATTTTCCGAAGTTTTTGCTAAGGAGAATATCACAGATGCCAAAGAAATGAAGGTAACTAGTAATGGGGTCTTGAATCATATGCATAATATGAAGAAGGAGGTACTTGCAGCATAGAAGTACATTAAGGTGGGCGAATTCACAAGGCCTGACCAATTGCACTCCCACAGGAAGAAATCTCAGAAATATTTGGTTCATCATTAGTCACTGGTGAAGTTCCACGAAACAGGATGGTCAACTGGAGTGATATACTGTATCCGGTGCTCCCGATGTGGCCGTTTATACATCGGGGAGACCCAACGCAGACTGGGAGACCATTTCGCCGAACACCGGCGCTCAGTCCTCCAGCAGTGGCGGGATCTCCTTGTGACCACACACTTCAATTCCACAGACCACTCCCACTCCAACATGTCTGTCCATGGCCTCCTCTACTGTCAAGATGAGGCCGCACGCAGGTCGATGGAGCAATACCTTATCTCCCGCCTCGGTAGCCTCCTACCTGCCGGCATGAACATTCAATTCACAGACCTCCATTGATAACCCTACCCCCACCTTACCCCATCCCTATCTATAGTTTTAGACTGGTTCTCTTTCTCTCTCTTTTTCCCCCTTCACTTTAATCTCCCCCCAGCCCTACCTTTCTTTCTCTTCTATTTCCCATAATTCTCCACCTTCCCCCCTAGCCCATTTCCCTTCAGCCTATCACTTCCCAGCTCTCTACTTCATCCCTCCCCCCACTTCTTATCCCCCCCGACCATCCCATGTTACTTCACTCCTGATGAAGGGTTTCGGCCCGAAACGTCGTCACTACCTCCTCCCATAGATGCTGTCTGGCGTGCTGAGTTCTTCCAGCATTTTGTGTTTTCATTAATATTGTTCCATTGTTCAAGAAGAGCAAGAACAGGTCAGGGAATAACAGGCTGGTAAGTCTGACTTCAGTTGTAAAGTTACCAAAGGGAATTCAGAGGGAATCTGAGGGACCTTTTGAAGACCTACTGTCACATGGGTAGTCAATGCCTGATCAGGTATGGTCAGCATGGTTTAGTGCATGGGAGGTATCTAAAGTGAACCTTTTGGAGTTTTTTGAAGAGGTAATTAAGGTGATAGATGAAGGTGAGCCAGTGAATGTTGTCTGTATGGACTTTAGTAAGGTCTTTGATCAGGAAGGTTAGGTTGAGTGCAATTCAGGAAAGCTAACAAGGTGGATTGAGAATTAATTCAATGATAGGATGCAGAAGATGATAGCTACAGGTCAATTTTCTGACTGAAGGTGTGTGATTACTGGTATGCCCAGTGGTCAGAGTGGGACCTCTATTATTCATTATGAATGTACATAGAATGATTCGCAAGTTTGCCGATTATGCTAGATTCAGGGTTTTGTTGATAGTGAGGAAGTTTACAAAGAATTGCAAAGGGATCTTGATCAATTAGGGAGAAGTCTGAGGAACGGTAAATGGATTTCAACTTAGATAATCGTAAGCTAGCTAGGTCAAATTAGGGTAAGACTAGGGTAGGACTTATCAATGAATGGCAGGGCTCTGTTAAGTACAATGGAGCAGAGGGACCTGGGAATGCCTGAAAGTGGACATAGAAGTAGATAGGGTGGTGAAGGATATGATTAACACACTGGCCTCCCTCACTCATAGCTGGCTGGTGGTGTAGTGGCATCAGTGGCATCAGGCTTTGGAGCGAAGGCTCCTGAGTTTGAATCCAGCTGGCTCCCTTGCATGCTTTCCATCAGTGCTGGGTTGAGTGATGAGGTAACAATTCGGCCTCGTAAAAACAAGGAAGCCTGCTAGAAACAGCGCCATCGTGATGGCGTCCCGATGACTCCACTCAGAATTAAGGGCTTTCCTCTTCTTCTTCTCCTTCGCACATGGAATCAAGTTTAGTAGTTGACATTATGCTGCAGTTATGTAAGTTGATGGTGAGGTCACACTTGGACTGATGTGAACAGTTTTGGTCACACTCTTATAGGAAAGGCATTGCCAGGATGGACAGAGTTCAGAGAAGATTTACGAGGATGCTGTTTTGACTAGAGCGTTTGAGTTAGAGGGAGAGGTTGACCACATTGGATCTTTATTCTCTGGCGTTCTGGAGAATGAGGGATGACCTCACAGAAGCTTATAAAATCATGAAGAGTCTGGTAAAGAATTAGTCTTTTTCCACAGTTAATGAGTCCAGTTCTACAGAGGACAGTTACGAGATAAGAGGGGAGAGATTTAAAAAAGGTTTAACAGGTGAGTTCATTTAACAGGTGAGCATCTGGAGTGAGTCAGCAGAGGAAGTGGTTGAAACAGGTTCAATTGCAACTTTTAAGAGGCATTTAGATAGGTGCACAAAGGGGAGAGGCTTGGAGGATTATAGGCACAACACAGACAACTAAGGCTAGCAGGGACAATACTGTGAACAGCAGGAAGCATTTGGGTGAAAAGGCCTGTTTCTGCACTCTATTAATCTACTCTAGATGCAGCAGATCTTCTGAAAGCACATTTGGAAGGTTCCAGGAGATCAACCTTGTGATGCTGACAAAATCAGTGATATAATTTTGTATCAGGGTGAAATATGATTTGGAGGGAAAATGATCATAATGCTGTTGCTCATGTCTTTGACCCTTTTTTCAGGTGTCTGTGGACTCTGAGAAGGTGAATGTTTAAGACGGTGAAAGTCTGACAAACAGTTTGCTTTTCCCTGGCTGGTATTGACCATAATGGGTGCTGTTAGAACTGCATTCATTCAAGAAAGCCAATAGCATTTCATCTCTCTCCTGTTTGTCCTTAGCAGATGGTAGAAACATTCTCACCACAGTATACCCAGTCTTGGATCTTCTCTCTTTGGCACAGAATTGTTTTTAGTTAAGTTGAATAACATCAGCATAGACTGTTAGGAACTCAATGATAATATTAGTTTTGCCTGTCAATGTAAATGATGGACTCTTTATTCATTAAAGACATTATCTGACAATTATGCATCGTGAATATTGCTTGCCGTTATCAAATTAATACTTGAAAGTTCTCTAGGACTTGTAGCATGTAGACATGGACTGCTTCAGTTGTGAATGGACTGAACATTGTGTGAACATCCTCATCTCGAACCTTATGATGGAACGAAGTTTATTGTTGAAAGAGATGAAGTTGAGAAGGCCTAGGACACTGCCTTGACAAGCTCTTGCAGTGATGTGCTGTGACTACTGATTAACTTCATACTGATGCTTCACCACAAAGCATCTTCCTTTGTTGGAGGTATGCCTCCAGACATTGAAGGGTTGCTTCCTTGTTCCTCATTGACTTCATTTGTATATATAATTTGTATATTTGTATATATAATGTACAGCACAGGTGATTTGGTCCACAAAGTTGAGCTGACCTTTTAACCAACTCCAAGATCAATCAAACTCTTCACCCAACATCTCCCTCCATTTTTTTAATCTATGTGCTTATCTAAGAGTCTCTTAAATGTCCCTGATAGATCTGCCTCTCCTACCAGCCCCATCAGTGTGTTCTTTGCTCCAATCACCTTAAAAATAGAGCTTCTCATATTAGACATTACCATACTGGGATAAAAGGCACTGGATGACTATGTATGCTTCTTATCATCTTGATGCACTCTCATCAAATGCAGAGAGTGGCATCCATTGTTGATATGAATCAACAATCTGTACAGACAAAAGAAGTCAAAAGAAGTTTTTAAAAAATCTGTACAAACAAAAAGTAGCAGTAGCAGGAGCCAATCTTATAGTAGGTAAATTGGAATAAGGAAAAGATTTTTTCATTGCCAGGGAGTGGAGAAATGACGTGAAAGGCAGCGTTTACTTATTGATGTACAAAGGTATCTGAGAGTTCAACACATGTAGGTTTAAAGTTCCAGATAGACCCAATAAGGGAATGGCAGATTTCCTTCCCTGAAGAATTTTAGCAAAATTACTATATCTTTATAATAATCAAGCAGTTACATTGTCATTATTACTATTTCTTTTTAAACTTTGGATTTACTTAAGTATTAGAAACTTGAACTCCCTAGCTGCTGTATGAACACAAGTCTCTGCATCAAAGTTCTGGAAATCCTACTGCTAGTTCAGTATCTTAACTTATGTATTACTGTCCTATCTGCAATTTTAAAAAGTATTAAGAAGTTACTTAATCATCTTTAAACCTTCCTCCATGCACCAAAACAAACATGAAAAAGGATAATTAAAATTGACATAAATTAGGACAGTTTAAAAATTCCCTTTGTTCTTACCTACCCCAGAACGAGACCCACATCCTATTCTCCTACTGCCATAACAGGGCTAGGTTTGCTCTTGTTCTTTGCTACTACCCTACAAGTCTCGATATTCTCCATAACGTATGCCATCTACAACAGAATCCTACCATTATTCACATCTTTGCCCACCCCTCCACTCACCCCATTCCATAGGGATTGTTCTCTACATGACTGCTGATCTCCCTCCCACGCTTGCAAGTGTGACAAGTACCTACACCTGTCCCTGCATCTTCTTCCTTAACTCAATTCAGAGCCCCAAACTGTCCTTCCAGGTAAGGCTACACTCCCTGTAGTGGAGAAATCTGTTGGGGCCATCTATTATAGCTGGTGCTCCTGGTGCAGCCTCCTCTATATCAATAAGACCCAACTTAAAACGGGTAACTACCTTGCAGGCTCCTTCTCTCTGCCATAAGAGGCAGGATTTTACATCGGCTATCCATTTCACTTTGACTTCCCACTCCTAATCTGACATGCCAGTCTATGGCCTCATCTATTGCCACAATGAGGCCACACTCAGGTTGGAGAAGCAACACCTCATATTCCATCTGGGTATCCTCCAACCTGATGGCATGAACATCAATTTCTCTAACTTCTGGTAATATCTCTCCCCCCACCCCACCCCTTTCTCTTTTTCTATTCCCTATTCTGGCTCCCTTCTTGCCACTTCTCTTCTCCTTATCTGCCTCCCCCTGCTGCCCCTCCTCTTCCCTTTTTGCCCATGTTCCACTCTCATCTCAAGACACGAAGCTGGGTGGCGGTGTTAGCTGTCAGGAGGATGCAGGGTGACTTGGATAGGTTAGGTGAGTGGGCAAAGTCATGGCAGATGCAATTTATGTGGATAAATGTGAGGTTATCCACTTTGGTTGCAAGTTCAGGAAAACAGATTATTATCTGAATGGTGGCCGAATAGGAACAGGGGAGGTGCAACAAGACCTGGGTGTCATTGTACACCAGTCATTGAAGGTGGGCATGCAGGTACAGCAGGCGGTGAAAAAGGCAAATGGTATGTTGGCATTCATAGCAAGAGGATTTGAGTACAGGAGCAGGGAGGTTCTACTGCAGTTGTACAAGGCCTTGCTGAGACCACAGCTGGAGTATTGTGTGCAGTTTTGGTCCCCTTATCTGAGGAAAGACATTCTTGCCATAGAGGGAGTACAAAGAAGGTTCACCAGATTGAGTCCTGGGATGACAGGACTTTCAAATGAAGAAAGACTGGATCAACTAGGCTTATACTCGCTGGAATTTAGAAGATTGAGAGGGGATCTTACTGAAACATACAAAATTCTAAAGGGATTGGAAAGGCTAGATGCAAAAAGATTGTTTCCGATGTTGGGGGAGTGCAGAACGAGGGGTCACAGTTTAAGGATAAAGGGGAAGTCTTTTAGGACCGAGATGAGGAAAAACTGCTTCACACAGAGAGTGGTGAATGTGTGGAATTTTCTGCCACAGGAAACAGTTGAGGCCAGTTCATTGGCTATTTTTAATAGGGAGTTAGATACGGCCCTTGTGGCTAAAGGGATCAAGGGGTATGGAGAGAAAGCAGATACAGGGTACTGAGTTGGATGATCAGCCATGATCATACTGAATGGCGGTGCAGGCTCGAAGGGCCAAATGGCCTACTCCAGCACCTATTTTCTATGTTTCTGTGTTTCTATCTCCAATCAGATTCTTTCTTCTTCAGCCCTTTACCTCTTACACAAATCACCTCCCAGTTTCTTACTTCAAAACAATCTTCCTCACCTACACATTCTCCCCCTCACCTGGTCTCACCTGTTACCTTCCAGCTTGTGTTCCTTCCCATCCAGCCCTTTCCAATTCTGGGTCCTACCCACTTCCTTTCCAGTCCTGGCGAACCATTGACTGTTTATTCCCATCCACTGATGCTGCCTGACTTGTTGAGTTCTTCCAGCAACTTTGTGTTGCTCAATATTTCCAGCATCTACAGAGTCTCTTGTTTTTAAATCAATCTTATAAAACAAAAATAGGGCTGTGGATAGAGCTTTAAACTAAATAATAGGGAGATTGGTTCAACAGCTTGGAAAAGAATGGATAAAATAAACAAGGAGAGTGCAGGAGAGGTTTCTGGAGTTTCCTGAAGAACGAATAGGACATGGAATTTAGAAAGGGATATAAATTTAACTTCAGGCAACATGGAGACAGAATAAAGAAGAAAAGTGGTGAATACAGTACTGAAGGTATTATATTTGAATGCATGCAATATAGAAAATAAGGTAGACAATCTTGTAGCGCAGTTAGAAATTGGCAGGTATGATGTTGTGGGCATTTGTAATTGAAAGATCATAGCTGGGAGCTTAACATCCCAGGATATACATGGTATCAAAAGGGCAGGCAGGTGGGCAGAGGAGAACAGGTGGTTTGTTGACAAAAAATGAAATCAAATCCTTAGAAAGTAGTAACATCAGATCAGAAAAAGTAGAATCTTTGGGAGTGGAGTTAAGAAGTTACAAGGGTAAAACAACGCTGATGGGACCCATATAAACAGTAGCCAGGAAACAGGGGTACAATTTACAAAGGGAAATAGAAAAGACCTGGCAAAAGGGCAATGTTACACTGGTATTGGAGGATTTCAATATGCAAGTAGATTTGGAAAAATAAGGTAGATGCTGGATCCCAAGAAAAGAAGTTTGCAGAATGTCAATGAGATGGCTTGTGGGTGAGCCCATTAGGAAAAAGGCAACTCTAGACTAGCTATCACTAACACAAGAAAATCTGCAAATGCTGGAAATCCAAAGCAACACACACAAAATGCTGGAGGAACACAGTAGTCCAGGCAGCATCTATGGAAAAGAATAAATAGTTGATGTTTCAGGCTGAGACCCTTCATCAGGACAGTCATGATGTCCTGATGAAGGGTCTTGGCTCAAAACATCGATATTATACCTGGCAGGTATTATGGTGAAGTAAAGGGAATTATACAGGCATAAGAGAGGAGCCAGCTAAAGTTGATTAGAAAGGGACACTAGCGGGGTGATGTCGCTGGAGAAGATAACATAGGGACTATCAGTATCACTGTTGAGTAAAGGTAACCACAGAGACATGAGAATGGAACCAGCCAAAGATGATTGGAAGGGGACACTCACAGTAATTGCTGTCGTTTCTGGGAGTAATTTGGAAGATGCGGGGTTGGTTCATCCCATAGAAGAAGCTGCATTTTAAAGAGAGGATGAGGTAACTGTGAATGGCAGGGGAAGTCAAAAGGGCATACCATATAGCAAAAACTAGTGGGAAGCTAGAGGACTGCAAAACTTTTGAAAGGCAACAGAAGGCAACCACAAAGTAATAACGAGGACACCAAAATTATTATTCTTTTCACATATATAAAGAGCAAAAGAGAGAGTAGGCATGAGACCACTGGAAGATGATGCTAGAGAGCTGGTAATGAGGGACAAAGAAATAGCAGATGAACTGAATAAGTATATTACATCAGTCTTCAACATGCTAGAAATTCAGGTGTCAGGAGGCAAAAGTGAGCATAGTTGCTATTACTAAGGAGAAAGTACTTGAGAAGCTGAAAGTTCTGAAGATAGATAAGTCACATAGACCAGGATTTTGAAAGAGATAGCTGAACAGATTGTGGAGCCATTAGCAGTGATCATTCAAGAATCACTGAATTCTGGAATGATTCCAGAGGACTAGAACTTTGCAAATGTCACTCCACTCTTAATGAAAGGAGGAAGGCACAAAACAGAAAGTAAGTGGCCAGTTAGCCTGACTTCAGTGCTTTGCAAGATGCTAGAGTCCATTATTAAGGATGAGTTTTCGGGACACTTGGAAGCAGACAATAAAATTGGCCAAAGTCAGCATGGTTTCCTTAAACAGAAAGATTGCCTAACAAATCTGTTGGAGTTCACAGAGCCAATGACAGGCAAGATAGACAAAGCAGAGACAGTGGATGCATTTGACTTGGATTTTCAGAAGGCCTTTGACAAGGTGCTGCACATGAGGCAGCTCAACAAGATAAGAGTGTATTATATTACAGGAAAAAGACTAACGTGGTCAAAAGATTGGCTGGTGACTAGCAAGAGGCAGAGAGTGGAAATAAAGAGTCCTTTACTGCCAGTGACTCGTGGTGTTCAGTAGAGGTCAGTGTTTGGTCCTCTAATTTTCATGTTATATGTTAATGATCTGGATTTTGGAATTGTAGCTAGGTTTACAGAAGATATAAAGATAAGTAGAAGGGCAGGTAGTATTGAGGAAGAGGGAAGTCTGCAGAAGGACTTGGACAGATTAGGAAATAGGCAAATAAGTGGCAGGTGGACTACAGTGTAGGGAAGTGTATGATCATACCCTTCGGTAGAAGGAATATAGGTGCAGACTATTTTCTAAACGGACAGTAAATCCAGTAAGCAGAGCTACAAAGGGACTTGAGAGTCCCAGTGCAGGATTCCCTGAAGGTTAATTTGCAGATTGAGTTGATAGTAAAGAACAAAAATGCAATGGTAGCATTCATTTTGAGAGGAGCAGACCATAAAGCAAGAATGTAATGCTGAAGCTTTATGAGGCATTGGTCAGACCACACTTGGAGTATTATCAGTAGTTTTGAGCCTATCTTTAGCAAAGGATGTAATGGCATTGGAGAGGGTCTAGAGGAGATTCACGAGAATGAAAAGGGTTAACGTATGAAGGGTTTTTGATTACGCTGGGCCTGTACTCACAGGTGTTTAGAAGAATGAGGCTGATGTCATTGATACCAATCGAGTATTGAAAATCCTAGGGAATGTGAATGTGAAGAGGCTGAGAAGAGTCTAGCACCAGATGGCACAGTCTCAGAATAGAGGGACATCCTTTTAAATCAAAGTTGAAGAGGAATTTCTTTAGCCAGTGGTTGGAGAATCTGTGGAACTCTTTGCCATAGATGACTGTTGAGACTAAGCCATTGGGTGTATTTAAAGTGGAGATGAATAGATTCTTGATTACTGTATCAAAGGTTGCAGGGAGAAAGCAGGAGAATATGGTTCAGAGGGAAACTAAATCAGCCATTATTGAATGATGGCACAGACACGATGGGCCGAATGACATCATTATGCTCCTATGTCTTAAGGTCACATGGTCTTCTGGAAACATAAAGCTCCAAAGGTACATTTTACACATAAACAATATTTTTCTATTGTATTGTATATGTAGTATTGTTCATTGTGTACTTAAGTTAAACATTAGAAGTTTATTTGAAAATCTTGACTTAGAAACACTTACTGGGTTAAGAATAGGTTTTAATTCAGCTCCCTACCAGTTCTACTTTATAATCAAACATATGATAAAATAATT